>NC_042616.1:50034697-50334697 GCF_901001135.1 Rhinatrema bivittatum | reverse complement strand
TCTGAATGTGATAAATGTTTCCGTTCCAAATCGCAGCTCAAAAGTCATGAAAGAATACACACAGGGGAGAAACAGTTTAAATGTTCTGAATGTGATAATTGCTACAGGTGGAAGGCAGGCCTTATAAACCATGAAAAAACACACACTGGTGAGAAACCATTTAAGTGTTCTGAATGTAATAAATGCTACAGTTGGCAAGCTGCTCTTAGAAACCATAAAAGACAACACACGGAAGAGAAACCATATAAATGTTCTGAATGTAATAAATGTTTCAGTTCTAAATGGCAGCTCAAAAGTCATGAAAGAATACATACAGGGGACAAACCGTTTAAATGTTCTAAATGTGATAAATGCTACATGTGGCAGCCTGGCCTTATAAACCATGAAAAAACACACACTGGAGAGGAACCATTTAAGTGTTCTGAATGTGACAAATCTTTCATTTGTAAATCAAAACTTGAAAACCATGAAAGAATACACACTGGAGAGAAACCATATAAATGTACTGAATGTGATAAGTGTTTCAGCTCTAAATCACAGCTCAAGAGTCATGAAAGAATACACACAGGGGAGAAACCATTTAAATGTTCTGAATGTGATAAATGTTTCAGGAAAAAATCCCATCTTGAAGCCCATGAAAGAATACATACGGGTGAGAGACCCTTTAAATGTTCTGAATGTGAAAAATGTTTTGGGAAGAAAGTCCATCTTGCAACCCACAAAAGAACACACACGGGTGAAAAACCATTTAAATGTTCTGAATGTGATACATCTTTCAGCCGTGAATCAACACTGAAATACCACAAAAGAATACATACAGGAGAGAAACCATTTAAATGTTCAGCATGTGATAAATGCTTCAGTTCTAAATCGCAGCTCAAAACACACGAAAGCATGCACCCAGGGGAGAAACCATTTAAATGTTCTGAATGTGCAAAGTCTTTCAGCTATGAATCAAGGCTTAAATACCACAAACGAATACATACAACAGAAAAAACTTTTAAATGTTCTCAATGTGATAAATGCTACAGTTGGAATGCTGGCCTTAGAAGCCATGAAAAAAACACACACTTGAGAAAAACAGTTTAAGTTTTTTGAATGTGATAAATGCTACAATAGGAAAGCTGCACTTAATAATCATAAAATAACACACACAGGAAAGAAACCATTTTAATGTACTTAATCTTATAAATGTTTGTCAAATATGAATTTAAATATGAAATTACACACTTAAGAGAAACCATTTGTGTTCTGAATGTGATAAGATATTTCTGAATGAAACTTTTAAGCCCCTCAAAAGAATACACAGTGGAAAGAAATAATTTAAATGTGCTAAATGATATCACAATGAGAAATGTTTTCTTAAAAAGAAATACACACTGGATTGGACCCATTTACATGTTCTGAATGTGATCAGTGCTTAGATATATTCTCTTAAAATCCACAAAATAGTACACACTGGATAGAAACATTTAAATGTTTAGAGAATGCAAATATTTTAGTAAGAAATCTGAGCTTAAAAACATGAAAAAAATACACACTGGAGAGAAACTACTTTAACATTCTGAATATGATAAATGTTTTAGTTGGATATGTCTTTAAAGCCAGGAAAGAATACACATTGCTGAGATAAAATAAAAGGATTAGAACAATGCAAAATTGTCCAGTAAGAAGTAAAAGGAAAGTAACAGGCCATCCAAGCAGATAAGGATCACCATTACAAAGGTAACTGAGCAGCCAGAAGAAGTGGAAGAGGCATCTGGTGAGATATCCCTGAAAAATAATGATGCACTGCAGGAGGAGGTGAATAAACTAAGACAGGCCATGAAACAGAATGAAGAAAGGAATCAGGAGATTGAAGAATTGACGGTTTACATGGAGAAGGATAGGTATGCAGAAGTCTTGTAAAGAGACTACCAAAAATAAATTTAACACCCATAGTTTAAAGCATGTTAAGTGATATGAACAAGATCATAATCCATATTAAAGAGCCATCTATTAATATCATGAACATAAATTGGATACAATAAGGTGCAGCTAAAATTATTACTGAGAGAATCTTACCAATAAGGACACAAAGCTAGAAGAACAGGAGAAAGATAATTCCTCCTTGGAGAGAAACTCATAGAAGAAAAAATTAAATCACTGCATGCAGATGTGTCACCGGTAGACACATATATTAAAGGATTGAGAACACTGAAAGTAATGAGAAAAATCCAAACCATAAAGCTAAGATATTCTGCACTCTCTGAAGAAGTCCTTAAATTGATATCCTTCAATAACAAACAGAAACTAAGAGCAGAAGCACAAAACATGTGAAGATATGAAGAAAACAGAAAGGAGAGGCACTAAAATAAAACATTTAGAGAGAAGCCAAAGTGGTTCTATAGGGAATTAGAAAAGAGCATTAGTACTGTTAAAACAGAACGGTTTTGGAGAAATTTGTATGAAGATCCTATAGAGCATAACAGAGAAGCAGAATTATTGCCCAGCATTCAGGGGAGTATAGAAAAGACAAATATCAAAACTATGAAATGAGCTGAAATCACAATAATTGAGCTGGAAGCCGGGTTAAAATGAGCCCCAAATTGGAAGTGCCTTGACCCTAATGGAGTGCCCAACTTTGGCTCAAATATTTGACCTTTCTCCACCAAGACATGATGCCTAATGAAAGGAAGAGCACTCCTCCTGCTAAAAAGAGAGCCAAATAACATCCCCAAAAGCTATCGACCAAAAACTTGCTTGCCTACAGTCTAAAAACTGTTTGATAATAAATTGCCTTGAAATATACAAAGTGATACCTGTACTAATAGAGTACATCAAGTTCACCATGAAAATGTGGCAGTCTACATTCCATCTGAATTGAGGATGTACAATATGTCATCTCTAACATCCAGTGCAGAATATTTCAGGGAGATTCTCTGTCACCACATTATTTTTTTCTGGCATTAAATCTGCTGAGTACTTTCTCCTTAGGTTACTGAATTAGCCTTTATACTAGAGCAACTGATCCTCTACAAATGATACCTCACTTACTGTGTGAAGATGATTTGAAACTCTACAGATCTTGTGATGCTCCCTTAGCAGAACAACTCCAGTTAGTGAATAGTTTCTCAGATGATATCAGGATGACATTTGGCCTGGAAAAATGTGCTAAGGCAATTTTCCTTAAAGGAAAATTAAACAAAACTGAAACATCTCCCTGATTGAAGATGCATTATAAAGGAACTGGAGCAGAAAGATGAATATAAATATCTAGGCGTAGAGAAAGATGGAAACATTCAATATTAAGTATTGCGAGAAACGATTATTAAGGAATACTATAGGAGAGTGAAGCTGATATTGAAAAGTGCCTTAACTGCACGGAATAAGATACAAACTATTAACCAACTAGTAATTCCTGTATTATCATACAGTTTCGGAATAGTAGACTGGCCCCATAAATATGTTGAAGTATTGGATGTAGAAATAGGCCTGGAGGCGCTTTCTTATCAGGTAATTTATAAGAATCAGTGTATGCCAAGATTGTACTTCCCTAGGGCTGAAGGTGGTTTGCATCTTATTGAAATAGATTACATGTATAGAACTCCAAAATAGGCCTTTAGGAATACTTAATGTTATCAGTGGACCCATATACTCAAATATTACTGAAGTAAGAAAGCAAGCAAGCATCATCAGTGCTTAAGCTTGGACAATCGGTCCAGCAAATAGAGGTAATGGCTAAAAATACACCAGCATCCAAAGAAAAGAAGCTACATAATTAGCAAAAGAAGAAAAAAAATACTTTGAAGAATCAGATCAGATCATGTGATGAAGTGAATGTGAGTGGACACTGAAGAGGAGGGCTCCAGGTGCCATCCCTGAGAAATAATTTCTTAAAGTTTTGTGCGCTTCCTGTTTTAGCACAAGAACTATTGGGCCTTCTAGTGTATAAACAAATACATGCGTCTACCATAAGGCATGGCCACTAAACCTGGGAAAAAGGAGAAGGAAAAGACTAAGTCACAGGATACCAAAATGGCCAACGCCAGGGAGGAGGTAACACAAGCTGTGCAAGATAAAATGATCGCTGATTTAACCACTGGAGAGTCATTTAGATACATTTAATGAGAGCATATGAGAGTTGAAAACATTGATACAAGATGTTGGAACTCAAAATGCTACTGCAGAGTTAGAGGATGAAAATGTGACCCTGCAAGCAAAAGTACCTGACTTGGAAAAATTAGCAGCCAGCTACACTATGAAACTAGACAATCCTGAAAATAGATAACTTCCAATTTATCAGTATTGCTGAAAGCATAGCCTATCCTCAACTGGTTACTTTGTTGGAAACGTGGTTACCATATGAGGTAGAAGCCCTGGATTTCGTTGGCAAAATAGCAGATTCAAAACAAAGCAGGTAAACACCACAACCCCCAGAGTAGTAATTACAAAATTCCTTAACTACTCTCATAAGATGAAACTTTTGCAAGCCTATAGGAGACGCAAAAAGATAACTCATCAAGGAAATCGGGTTCAAATCTTCCAAGATTTCTTGACTGTGGTGGTTGCAAAATGAAAAGAATTCATTTCTGTTTGCTTACATTGCAATCTCCATCCAAATTGAGAATCTGGCACAATAGTTTGATGAAGACTTTGGAATCTGCTTCTGAGGCCAGATTTTATTTGGAGTCTCTGTAATATATATGATTATATTAATACCTTACTCATGCATTTGTGTGCCAGAGTTATTTCCAATGGGTGCTTGTCTAAAAGCTTTTGACTTCAGTGAGGTACCAGGCAAGGTTGCCCTTATCATCTTTATTATTTATTTTGATACAAAAGCCTTTACTGTGGAAATTAAATCAGGAGAGACGCATGCAGGATTTGCCAGTAGGAAAATTGTCATTAATATCTCTTCCTTTTGCAGATGACATCCTGATGCAGATATCAAATGCCAAGACATCCTTGTCTGTTGCTTTGAATATATTTGATAGATATGATACATTTTCTGGGTTTAAACTAAATCTGGATAAGAACATAAGATATTGCCATACTGGATTAGACCAGTATCTTGGTTCCAACCGTGGCCAATCGAGGTCACAAGTACCTGGCAGGATCCCAAAAGGTTGATAAATTCAATGTTGCTTATTCCAGTGATAAGCAATGGATTTTCCCAAGCCCATCTCAATAATAGTTTATGGACATTTCTTCCAGAAACTAGTTTAAACCTTTTTTAAACTCAGCTACATTAACAGCTTTCACCACATCCTCCGGCAACAAATTCCAGAGTTTAATTATGCATTGAGTGAAAAAAATATTTTCTCTTATTTGTCTTAAATGTATCACCTACTACAGTGGTTCCCGATCTGGGATCCATGATCCCCCAAAAGTCTGCAAGATCATCCCAGGGAGTCTTCCAGAAGAGATGCAAGAAAGTTTATCTAGGTAGAAAATGAGAGGGCTGCTGCAACCTGTGATTAGTAGAACTGCTGCCACAGGGATTAGAGAGAGCGCTGGACCAATTATGCCAGAGCAGGAGAATGCCTTTTTTGGTTGGGGGGGGGGTAATCAAGCTGTGCCCCTATCTTCACCCCAGTTCAATCCCCACTGCCAATTTCTTACTTTATGTTTACAATTAATGTCATTTTTCTTAGCGTCCAGTCAGATGAATCCAGAACAAGAGGGTTATGCATTCCTACCAGCAGATAGAGACGGAGAAAACTGACATCACTGTATATATACCCCTGCAGTGACATCAGCCTGGCAGTATTCTCCATCTCCAGCAGACGGTGGACGTGCATCTCCCCACTGAGGATTGCTTCATTTTAAAGAAAAGGAGAATTAAGGAAAGAATATTTGCCCCGCTCTCCTGCGGTGATACCAGTTAGTCCCTCCCCCAGTTGAGAATTCCTGAGATGATTTTCATGGTCCCTCAGATGTGTGCCTTGTTCCGGTATCTGGTTTGAGCCTGCGTGGACTTAGCTGCTTGAGCAGCTGAAAGGCAGCAGGTGCCAGAAGCCAAATGCAGCAGTGACGGTATATGCCCTTCCCCCGCCGCAGCCAGAGACTGTCTCTGTGCTTAGCCAGGTAAGTTTAAAAAAGAGAGACTTATGAGGTTTTTTGTTGTAGGGCTTCCTCCTCCCCCGGTCTCCATGCTCGGTGCACCGGTCCAACATTTGTTCTGCTCTGTGGGAAGACGAGGAACGTGGGCAGTCTAGCGGGTTGAGCAGCCTCCTTAGGCTAGGCCCTATTCCAAGGCTTTTCACTGTGCACCATGTGATAGGCCGTAATGGTGGTTCGCATGCTTTCTGAGGCTGCCCTCTACAGGTTTATCGGTCTAGCGTGTACATCTCGCTGTGCATCCAAGTTGTGCGCCACGTTTCTGGGCGAACAGTAGGGCCTTGTGGTCTGAGTGCCCACTTTATGTGACGCTTGGTGGCACGCGTTTGCCTCTGCGTGCAAGTGTTACTTTGTGCTTAAATTTTGATCACCAAGGTGAGCACCAAGGTATGCACGCATACATTTTGGGTGCCTAGTTGAGAGCTTGTATAAAAAAAAAAAAAAAGAAAGAAAACAGCTAGGCACACGCCTCTGGCCGCCACTCAGCGCATTATCAGCTGTTATGGCGTCTGTGCGTAAGAAACCTAAGCGTCTTTCTCTGTGCACTGTGTCTCAGCCAGGAGTGCCCACTGATTTGTGCCAGCGCTATTTGGAGGCTCAGGGTGAATTGTCTTCCTCTGATTTCATTAAACCTGCTTGTTCCCAGCCAGATGTGAGTCTGGTTAAAGCCATATCAGGTGGGGTGCCTCATTTTGGATCTCCTCTAACTGGCTCCTCAGCAGGGGAAGATAGCTCAGTGAATACTCCTCAGGTACCTCCCAGTCTGGATGCTTCTACTTTTTCATAGGTAGAATTTTTCCAGGGGTTGCAATCATTTCTTCAGGCACAATCTTCAGCCCTGTCCCATGCTCCTGGAGCAAAGGCACAGGTAGGAAATTTGCCTGGATCTTTTGTTGAGCGCCGGAGTACTCCTAGAATGGCAGCGGGTCCTCTGGATGGAGATCCGAATGGTATGGATGACGACACCAATCCTGCCTCTCTTGAGGATGGAGAAATTCCCTCCGGATTGGAACCGTATAGAACTATGTTGTGGTTCTTTCATAGAGATGAATTGCCAGCTCAGATTTCACAGACCTTGACAATGCTTGTAGTTCCTGAGTCAGCTTCATTGTCTGAGCCAAAGAGAAATCCCATTTTGTTTCCCTTGGATAAAGTATCTTGTTTTATCCCCATGCTAGATGTCATTCAAGAATTGATTGAACTCGAGTGGGGTGCCCCAGGGACTCATTTCAAAGGGGGTCAGATTTTGGAAGGCCTGTACCCTCTGGATCCATTGGTAAGAGAGCGCTTACGTTTTCCGAAGGTAGATGCACTTGTGAGTGCATTCTCCAAGCAGACCACTATTCCCGTGGAAGGAGGAATGGCTTGAAGGATGCTCATGATAGAAAGATTGAGACTATCCTTAAGCAGGCATTTGAAGCCATAGCAATGACCTTGCGGATTGCTTCTTGTTCCTTGGTGGCTCGCTCTTGTTTGCTTCTCTCTCAGGAGGTTGATGACTCTGGAGTAAATCCCAGAGCAGTTTTGGAACCAGCTGCTGCCTTCTTGGCAGATGCGGGTTGTGATTTGGCCTGCACTTCAGCCCGAGGGGTGGCTTCGACAGTAGCAACCAGGCATGTTCATGGAGTCTCCCTGCCACTCCCCGCAGAAGAAGCAGGCAGTGAGTGTTACATTGGCAAGGCTTCTCAGTCTGAGGGTTGTGTTCCCCTGGCCCACGTCTCAAGAATATACGGAGCAATATTCCATTTATTTTGTGGTGCCAAAGAAAAAGGCCTCTTTTCATCCTATCCTGGATCTCATCTGCGAGTGAAGCATTTTTGCATGAAGACATTGCGCTCGGTGATAATGGCTGTGCAGTCTGGTGAATTTCTGACCTCTATGGATCTGTCTGAGGCGTATCTCCACATTCCCATCTGACTGGAACATCAGGACCTTCTCCAAGGTAATGGTGGTAGTTGCAGCAGAGTTGAGAATGGTATCCTAGTGCACCAGTATTTGGATGACTGGCTGATTCACACCAAGTTGCTGGAAGAGAGCCACCTGGTGACTTGCAAGGTGATTTCCCTGCTGCGGGAGCTCTGCTGGGTGGTGAACTTAGCCAAGAGTAGTCTTCAGCATACTCAGTCACTGGAATACCTGGGGGATCATTTTGACATGCAGCTGGACAAGGTGTTCCTGCCGGAAGCTTGAATTCAGAAGTTGCCAGCTCAACTCCATCTATTGTTGAACATTCTGTGTTTGACCTTGTGGTCTTAGCTGCAGGTCCTTGGTCTGATGGGGGCAACCATGGACATGATAAATAATAAATAAATAAATAAAATGATACCATGGGCGAGAGCGCATATCGTCCTCTGCAGCGCTCCCTGCTGTATCGGTGGAATCTGCAGTCTCAAGATTATTTGATTTGGTTCCACCTGCAATGGTGGCTGCAGGTGGATCATTTAAGGTGGGAGGGGTTTCGCTTTCCCCACCGGACTGGCTAGTGCTGATAACAGATGCAAGTCTCCTTGGTTGAGGAGCACACTCTCAGGAGCTGATGGCACAAGGGCATGGAGTGTGGAAGAGTCTCTCTGGCACATCAATCGGCTGGAAGCCAGTGCAGTCCGGTTAGCATGTTTCAAGTTCGGCAACAGGCTGAAGGGCCGATCAGTCCAAATAATGTTGGACAGTGCAACGACCATGGCTTACATCAGTCAGCAGGGAGGTGCCAAAAGCCAACAAGTGTCACAGGAAATAGCCATATTTATGAAATGGGCAGTAGTACATCTCCAGATGATCTCAGCCTCACACATTGTAGGCAAAGACAACGTACGAGCAGACTTTCTCAGCAGGGAGAGTCTGGACCCAGGAGAGTGGGCATTGTCAGACGAAGCATTTCAGCTGATTCAGGATCGCTGGGGTCTCCCGCTCCTGGATCTGTTGGCAACTTTGCGCAATGTGAAAGTTCAGCAATTCTTCAGCTGCAGAAGGGATTCGCAGTCATTGGGGATCAATGCCCTAGTGCAGGAGTGGCCGGAAGACAAATAGCTGTATGCTTTTCCTCCATGGCCCATCTTGAGCAGAGTGATTTGAAGGATCGAAAGCCACAGAGGGATGGTGCTCCTGATTGCTCCAGATTGGCCCAGGAGACCGTGGAATACAGATTTGTGAAGGCTACTGGTGGATTTGCCTCTTTGCCTTCCAGCACACAGGAACCTGTTGCACCAAGGATCTGATCTTCACAAAGATCCGACTCAATTTTGTCTTACGGTATGGCCTTTGCAAGGGCTCGCTTGCAGAACTGTGGATACTCTGCTGCAGTGATTTCCACTTTGCTAAAAGCTAGACAGTTCTCCACTTCCTTGGCCTATGTGCGGGTTTGGAGAGTGTTTGAGGCTTGGTGTGAGGATCGAGATACTCTTCCTTCCTTGTTTAAGGTCCCGCTCATTTTGGAATTTTTGAAGGATGGTTTGAATAAAGGCTTGTCCCTTAATTCCTTAAAGATAAAGGTAGCTACTCTCGCCTGTTTCAGGGGTCCAGTCAATAGTGGATCCTTGTCGTATCATCCTAATACAGCCCGTTTCCTGAAAGGAGTGAAACATCTTCATCCTCCTTTGCAGTTTCTGGTGCCCCTATGGAGTCTTAATTTGGTTTTGGATTTTTTGGCAGGCTCTACGTTGAGACATGTGCATACTCTGTCCTTGTGGTTGTTGTAAAAGATGGGAGGGGGGGATGGCTAAGTCGTAGGGTTATATGTCACAGAATACATAGCACACTTAATTATAAGTATAGAAGCTTTACTTATAAGTCTGAGAATAAGCAATCAAAGCATAGAGTTTGCATTAAAAGATATCTATACAAAATACTTCCCCCTCACAGTTTCCGGTGTGAAATATTTTGGAAAATCTGGAAACACAACGCATTGGAGAATCAGCAGCAACTCATCGGTCACTTCCTTAACCACTGATAATGTCCAGAAAGCTTTTCCCTACTCCAAGGGGCACTTCATTAACACTGGTAATGTCCAAAAAGCTTTTCCTCTGAGCTGTTGGTTCTCTGATTCCAAACAACCTGTCTCATGTTGCTCTTTTTAAGTTAATTCTTCTGATCTTTGTCCTAGTTTCTTTCTCTGGACCACTCCCCATGAGCTTGTTGAGGCCCCTACTATCCGTTATCAAATAAGCAACACACAACTGGGTGAGGCCCAGAAGCTAATTTCTGTTTTGTTCAGATATCTGCAGTTAGCCTTTCTAAGTAACGGCTCTCCAATGTATCTGATCTCAGGACTTGTTTTGTGACAAAAAGTGTTTTGTTACAAGCAGGCTAAGAAAAATGGCACATGTATTCTCAGAATTTATAGGCCTTATATTAAATAAATACACTAATAATATCAATGATTTTCTCTGCTTCATTCCTGTCTATCATGGCACAATACTCTTCCACATGCTAACTTCCTCCTTAAAATAATTTCCCACAGTTGCTGTCTTTGAAAACGGTGTTCCTTATGGTAATTTGTTTGGCGCATAGGGTTTCTGAACTGCAGGCCTTGTCTTGCCGGGCGCCTTTTCTCCAGGTGACTCCAGGGGCGGTAAAGCTGCATACTGTTCCTTCATTCTTCTCTTGAGATTCATTTGAATCAGACCATCTCCCTGCCATCTCTGGGCAAAAGGCGAGATGCAGAGGAGTATCATCTGTTGTGACTCTTGGATGTAATGAGGCATATTATCAGGTATCTGGAGATTACTGAGCCTTTGAGGAAGTTGGAGCGCCTGTTTGTTCTTCACAATGGTTCTAGACAGGAAGAACCAGCCTCGCGGGCTACGATAGTTTGCTGGTTTAAGGAGATAGTCATGGCTGCATACATGGATGCTGGGAAGCCATTACCTAGGCAGGTTCGGGCTCATTCCACTCAGGCTCAGGCAGTGTCATGGGCAGAAGTTAGACTGTTGTCTCCCATCGATATTTGCCGATCTGCGACATGGTCCTCCTTACACAGCTTTTCCATGTCTTATCGCCTGGACGTTCATGCTCGGGAGGATGTGGCCTTTGTGTGTGCGATTTTGTCTGGATCGCGGGCAGCCTCCCACCCTATTCGGGAGTAGCTGGGGTACATCCCACTTATTCTAGATTCATCTGACTGGATGCTAAGAAATGAGAAATTGCTACTTACCTGATAATTTCCTTTTCTTTAGGATAGTAAGATGAATCCAGCTTCCCTCCCTTGGCTGCCGTGTAGTTGCATATTGCTCCTCCTGTGTGCTTACAGGTTATAGGGATTACTGGTAAGTGTTAATCCAGTCCCTAGAATAGTGGTTTTATGTTCTTATCTGAGTATTGACATGGTTATCTGTTTTTAATCAAGTTTTTTGCTAGTCTGTCCACAATTGCTTTTGAAGAGAATACTGGCAGGCTGATGTCACTGCAGGAGTATATATACTGTGATGTCAGCTTGCTCTGTCTCCATCTGCTGGTAGAGGTGCATAACCCACTTGTTCTGGATTCATCTGACTGTCCTAAAGAAAAGGAAATTGTCAAGTAAGTAGTAATTTCTCAATGTTTCCTAAAGACGAAGTTAGGTCATTAGGAGTAAAGATAAATGAAAAATTAAATATGGAGAAACAGTTAGCACAGGTTGCTAAATGTACATTTAGGGAACTGAAAATGGTAAAACAATTGAAATCTTATTTAGACCTGCAAACCCTGTGTACAGTAGTGTATATCTTAACTTTAAGTCATATAGACTACTGTAATGCCATCTATGCGGAGCTACCAAGTAAGACAACTCAAAAATTGCAATTGATCCAAAATGTAGCAGCTAGGATTGTGTCAGGTAGTTTGAGAAGGATGCAAGCATTGCTGTTATAGCTGCAATTACATTGGTTGCTGGTAGAGGTAAGATGTAATATCATTAATGTATATTCCACTTTTCAGTACTTCAAAGCAGAATACATTCAGGTACTGTGGGTATTTCCCTGTCCCCAGAGGGCTCACAGTCTAAGTTTGTACCTGAGGCAATGGAAGGTAAAGTGACTTGCCCAAGGTCACGAGGAGTGGCTGCAGGTTTTGAATCCTGGTTTCCCTGGTTTGTAGCCACTGCTCTAACCACTAGACTACTCCTCCAGCTTTAAGATATTAAGAGAGAGTGGTTTGCCATATTTGAAAAATTGTATGAAATGACACGAGTCAGTAAGAAATCTGTGTTTGGTTAGAAAACCTCTAGGGCAATTGCTACCGTCTAAAACGTTCTGTCATTTGAGATTGTTTAACAGATCTTTTTCAGCTTCTGTCCAATTTTGTGACACAGACTCCTGCTGAAATAAGAGCAGAAACTGATTTAAAACAATTTCGGAAAAAAGGGTTGATATTAGGGATGTGAATCGTTTTTTGACGATTTAAAATATCGTCCGATATATTTTAAATCATCAAAAATCGTTAGGGCCACGATACAATACCAATTCCCCCGATTTATCGTCAAAAAATCGTAAATCGGGGGAAGGGGAGGGCAGGAAAACCGGCACACTAAAACCCCCTAAAACCCACCCCCGACCCTTTAAATTAAATCCCCCACCCTCCCGAACCCCCCCCAAATGCCTTAAATTACCTGGGGGTCCAGCGGCGGTCCGGAACAGCAGCGGTCCTGAATGGCCTCCTGCAATTGAATCGTGTTGTCTTCAGCCGACGCCATTTTTCAAAATGGCGGCGCAAAATGGCGGCGGCCATAGACCAACATGATTCGACTGCAGGAGGTCGTTCCGGACCCCCGCTGGACTTTTGGCAAGTCTTGTGGGGGTCAGGAGGCTCCCCCAAGCTGGCCAAAAGTCCCTGGGGGTCCAGCGGGGGTCCGGAAAACGATCTCCTGCCGCGAATCGTTTTCCATACGAAAAATGGCGCCGGCAGGAGATCGACTGCAGGAGGTTGTTCAGCGGGGGTTCCGGACCCCGGCTGAACGACCTCCTGCAGTCGATCTCCTGCCGGTGCCATTTTCCGTACGGAAAACGATTCGCGGCAGGAGATCGCTCCCGGACCCCCGCTGGACCCCCAGGGACTTTTGGCCAGCTTGGGGGGGCCTCCTGACCCCCACAAGACTTGCCAAAAGTCCAGCGGGGGTCCGGAATGACCTCCTGCAGTCGAATCGTGTTGGTCTATGGCCGCCGCCATTTTGCGCCGCCATTTTGCAAAATGGCGGCGCAGAATGGCGCCGGCTGAAGACAACACGATTCAATTGCAGGAGACCGTTCCGGACCGCCGCTGGACCCCCAGGTAATTTAAGGCATTTGGGGGGGGTTCGGGAGGGTGGGGGATTTAATTTAAAGGGTCGGGGGTGGGTTTTAGGGGGTTTTAGTGTGCCGGTTCATGATTTTAACGATTTTCACGATACTCTAAACACCCAAACGGCGACGATACGATTCCCTCCCCCTCCCAGCCGAAATCGATCGTTAAGACGATCGAGGACACAATTCACATCTCTAGTTGATATCTACAATCAATCCCATAATGAGTAACTATCAAGAGTTGCTAAAATGTTTGCAAGAGCTCATAATGTGAGCTCTATAACAACATTAAGGAGATCTAGTAGAAGTAATTATTACTGGTATGTGATAATTGTAGCTAGCAAGTGGTATAGAAATGTATTATTTTATTATTGTAATGTTATATTGTACTTTTGTATATTGTATTTTGTTTTACAATTGTACATTGCTTTGGATGTTTTTAACAATAAGGCAATTAATAAATGTAATAAATAAATAATAAACTGCTTACGTACAATCTGTAAGCTCTTCACTGTGATTGATACAGATAGAATATATCACAAAGGAACAAAAGGAGCGGTACAAACAAAGAATTAATTAATTTGATTAAAAAACAATAAATAAATACATTTCTCCCACCAGTGAGAACGCACAGTGGGAGGAAGGTTTAGCCACGGTAAATATATTTTCAGTCATGACCCTCATCGCGAGGCAGCCTGAGAAGGGTATTTGCCTGCATGTTCAGACACTGCGGATTCTTATTGAAAAAGTGCTTCTCCTAGCCTGTATTTTTACAATACTTTAGTTTAGACAGTTAGGTTAGGCTGCCACCTTGGCAAATAAATTGGTCACTTCATGAGGGTGACTGCTTAACTTACATCCACTTCTGAATCTTCTATATCAGCCTAGCCTATAAGCTAATGCATCTTTTTCTAATTAGCTAATTGACATTTTTAGCCTACACAATATTCTTGGTTTCTTGCCCTGTTAAATGAGAAGCTGTTCTTTATACCAGGGGCTCCCCCTAAGGAAGCCGCTTTTGGCGAAACAAGGGCCTTGATGGGGCAAGTGACCCCATATCTAGGAGGAACACCTTACTTTTTACATTTTTGCATTTTGTTTCTTGATCCAGAGCAAGCACTTTTTGGATAATACATTGGGTACCCATTTTCTGTATCTTTTAAGATTGCTATTATTGTGAATCATCGTGTATTTAAAATCATTGTACTTGTTGTCAAGGCAAAGCATATCTTCTGTTTAAACATTTGGCGTGCCCATTATTGTTGTAACATACTGAGTTGTGTTTAAAAACCAACAGTACTACGATGGCTAAGCATTGACAATAATTTCATTAGCATTTACACCAGTTATGTACAGTCTGAAATTGATCTATGCTCAACCAGTCTATACTTAGTAACATATAGGGTCACATGATTGTTAGTTTGTGCTGAATTTGTTAATATTAAAGTATTCATTTATTTTAAACATTTTTGTGAATGCTTAATAAAGATTTTTTTGTTTTAATTAATACTGCATTACCAATTTCAGTGTTCTATTGTCCATTCTGTTGCGTCCGTCGGTCGCAGATGGCTGCGACCGCTCTGCCTTACCTCTTTTCTTCCCTTTTTCCTCCTCCTTGGGCAAGATGGCTGCTTCCCGTGCCGAGTGCTGAGGGCCTCGGCGTCTCCAGCTCAGCATGGGCGTCCCAGTCCGCCATGCTCATTCCCGTGGCTTCCTAGGGCACGCGCGCGCGCACATCCCCTACGCTCAAATACACGTCATGGCGGGAACCTCGGGGGCGTCCCCACCGCTTGACGTGAATACCTCCGGGTATTTAAAGCCTCCACTTCACTACCACCTTTGAGTTAGCAAGGACTTTGGTTTAGCTACTCTGACCGCTCTAAGCTGCTCGCTTAGACGCTGCTCTACACTCCAGGGCCTCACTCCGTTTAGAAGCTCTAGGCACCCGCTCCTCGGGGGTCTCTCGCTTCCATCCACCCTTCGGAGCCTCTACTAATTAGACGACCGCTCCTTGGGGGTCTATCTCTCTTATTTCATTTCAGGATCTCCGGACTATCAGGTACTCGCTCCTCGAGAGCCTACCAGTCTAAGTATCCTGCACCACGGACCTTCGGTCTCACCATCTTCACTACCAGGAAGACGCTTGCACTACGTTCCAGTGAGTACCTTTATGATCCGGTTCTCCAACTCCACCCACCAGGCTCGGCTTATCCCACACCGCGGGTTCCTACCTACCTTGAACATCTGGGTGAGACTTCTACATCTAGCACCTTACCGGACTCCATTGCCTTTCCTTCCTGCCTGATACCATCTATCTACAGCAGTAAAATAAAGCTTTCCACATACAAGTGTCCGCTCTCTGCATTTAGCCTATCGCTGTGGTTCCCCACGGGCCCCTCCCCATGGGAGGAGTCATCTCCACTGCGACTAAGGGTCCACACATTACCACAAACACAACACATTCCTTTGGAATGTTTTATATATATGTGTATATATATATGTATACGTGTATTTATATATATATAAATTACCCCCAAGATGGAGAATGGAAAAAAGCACTTCAATTTATGTCATAATAAACACCATACATCAAGAAACATTTGATTATATGTTAAAACATTTTTATTTCAATTATAAATTTTGTAAAAACATTTTCATATCCAATGTCAATCACAAATTTTTAATATAATCCAATTAATCCTTTATGTAAAACAATAGTTTAACATATACTGAATCAGATGTGCAAAGCTGCATATATCACTGTTCACAGCCCTCACCACTATACTGTTACTAAACTCAAGCTAACCCTCAATAATTGTATATCTCCTTTTAAACCATACAATATTAATCACTGTTGATAAACATCATTAGCTAAATAGACTTCTTCATTAATCATCATATCCCCATGATAATATTATTATCAACATTCAACATTCATTTGGAAATACAATGAAACATTGTATCCCCCTTTTATAATTCATAAATTATCATGTGAATATTTAAGATGTAACAAGTGGTTCAATTCCCACCTATGGTGTTCCCGATTATGTTAAATCCTTTCCCAACAAGGCTTCATGGCTTCTTCAGGGGAACTTTTCAAAAGGAACAATCAACAGCGAGTAAATCACCCCAAACGATTGATTCTAATAATAAATGAAAAAAATCAAAAAACTTTTAATGTATCATTTTCTCTCCATTATCAATGTTTTCACTCAGAACTTCACTAACCATCTCTATGACTCTATTATTCCCCTTTTTGAATACATATAGGAATATCTCATTTATGTAAAAAGATCTTATGCTTGCTGTTTTAATCATTATAAATACTATCAAATATCTCAAGATAAAAATGATCAGTTATAAAAAAAGTTTGCATATTTACCTGAACTCTCTCCCACCTTATCATCAAGGAGCGAGTCAGAAAAGTCATCGGGTTCAATGTTGCCTCCTGGCTAAATCCTTCAGCTTCAATTGTAAACACAATGCACGTTTCCCAAAACCATGTGTTCACCTAAAATATTTATATACAAAAGATCTCATCATCCCACTATACCCAACCACCTTCACTGCTGCTATTTTAATTGCCATTTATCTTGGCTCACAAACAACACTTTATTGCAGCTGATGACTAATTAAACTTTTCCCACATAACTACTTACTGACAAGACCAATCTCTTCGACTCTGTCGGACTACTTGTAAAATGCTCCTGATATTGCGAATGCTCTCCAATAGAGCTATGAATCACACATGAACGATGAGTTTGAAGATGACCTGTAAAAATATTATACCATAAACCTAAGACACATGATACTTACTCCTAACTCCCAATAAAAAAAAAACCCAATCTTTAATACATCCAGTGAACATCCTCATACCTCAGAACTGGACAAAAAATGTTCCGAATAATTGAAGAGTAACAAGGCTTAAAGTTTCCATCTGATGCTCTTTCCATCAGCCATCCTGGTCAGCCGCCAGAATGCTTACTCTTTTAATATGCTCTATAACAAACCAAAAAAACATCCATCACCAGCTTATATCAACATTCAATAAAGAAAAAGAACAAACTGGCTACTGACTCTCACTTGTCCTCTGTTGTCCCAGGACTTCCGTCTTATGAAGATTAAAACACTTACTCCAAGCGCGTTTCTTTCAGCGTTCACCGGTTTAAAAAATGTTTCTACAATGAGGCTCTCTCCCTGAAACCATCCGAATTTAAATAGATCCTATTACCTCTCCAACATCCAATCAAATGTTGTCTCCCGTTGAACACCCAATCAAACACTACCTGAATTCATCTCCGTAATAAACCACTCCCTCATCACTCCCCCTCCGTATCTGCAATGCTCAGGCTGCTTACTAACCCTCACAAAAACCTTTACTGTTGAATGAAACTTTTATGGCGGCTATCTCAAAATCACCACACTTGTGCCGTTTACTCCTCACTACTCATTGCCTGGTCCGAACTAGCAACGCTGATTCACATGAATGCTTCCCACTCGATCATTGTATGTAGACCATTAGGGATTAATGTCTGCCAAAAATAAACGAATCTCTGTTCAGTTTGCCGTAGGCTCTGAGAAATTGATCATCCCCTTTGGTTTTGCAACTGCTGAATGACACAAAATCTTAGTTGGTCAACTGTGTGTCCTACTGTCCTTGATCCTGCCAATGTTTAACCAATGGGGAATCTACCTTTCCAGTTTGTTTACAGCTCCTATGCTGTATTATCCGGGTCCGTAAAGGTAGCTTAGTGTGACCTATATATAGTTTAGAGCAGGGACAGACTATGACATAGATAACCCTAGGTGTGCTGCAGTCAAAGTGCCCCTTTAAAATCTGTTTACAGGGCAATGTCGGATGTTGAAATATCTGTGTGACAAACACATGTCTACAAACAGAACAACCATTGCATGTGTACTGTCCGTTCATGCCCTCAACCAAGCTTTCCCGCAAATCAGAATGTACCAGCAGGTTTCGTAGATTCCCACCCCTGTTACGTGCAAAAAGGGGTCTATTTTATAAAGACTCGTGCAAGGTCAGCACATGCCTTGAAGAAAAAGGGAGCACACACGCTGCTTGATCAAAACATTCTTGTTGTATGGTGTTTATTATGATATAACTTGAAGTGGTTTTTTCCATTCTCCATCTTGGGGGTAATTTAGATATATATTAAGTTCTGGAATTTGTTGCCAGAGGATGTGGTTAGTGCAGTTAGTGTAGCTGGGTTCAAAAAAGGTTTGGATAAGTTCTTGGAGGAGAAGTCCTAATAGCAGTTAATTGCTATTAATCACGTTTACTTAGGGAATAGCCACTGCTATTAATTGCATCAGTAGCATGGGATCTTCTTGGTGTTTGGGTAATTGCCAGGTTCTTGTGACCTGATTTGTCCTCTGTTGGAAACAGGATGCTGGGCTTGATGGACCCTTGGTCTGACCCAGCATGGCAATTTCTTATGTTCTTATACGTATATATATATATATATTTACCCTCATTTAGTATTATTATAGTGTTGATATTCTCTATTATGGGGGAGTGCCAGTATTTATACTATACTTATAGATATATATATATATATATACACACACACACACACACAGACACAAACACACATATACACACAGACATCTAAGCATAAAAGAAGAGTGGGATCTAGAGGTGATTGTATCTGCTGATGTTAAAGTGGCCAAACAGGTGGATGAATCGATGTTAAAAGCCAGAAAGATGCTTAGGTGCATAGAGGAATGGTCAGCAGATACAGGGAGGTAATATTGCCCCTCTATAGGTCCCTGGTGAGACCTCACTTGGAATACTGTGTACAATTCTGGAGATCCCCCACCTTCAAAAGGATATAAAACAGGATGGAGTCGTTCCAGAGGGTGGCTACTAAAATGGTCGGTGGTCTTCATTCTAAAGAAGATGGGATAAGTTTAAAAATGTAAACATGTATACCCTGGAGCAGTGGTTCCCAAAGCTATCCTGGGGGACCCCAGCCAGTCAGGATTTTGAGGATATCCCCAATGAACATGCATGAGATAGAGCTGCATGCATTAGAGGCATATAATTGCATGTATGCTGCATAAAAGCCATCTTATGGTGAACAAAATTCTGAAATTAGAAAGGCAATTGCAAAGTGACAAATAAATATTTAGTAAACAGACAGAAGCTAACAAGACACAGCATTTAGCTACACAGGTGAAGCTAAATACTCTCCTTCACCAAAGAACTAAAAAAAGTCTCTTAAATTATAAACAGCTTTGATAGGATGGACTAGATATTTTAGTTTGCTTCTTTGAAATATCAGGGGTTTGAGGGACATTTTATGCAATCTCTTAATATTTTGTATAAAAATCCTTGTGGGAGAATTTTGGATAATGGGAATACATCTGCTGAATTTACTCTGCACAGAGGAACTGGACAAGAATGTGCATTGTCTCCATTTGCTTTATCTCTAGATCCTCTCCTACAGCAAACTGTCCGTAACACTCAAATACAGGGGATACAAATTGGTTCCCACCAATTTAAACTTTCAGCCTTGGCAAATGACTTTTTGATACACATCTTGGAACCCACTTCTTCTCTGAAGGAACTAATTGGGGAATTTCAACGTTATGGAGATTTGGCGGGATTCAGGTTGAACCTCGATAAGTCTGAAGGTCTTCCAGTTGGAAGCTGGCATTCACAGAACTAGGAAGGAGAGTTTCCCTTGAAATGGGTGGATGGGATGGTTAGAAATCTGGGAATATTTTTGTCAAGGGATTTAACATTGTTACACGATCTCAATGGTAAATGGCTACTTATTACTACTAAAACAATTTTGAGAGCATAGACACCTTTGAATCTTTGGTTCTTTATTTAAGGAGAAATATGGAGCTACCTATGGAGGGGAAAAAAATCTCATATCTCATTTGCCCAATTTATGAAACCTTGGGGAAAGGGGGGTTTAAGTATGCCTAACCTGAAATTTTAGTATATAGCAGCAAACCAGCCAGTCACCCTATAGGTGACTGGCTTCAAGGGACTAATTATTATCTATCCTTGCATTTTGAATCAGGGTTAGTAGTTCCCTTTTCCTTACCATTTGTTCTTCACATTCATTTACCCATACATCTGAAAAACCATTGTTTGCTTGTCCCCTTGTAAAGGACCTGGCATTGGTTAACTCGCAAATTATATTTAAATTTCAAAGTCTCCCCTTTTTTGGCCCTTGGAAGGTGACAGTTGGGGATGTTTGCTGACTGGAGACGTTGAGGAATGAGCGTAGCAGGACAAATGTTGGGAGAACATGGGAATCCTCTTCCGTTTGCAGAGCTGAGGGAATCTTTTGCTTTCACTGAGAAAGATTTCTTCAGCTATATACAAGCACGTCATCATTTGGGATCCTTAGATCGCTCTGAACTAACTAAGGAAAAATGGGAAGCCGTAACAAGAAGGGTTTGATGTAGACAATCTCGGAAGGTTCACCTTGCCCTCGCTTTACAAGTGGGATCCCTCCTCGTTGTGGTCCAGACGGGTGGTAGAACTGCAGATACAATTACCTGTAAAAGCTTTTTTAACCTGTTATGCTAATGTCCACAAGATTTCCAATAATGTACAATTACAAGAAAAACTCAATTCAAGTTCTTAAACAGAGCATTTATTTTACAAAGACAAGCCTTTTTAGTACAGCTATCTAATCCAGATGTAGGTATTAAATGTTCATCTGAAATAGGGCATCTCGGACACCCTTTTTGGTCCCTGCTCAAAAATACATTTTTGAAGGAGAGTATACGCTTGTGTGGAGTGGATCACTGTGCAATCGTTGGTCTTTGATACTTCCTTAGCATTGTTTGGAGATATTCGTTCCTCGACTTATTGTACCACATCGCAGAGGTCATAGATATGGAAGGTCTTTTTATTGGCTAGCGTCACTATACTGCATTGCTGTAGACAACCGGTAACTCCTTCTATTGCTTTCTGGAGAAATAAAATACACTAACTGTTAGTAATGGAACAGATGTCTTGTAAATCAGTGCATCCTAGACGAAAGAAAATGACTTTAGAGCTGTGGCTTCCGTATATTTCAAAACTTCCACATAAAGCCCTAAATCAAATATTGAATGATTTTTAATTGGAGAACAGGTTTTATTTTATGTTTTTGGATTTTATATTGTTAACTCAACATGCTCTGATAAGAATGCATTTTTATTTTGTGATATTACCATACACAGTCGATAGGGGTTAAGTTGGGGAGAGGGAGGGGAGGGATGTAAGGTTCCCGGGTTAGGGTTGTCAATATATAGTTGAAAGGTTACATCATTGAATGTTATGCTGCAACGTGTATCTGACATAGTTATTCACTCAGTATTCTGTATTTGTTGGAAAATTAATAAAATAAATTTAAACATAAATATCAGATGAATAGGATGTGAATCATCAGTCATGAGATGATCGCAGTCCAGACCTGAGACCAAAGCTCAACAACACAGGAAGTTGTCTGGGCAATGAACTACAGCTGTAAATAAGAATGTAAGAACAGCCATGCTGGGTCAGTCCAAGGTCCCATAAAGCTCAGCCTGCTTTTTTCCAATCCCAATCACAAGAACCTGGCAGGATCCAAAATAGCAGCAAGACTAAAAGCTGCTTACAGCCAGGGATAAGCAGTGGCAGGATCCCAAGGAGGTTTACTTCACTTCCAATCTTATTTGTGTTTGTTTAATGTGGTCCTGTTCCAGGCCCTTCCACAGTGAACACCGAACACAAATATCTGTTAAGCAGTTTTGCTTTTTCCTCATCACTCTCTTCGCATTGCTCCCTTTCACCTCTGAGTCTCACTACCCCACTTTTGCACTTCCTTCTATTGCTAACATATCTCAAAATAAAATCTTGTCTTCCCATTTTAATGTATATTCAGCCCCTGTGCTCTGCATTTTGCTGGTGTCTCCTCTGGTATTTTCAGCTCCTGCACTCTCTGCATTTTGCCAGACTCTTCCTCTGTTATTTCCAGCCCTGCACTCTGTATTGTACTGGTGTCTCCTCTGGTATTTTCAGCTCTTGTCCCCCCTGCATTTTACCAGAGTCTCCCTCTGGTATTGTCAGCCCCTGCGCTCTCTGCATTTTACCAGAGTCTCCCTCCGGTATTGTCAGCCCCTGCACTCTCTGCATTTTACCAGAATCTCGCACTGGTATTTTTAGCCCCTGTGCTCTGCATTTTGCTGGAGTCTCCTCTAGTATTTCCAGCCTCTACATTCTCTGGATATGCATCTACTCATAGCTACTGAAAGCATTCCTGCCCAGCGAACAGATGTCTACCATGATTTCATTCACCCAAACACAGCTGTCCTATCTGAGGTCCACAGCCAGGAAGCTCCTCATAATATTAGGTCATACGGCAGTGGCCATCTATGTAGTTCCACTAACCCACCTTTACATCCATCATCTCGGGATCTGAGAGTGTGGGAAATATGCGCTTGCCAGCAAGCCATTTCATCAGGGTTAAACACTAACTTCCCTTCTCCCTGACATTTGCCTGAATAAAAGCATCACTTGTGCTTAAGTCTCTGCCTAGGAGAGGATACCTGACTTCATGTATTTCTCTGGCTTATAATTAATCCTGTTAGCCTGAAAGAAGGGCTGGGTGTTCCCTAGTCAGAGGCAGGACAAAGTCAGGAGGTATAGATTTCAGCAGCCAATGATATGATCCGTGCACACCCCCTGAGCCAAAGCCAATGGTGTAATGACTCTTCTGTTGCTATGGGAAAGTAGCCAATCATGTAATGACACATCATCTGCCTTTGTATGAATGTACAATAAAAGGAAGAGGCTCGGGAGGTCAAACCCTCTTTGCCCTCTTTGCCTTCCCTCCTCCTGCCTGCGATGAAAGCTCTTCATTACTCCTACATGTGGTGACCCGCGCCGTGATGCTCCCTGCTCACTCGGCTGGAACAGCCTAGGTAGCTACCATAGCAGCAGAATTTTGCTCCCTAATCGTAAGTAATTTTTCAGCAAATCTGCTCCCAACAATCGTGAGTATGGGGGGAAATCTGTCAGCTAAGCAGACGTGTCATGCAAGAAAGCTGCAGAAAATAATCAAGAATCATTATTTTGTCACCAGGGGGGAAATAGCGCAAGTCAGAATAGGGGATTTAGAAGAATTGATAAGTGAAATAGCTTGCCGCTGCCCATGGTATTCAATAGAGGCTGGAACTCTGAATATCCAGGACTGGATTTTAATAGGCAATAGTCTTCATACAGCTCCAAGAGCTCCCATCAAGCAATTATTAATTTGGCAAAAATGTACAGAAGCCATCGAATGCAAAGAAAAAAAAGGTTTAAAAACAGCAGTTTCAAACCATGTGCTTTTAGAAGCAGGCAGACATACCCTTCCCCCATCTTCTCAGTCTTCCTCAGAGACAGCAAATTCTTTGTATCCTCAACTACCCACACCCAAACCAATTCACACCTTCCCCATTTCTTCAGAAAAGCAACCCTTGAGAACAATAGAGCCACCACCTGGCCTGGGTGGGGCGATTAGCATTGAATTTCAGCAGAAACTGCAGAAAGAAAACCTTACAGAAACAGAATTATTAGAAGGACTTCAAGCCTTCCCCATCTCAGAAAAGAACCATGAACAAAGGGGGACAGAAAATGAAATAGAACATCTGGGGACACACACTCACATGGCTCCTGTGGCTTCCTCTGCATCCACCTCAGAGAAAATGCCCCAGGAAATAGAAAACACTGAGGTCAGAAAAACTAGCTTTCCTCCATCTTGCCTGCAAGCCCTTCCCCCACCAACCACCATGGGATTTCACCTAGAACATGGAAATCTCACAAGAGAGGAATTATTGAAAGGGATTCAAGTCCTTCCCATTACAGAAAGAAACAAAGAACTAGGTGTGGCAGCAATAGAGTTGAGTGCCATGTGCAGTGACTATGCCCCCAGGTCTTCAAAGAAGACCTTGGGCCTGTTTTACAAGCAAAGAAAATATCATTATGAAAAAAAGGATTTAATTAGACTCCTGCGTTACAAGCAAAGAAAATATCACTATGAAAAAATTGATTTAATTATACACTTCAATGACCTCTTGCAGACCAGATTAGGCAAAGTAACTGTGCAGACAGTACAAATTTGGAAAAAATGGTTTCTATTAGTATTTTAATTCAGTTACAAAAAATCTGCATACTTTGAGAATATTTTCCCCCACAAAGTGTATGCAGAGCTTATGTTAAAAACTGTACTGAGATTTGAATAATATTCTGTGTAAATTACATGTGAAAGTTTCCCTTTTGCAAAGTTTATTTGGCTCACATTTAAAATGACTCCATTTCTCTGAGATTTAAGTTTATAGTTTGAATTGCCAGCACACAGAACTTGTATTCTTACTGTGATTCTGCCTTTCAGGACAAAAGTGGATTGGAATGGTGTCTGTCTGCAAGGAATCAGTCCTTGCCAAGCCATTGTCTGTGGTCGATGTTATCTAATTTGTTAAACAAAGCTATCTTTAAGTTTCTATTGACTGAAGGATTAACTCCTTGGGTGTAGTTCTTTTCTTTTGAGAAACACTGCTCCTCCCCCCCTTTTTCTGTAACTCTTGCTAGCCACTCATGGGGGAGGGAGGGAGAACTTTTGAAAAGAAAGAAAAAAACCTGGACTTAGTACTGCAGTTTCTCTCTCTAGTTTCTATATTTGTTATAACTAATACTTTTCTTTAACTGTGCTTGCAGCTTTCAAAGGGGGGCACGAGACAGTTCAGATATCCTGCTGATCCAAATCTTTTCCCTCAACCTTCAATGCATTACTACACTAGCCCTTCATCTGTTATTAATCCTTTTAATACTTTCAAACTTTAGCATGCAGCAGACAGAGCTGAGCAAACAGCGTGTTTAATTTCCTATTCTAATAATTATAAGAAGAAATTCTATTCTGATACTCCACATTGAATTTAAGCTCAGAGTATTATTGATTGCAACCTGGAACAATAGTTGCAATCTATAAAGTAATGATGGGGTCTCCACTAGGAGGCGCTATGTTATTCTACAAGTATATTATATTATTGTTTTAATAATTCTGTTGTATAATAGTTTTTATTTTTCAGGCCTACAGACCTTCTGTATTAAGGACACTTCAGTTTTATTTTCTTTTTCACAAAACTTTTACAGAATTCTGAACCTTAAAATTTTTACTGACAGAGGTTGCTACATCTAAAGCAATCCCTCCCAAGCCTTTTCTTGCAAATCCAAATTGATTTTATTACATTTAATAATAGAATTGATTTCTTCAAGGTTAAAAAAGTAAGAATTTCACTTTAATCCTTACCTTAGTAATTTTTTGCTGTATGCCAGTTTTTAATATTTTCCAGATTTACAGCCTTCCTGCCATGAAGAGATGTGAAGATGGACACTTTGCAGTTTATTTTAACATTTTCAAACATTTTTCTAACGCCTTTTGATTTTTGATCCTTGATCTAATTTTGTTTTTGATAACTTTTTGATAAGATTTTTAGCTCATATTATGTGTTATCTGTAGTCTGTCTTGATGCCAAGAAGACTATGAATGAATATGGATGAATGTGTCAGTTTTGTGTAAATTAATATTTGCAAGATGAATGAATATATGTCAGTCTTGTGTAACATATGTTTAATGTAATGTCTAATATACTTGTCATTTGATTCTGCTTACTGCAAATGACTTTTCCTTTAAATGATTAATTTACATTTATTGCTATTTTACTGAATGAAAATTGATCACTGCATAAAAAATTCTTGATAATGGGCCTACCCTATGTTCTGAAAACTAAAAATGGCTCTGCTTACTGCAGCCATTCCTTTGCATGAATTTTGTTAATTGAATATTAAATACTTATTTGGCATCCCCTACAACACCACAGGGCAAGCCATTGTGGAGAGAGCAAATCATACCCTTAAGAGCTCTGGACCAAACAAAAAGAAAAAAGGGGGATTGCCCCTGGATTTTCCCCTAAACAGGATTGGCTGAACAAAGTATTGTTTTAAATCACTTAAAATAAATTTAAGACCACAGCCATGAGTAATCATTATGGGACTAGGGTTAGTCACCCACAGCCATCAGTTTTGTATAGAATATTTAATGTCTGGTATGGTCCCGTTCCCTTAAAATGGGGAACGAGGATATGTTTCTCTGCTTGCTTCCACAGGTATCAAGCCGTGGAAAGATGGAAAGGTGTCCAGGTCTACAGGACCCGATCCCAAACTTCTCCCTGAGCCTCCACAGCCCTCAGAAGGACAGAGACCGGACTCCTTGCAAAAAGCAGCACCACATGACCTGGGGACAGATCAAGGCCCTATCCAACCAATCTGCACAACTCTTAGAACAGCAAGGCCTTGAGAAAACTCCAGAGAACTTATTAGCCGCTTTTTCTTGCCTGAATGCCAACTCATTAACAATTGTGTTCTGCATCCTCATCCTTTGCCTTATTTCTCCAGCTATGGCAATTTCAGAACAAGGACTCTGACAGAACAACATGCACAGAACTTTTCACACCTGTTGAATCGAACAGACTGTTGGATCTGCACACACATGCCAACCCAAGCCTGCGGAGAACTACTGATACATGCTGTACCATTTAACCTTACAGTATGGACTAATTATCCTTTACAGAGAGGTTTTCATTACTTCTCCAGTGGTAATACCATACTACACATTGGTAGCTGTATTCAAGAGACTGCCGCTCTTTGTTGGGACTATGATACAGGGGATGGGAAAGGGAATTCAGATGGGAAATATCCATATTGTAACCGAACTTTTGTATTAATCACTGAACACTTACATAGTTATACCACATATATGTATGCAATTGGCAGATTACAGGATGTGCAGTGGGAGACCCAAGCAGGTACAGAAAGTATAGAGGGGATGAAGGATTTACCTTTTGTAGTTATATAGCCCAAATGATAACCAATGACATGTCCACTAATCTGTTAGGAAACATATGGATGTTATGTGGGCGTAGAGCATATATGTACATTTCCCCAAGATGGAGAGACAGATGCACTTTAGGCTACATCCTCCCCTCATACTATGCAGTCAAAAAGTTACCCAAAGCAAGGCTCTGTAACAAAAGGGAGGCGATAAATAATCCCATAGAAAAGTATACAGAAACTCAGATAGCTAGAAGCCTGTTTCCTCCAATGGGGACAGCTATAAATTACAGAGACTTACACATCCTAGCTAACTGGACGACTGCCATATTTAATCAGACAGTCCATGCATTAAAACTACTTACAACAAAAGTCTCTCAGATTAGAGAAGTAGCATTACAGAACAGCTATACCTTAGAAGCTATTTTAGCCTTAAAGGATGGTGTTTGTGCATTAATTGGATCTCATTGCTGTGTGTACATATCAGTTTATAAAGCAAACCTCACACATACCACAGAGCAGATAGAAACCATGGTTGCTGATGCACCACTTTCAGACAGAATACCAACTTCTCCATGGGACTGGCTATGGTCCTGACTCCCTGATATTTCTGGTCTCAAAAGGGTGATTTCTATTATAATTACTGTAATTATCTTAATTATTTGCCTGTGATGCTGTATTCAGTGCATACCCAACCTCATATCCATACTGAAACCTTGCTCTCAGCCCGAATACAAAGATGTCTTGTAAGATGCCTAATGGGGAATCATGAGCCCTGCAGAGTTGGCACACCACCTGCACCAGCTCTGGGTGATATGGAGATTCAGAAGCTCATCGACAGCTGGCACACCACGTCGAATTATAGCTTTCTTCTCTCCATGATCCCTCTTCCCCTATTTCCAGCCCATACCAAAACATAACAGATTTCAGTAAGGGTCTAAAGCTTTACTGAGCTGCCCTAAACAAAAACAAAAAGGGTGAGATGTGGGAAATATGCGCTTGCCAGCAAGCCATTTCATCAGGGTTAAACACTAACTTCCCTTCTCCCTGACATTTGCCTGAATAAAAGCATCACTTGTGCTTAAGTCTCTGCCTAGGAGAGGATACCTGACTTCATGTATTTCTCTGGCTTATAATTAATCCTGTTAGCCTGAAAGAAGGGCTGGGTGTTCCCTAGTCAGAGGCAGGACAAAGTCAGGAGGTATAGATTTCAGCAGCCAATGATATGATCCGTGCACACCCCCTGAGCCAAAGCCAATGGTGTAATGACTCTTCTGTTGCTATGGGAAAGTAGCCAATCATGTAATGACACATCATCTGCCTTTGTATGAATGTACAATAAAAGGAAGAGGCTCGGGAGGTCAAACCCTCTTTGCCCTCTTTGCCTTCCCTCCTCCTGCCTGCGATGAAAGCTCTTCATTACTCCTACAGAGAGCTCAATGGATCAACTCATTCAACCCCTCTCCTCCATAGTGCGAATCACACTGCCAGCAGCAAGGAAGTTGCAGCGGTGGTTACGTCCCCATGTGCTCTGAGAATGTGCCTCATTTTGTCTACTTCCCCATCGGCTCATTGTCACCACAGACTATTCCACCTGAGGTTGGGGAAGGAATGTGGGATCCTTCCACACCCAGAGAGTTTGGTCTCCTCTGGAGTCTCTCCTTGAATCTCTTGGTGTTAAGAGTGCTATGGCATGCCCTCACCACATTCAGACCTCTTCTGAGGGAAGAACATCCTAACTCAAACAGGCAATCAGGTCGCCAAGTCTATTGTCATCAAATGGGAGGAACAGGATGGTGGCTTCTCAGCCAGGAAGCAATGAAAATCTGGAACTCAGACAAATCGTTGGACTTCTGGGGTCTACCAAATGTGGATGTGTTTGCATCACCAGCAAAACACGAAACTAAATCATTTTGCTCCACTCTACCAAGTGATCACAGACTAGCATGAGATGCTTTCCAACTTGATTGGGGCCAAAGCCTCCTGTACACTTTCCTGCCAATACCCCTCATTGCCATAACA
Organism: Rhinatrema bivittatum; assembly: GCF_901001135.1. Lineage (NCBI taxonomy): Eukaryota > Metazoa > Chordata > Amphibia > Gymnophiona > Rhinatrematidae > Rhinatrema > Rhinatrema bivittatum. The sequence goes on along the minus strand of NC_042616.1, from coordinate 50,305,447 downwards.
GTGCAATAAGTTCTTCAGGACTACGCCTGCCTCATCCTCATAGTGCTGGCGTGGCTCAGACAAATTTGGTATGCGTACCTTGTCAAGATTTCCAGCCATCCTCCTATACCTTTCTGGGTCAGACCCTGCTTTTCTAAGCCAAGATGATGGGACATTCTTTCATCTCAATCTTTCAGTCTTGATGTTGCACTTCATGGCTCAGGGAAGCCCTCCTCCTGCTTATGCGGCTGCCATGAACACTCAGGCTCAGACGCTCGCCCGATCCCACCCTTCTTAAAGGGCCAGCGGCGGGTAACAGGCCCCAGTGCCTACTGATGAGCTCACCACCCCAGGACCATTTAAGGCTGGCTCCTGCCTTCAGTCCTTACCTTGGCAATAGGTCATCTTCTTTAGGAGTAGTGGATTGCTTGCATTCATGGTTCCTGAAGCTTTTCTTTGCTTCCTGGATCACTCTGCTACATGTTGTTCCTGAGTTCTTGCCTTCCTGGTCCTTCTCTCCTTCGCCTGGTTCCTCCTCATATCTCTTTCAGATTGATCTTTGGCTTGACTTTGGACTGGACTCCAACCTTGCGCTTCTCACCGCCTGCCTCTGACCTTGGCCTGTGTACCTACTTCGCTTAAGCGTCTCCTGAGCCCTGGCTGTTCCTCCATTGAACCTTCAGTGTGCTGGCCATCTGGACTTCCACCACCGCAAAGGCCCCACTAAGGCCAGACGGCCCCGGCACCCGAGAGCTCAACCTAAGGGGAACATGGGCTGGTAGAGTACAACACTTCAACCTCACGCCTTAAATGTTCAGTAAATCTCCACATGTAGTGACTAATTTATCCTGACTGGCTAATTTATTTATGGTAAGCCAACTTGCTTTTTCCGTTTTGCAGTGCCTGCTTCAAACAGAATTGGAATGACTATATCTGGCTTCCCAGAAGATTGGAGTTATCTGCACGGAGGTCCATGCTTATAACCCTGACATCAATGATCATGGGGTGGCTGCATAGGCATTGGAACAGGATGGGCCACAATGGCCAAGATCTGACCAAAATTTGGTCCTTTCTGCATAATCGCTGAGGGAGATCTGGGCTGGGTCAGGCAGGCAGCAGGAAGAGGAGGAGGAGGAGATCAGTGGTGCATCTGCCGCATCCTTCACTTCTGCAGCTCTGGACTTGACCTATGGTTCAGGTCTTGATCCTCTTGGTGGTAGAGCTGGATTGCTTTTTCTATTTCTTTGCATTCTTGACCTTACTCTGTCATTCCTCAGTCTTATAGTTCTTCTCTGAACTTCCTTCAACCATTCTTTACCATTCTCCATGCCTCTTGGCTCCATCAGTCTGTGATTGCTCAATACCTCTACCTGGGAACTTCACCTTTGCACCTTCTCCTGTTCTGCAGAATAACACCGGGTCATTCTCTTTAATCGTGTCATCTTATATCCTTAACTGACAATATTAGAAAAATAGTAGGTATTCTGGTCATTTAATTCAAAAAAATAATGAGCAAGGTAATAGAGCTATTTTATTATATTTGTAGGACCGACCCTGCAACCGCGGTGATCAAGTGTAACAGCTAAAGAGCTTATAGTAAATGTGAGTGCCATGACCCATTTGAATAAAACAGTACATATTAAGATTGTTTGCATGTTTAATGTTTTCCATCTATTGCGGTTTATACTGACCTCATATCCTGCTTTCTACTTCAACCTTTCTGGTTCTTTCGTGGTTTGTTTTTTGTTTTTTTTAGAGATCTGTGAAATGCTGAACAAAAGATGGACTGAAGGTATTTGAGCGGCATCAAGACAATATAAAGCCCCCTGAAACAGGGGGTCACTCTTACTCCGAATATAAAACCAAAGTACTGCTTTATTCAAACGGGTCATAGCGCTCACATTCACTTGCCTAAGATTTGTGCATTTCACGCTGCCTTAAGATTAAATAGAATTCTTTTATTTGCAAACAAAACATATTTTAAAAAAATAACATAAAAGTAGACCTATAAGCTCTTTAGCTGTTACACGTGATCACCGCAGTTGCAGGGTCGGGCCTACAAATATAATAAGATAGCTCTACTACCTTGCTCATTATTTTTTTTTAATTAAATGACCAAAATACCTACTGTTTTTCCAATATTGTCAGTAGACGAGTGGTTTCTGGATTGGGATTTTGTCACGGCTGTATCTTTGTGTTAGTGAATCTTATATCCTTAGACAGAATGGAAAAATGGGCTTAGTAAGTCCAGCCTTAAGTAACTGAAACACATTTTGGATGTGAATCCCCCCAGCTCCTTCTAACTTTATGGGCAGCGGCTGATGGAGAGACGCTGGGGGATTCACATCCAAGGTGAGCTACAGCTCCTTAAGACCTGATTTACTAAGCCCATTTTTCCTTTCTGTCTAAGGGGGGGAAAGTTTAGTAAATCGGGCTCTCAATCAGGCCGATACAGTACAGCACTGTTAAGCTGCCCTTGGACGCGCGTTTTCCCTTACCCCTTATTCAACAAGGGGCGGAAAACGCACGTCCAACCCGTGGCACCTAATAGCGCCCACAACATGCAAATGCATGTTGAGGGCGCTATTAGGTATTCCCGCGCGATACAGAAAGTAAAATGTGCAGCCAAGCCGCACATTTTACTTTAAGAAATTAGCGCCGACCTTTGGGTCGGCGCTAGTTTCTGCCGGCACCCTCCGACTTAATATCATAGCGATATTAAGTCGGAGGTCCTGAAGAGTAAAAAAAGTGAAAAAAAAAAGAAAAAAAATTTTTTAAATGGGCTGAAAACCGGACGCTCAATTTTGCCTGCGTCCAGTTTATGAGCCCATGGCTGTCAGCGGGCTCGAGAACAGACGTCGGCAAAATTGAGCGTCGGCTGTCAAACCCGCTGACAGCCGCTGCTCCGGGTCAAAAGGAGGCGCTAGGGACGCACTAGTGTCCCTAGCGCCTCCTTTTGCCCGTTTCTACCGCACCATCTAATTTAAATACAGAATCGCGCGCACAGGCAAGTGGCCTGTGCGCACGCCGGGAGAGCAGGCGTTCGTCCGCTCTCCCACGGACTTTACTGAATCGGCCCGAATGTGAATTAAATGTGGGTGCCCAGCAGTCTCCCTTCCCCTTCTGCTTTTCTGTACACCCTCCGACTTAATATCATAGCGAAGAGTAAAAAAAGTAAAAAAGAAAAGAAAAAAATTTTTTAAATGGGCCGGTGGCTGTCGGGCCGAAAACCGGATGCTCAATTTTGCCGGCGTCCAGTTTCCAAGCCCGTGGCTGTCAGCAGGCTTGAGAACCGACGCCAGCAAAATTGAGCGTCGGCTGTCAAACCTGCTGACAGCCGCCACTCCGTGTCAAAAGGAGGCGCTAGGGACGTGCTAGTGTCCCTAGTGCCTCCTTTTGCCCGTTTCTACCGCACCACCTAATTTAAATACAGAATCGCACACCGGGAGAGCGGACGTTCGTCCGCTCTCCAGCGGACTTTACTGAATCGGCCCAAAAGTTAATTGTGTCCATTTCTGTATATGAAGTATGGGGCAAGTTTTCAGAAGAGCTGCTGAGTGGCCCCACAAGAGTTGATTATGTTTATTGGATAAATTTCAGTGAATTTTCAATCACAGCATGGCAGCTGGAAATGTTCCCAAATTTAGCTTAGCCGGTTCAGCACTGAGCAGCTTCCTGAAAACTTACCCTGAGCAGCTCCAGAGGATCTACCCTCACTGCCTGCCCCTTAATCTAAAGGAAATACCTACGTCTCCCCCAACCCCAGAGCTCACCCCCTCCCCTGACCCCAGAGCCCTCCCATCTGACCCAATCTTACCCCTCTTCCCCAATCTTAGACCACATGTCCCCCTCTCCTACCCCCAGGGGCTCGCATACACTGTGGTTATTGCACTTGATCTGCCAGTGATAAAGCACAAACCTTGGCCATCGGGCATCCCCCAGCAGGTAATTCCTTCGCACGGAGCAATTTCACGGCTCCATCTTACAAGAATGTCCCTCCAATGGGACTCTGCACCCTCACCATCAATCGGGCCGCACTACCAGTGAGAGGATGATGCCTCTAGTTTGTAAAGAGCATAATACTTTACATCTAAAGGGCAGCAAGGTTAGATAATCTGTCTGAACTTAAAAATAAATGGAATAACATCAGTTATTCTCTCTCTGCTGCTGGAGCTAGATAAATAACATAAGAAATGCCATTCTGGATCAGACCAAAGGTCCATCAATCCCAGCATCCTGTCTGCGAGAGTGGCCAATCCAGGTCACAAGAACCCAGCATAATCCCAAAGAATAAATCCAACTCTTCTTGCTTGGAAACAGAGATGAGCAGTGACTTTCCCAAGTCTACAAGACTAATAATGGTTTATGGGCTTTTCCTCCAGGAACTTGTCCAAACCCTTCTTGAACCCGGCTACACTGACTGCTCTAACCACATCCTCTGGCAACAAACTCCACTGTTTAATTGTGACACCTAACATGGAGCCCAGGATCGTGTACCTATAGTTTGGATTATTCTTTCCTCTATGCGTCACTTTGCTCGTCCTCATTAAATTTCATCTGCCATTTAGGAAAAGCCTCAAAACTTGGCTCTTTGAAACAGTCTAGGAAGTATAATTTCACTTGGATTATTATTTTTATTTTGTTCTGGACATTGTGATTTTTATTCATTTCACTGTTACTGATTTCCTGTTGACTTGTCTGTCATGTTTTCTTTTTAATTATTATTATGATTTATTAGCTTGATTAATAAAAAAATAAACAGAATTCTATGGTATAAATAAAGGGCCATAATAAATGCATCCTGTTAAAACTAATAACAAACACATAACCTGAGCCGACAAAGACGAGGAGAAAACCTGTAGGGCTGCATAAGGGAAGAAAAGAATACCTTACAAGTCATAACACCACCTAGCAAGAATTAAAAAAGATTTGAAGTCATATAATAGACATAAAAAAATGTAAAATGATATAACTCAGAGTAATAGTTGATTAGTTTAAATAAAATTATAAAAATTCAATGACAAACAGAACAATGATGATAATGAAAAGATAAAATAATTAAAATAAGAAAAATTAAGGATTACTTGACAGGAGGATGAGTAAAACAATTACATCATTTTAATAGAATTCTAAAATTATACTAGGATAGTAATAGAATTAGTGAGAGGTTCTAGAGGTCAATACAAGAAAGCGCGGTAATAAATGTATTTTGAAGGATGGGTTTTAAGTTTAGATGTGGTTAAACCACCTGCCCACTGTAGTGCAGCGATTATTGACTGTTGCTAAAGAAACAGAGGTTGAGGGATTACACGTCGCTGTTCTTTGTATGTCATCCACATACAAACATGAAGAAAAAGCGAGACTCTGAATCAGAGTAGCTAATGAAGCTCGATACAGGTGGAAAGGAATAGGAGAAACACCACGTCTTGAGATGACCGCTCTGCGCGATGGCAGAGTTTCATTTTACTTAATAAGCCCTGGCCTCTAAGGATGATTTGAACCAGCCCAATGGATAATCATGCGCATGCTAATGTCAAACAAACCTATTCAATGTTTAATGCAGTGATCATGTGTAAGCTAACCAAGAGTAATGTCCTGCCGTTATCGAGATGAAGAGCGATTCAGTACTCGGGGCAGTGAGTGTTGTCTCCGTGCTGAAGTATTTCCTGCAAACTGAGTGTCTAGGATGAAACACTAACATCTTCTCTAGAAAGCCCCAGAGTGCAACTTGAACTACTTTTTCAATAATTTTGGACAAGACAAGCAAACTTGAGATAGGACAATAGTTTTCAGGAATATTTGGGGAGAGATGTTGGGTATTCTTTCAGAACCGGACAGACTGTAGCTTTCCTGTGAGTAGCTGGTAACTTACCGGATTATGAAGTGGTATTGATGATGGTGGGAAAAGGATGAAGGGAAGGGCGTCATGGATGGAAGTGGCAGGGGAGCGGGACATAGGAGTAAGTGAATAGGAAGCATCTTTCATGGGAAGGGGAGGTTAGACCAGAAGGGGGGTGAAGGTGAGGGAACGCTTACATGGACATATGGAAAGAGGAAGTATGGGAGGGGTAAGACGAGTGGGGGCAGGGGAGCCGAGGGTGTCACAGCAGTGGGATCAGCACATGGAAGGGAACAGGGTGTTGTTAAGTGGAGGAGAAGGAGAAGAGTTGGGATAGGAGGGGAAGGGAAGGGGGCTGCAAATGAGGGGGAGAAAGGGGTGTAGTCACTCAGTCTTCTTCATGGCTTGCATTTCTTAATTTGATCTGTTAAAGCAAGGTTCAGGCTTTAAAATGTGTAAGACCAAATGCACATCACCATTATATACAGGGAGGACAATAATGAAAGCCATTTCCAGGAGTAAAGTGCTCTTTTAACCTTAGAAATGTCCATCCTCTACACAAGTAAAAGTAGGAGCATATATCAGCAAGGCATGGGCTTTTACTGTTGCAGATTTTAAACATTTCTGATTTAGAATAAGGACAGGGGAGGAAACTATATGCAGAGTTTTCCCTTAACAAAGTGCCCTCCCAAAAAGCAGACACTGGTATTTTTGAGGGGCATTATAAGAAACAACAACAAACTTTCAAGTTAAAATTCAGATGGGATTGGCCAGGCCTTGCATATGTTGATTATTTAGGTCAAGGCTGTGAAACATCCAGACCCAAATGAGACCCACAGCTCAGTCCCAGGCAGTCACTGCCAGAGCCCCAAACCAGAGGTTCATGGAGGGAGCTTTTGCTCCGTGTCTCTGACTCCCCCACCCTACCTCCCCCCATAATCAAATGTTCACGGCAGGAGCGAGCAGGATCTGCTCCTACATCTTTTGTTCATCCCCCAACCCTGTCCTTGAATTAATTATAAGGACTGGAGAGTGGCACAAGAGCTCCTGCCTCATCCTTGGCTCCTTCCTGCAGCCTCCCACCCCAAGAATTAAATGTTCACAGGGAAAACAGAGCAAGAGCAGCTGCTGCTTCTGGCTCCTCCCCAGCCACCCCCCAAAATAATACATAGCAGGAATGAAAAGCACACATCACATCTCTTCCTCCACCTCCCCGGAATAAAACATTCATAGCAGAAGTAAAGCAAAAGCTGTTTCAGCTGACACTTGGAGACCCTTGCTCACTTGAGGGTCCCGGCAAGCACTCCAGAGGCCTTGCCTACTCCTGCACTTGTGCCTCTCTCCTGACAACCTCCCACCCAACTGGGTTTCCACTTGAATTTGGGGCAAGTACTGTATGTACCACCTGCTCCTTCTTGAGAGTTTTCTGGGAACACTGTGACTCCCCAAACCTGGGGTTTCACAGTACATCCAAAAAATACATCCACAGTGCTAATAAACCAGAGCTTGTTATGAAGAAGACAGAACAGTGAATATAAAGGATTTTAAATAAACTGCATTACAAGCAGGGGAAGAAGAAAAGGAATTTCACAGTAACTCCAACTGGTTTTTAAGTGAACCTTTTTGCAGAGCTGAATGCTGCACCTGCCTCAGTCAGGTGTGAGGGTGCTGATCAGATCAGCTCAGACTGTACAACTGGCTGCACTTCCTTAGCTTTACAAACTCTCCCTGTCTGTCCCTGATAACCCAGAGCTCTGCCTCTCTCAGGGCCCCTCAGCAGCAGCGACCGTCCTCAGCTTGTACTGACTCTGGGATTCACCCTTGGTCAGCTCCAGCTGCTGGTGTCTATGGGGGGCTAGGGGACATAGTTATACTGCTGCCTGATGTCCAGCTCAAGATCATCAGAAAAAAGATGGTAGATAAGGCAGGAAGACTGATGGGAGAAGGAGGAAGGGAGATAAAGAAAGGGAGGGGCATGAGTTGGGAAAGCAGAGGAAACTTTGGAGGGAGGGATGGGAGCTGTTAAAATGTTCATCCCCAGTTTCTGAGTTAAGTTCTGTGTTGTAATGGTCTCCCCTTTCTCCTCTCACTTGTGTTTCAGTTCCAGGTGCAATAATCTTCCCCTTTCTCCTCTTGCTTGTGGTTCAGTTCCAGGTAGAGTTGGGTTGTGCTCTGCATTAATCTTCCCTTTCTCCTCTTGCTTGTGGTTCAGTTCCAGGTGGAGTTGAGTTCTGTGCTGCAGTGCTCCTCCCCTTTTGCCTCTTGCTTGTGGTTTATTTCCAGAAGCTTCAGGTCCTTTGGTCTCTTGCTATCCAGAGCCCCAATCAGCAGAAATTCTCACTGCTTACTGCCATCCTATGCATAACAGACACCCTGGCAGCTTTGCCTTTTATTATGTCACTTCCTGTCATCATAACATCACAAGAGGGGGGGGGGGGAGAGACCATGTGAGGCTGATGGTGAGGGGAGGGGAGAGGTGGCAGAGGAGGAGCAACTGAATTCAGTTCAGTACAAATTAATTAAAATAATCTGAATATAATAAAGAGGAAAGTTGTCCCATGCCTGCATCACTGGTATGCAAAATAAACTCCGCCCCTCCCTCGTAGTCTCCAGTTCTGCCCCTCACTCTCTCTCTCTCTCTGTATGGAACTTTCCTGCTGTGCTCTCCAGCTCTGCCCCTCTCTCTGTCAAAACTGTCCAAGCCACTCTCTGCTAGGGTCCCCACTCTCCTTTGATTGTGTGGCAGTGACAGAGGCTACAAAATTCAGCCCTTGCCATGGAATTGGCTAATCTTGGGCAAATTGCTGCTGGAGCATGGGTACAGGAGGCAGGGAAATAGCGCATTTACCCCAGAAGAGAAACATTGATGGCAGTGGATGGTACATTAACCCTCTCTTACCTGCCTGCCCCTAGAAGAGACATAGGAGGCAGTGGACAGCACAATATTCCTCCCCCGGACCCCCTCACTCACCAGCTCCTGTCGGACAAACAGGAGGAGGAGGAGGAGGACTGAGGCCCTGCAGATCCTTCAGTGCGTCCTCCCTCCTCCCCCTCTGAGACCTGAACAGTGCAGTTTGAACCCAGGCCCAGCAAGGGAGGAGGGAGGATGTATCAGGAACGCTGCAGAGTCACTGTCCTGTGCCTCCTCCTGGTTTGCTGATTTTAGCCTGTGAGTGAGAGGGTCCATGAGCATGGGGTGGTCCGGTAGAGAGTTAGCCTGAGATTGCGGGATTGAGGGAAGGGACAAACTGACTGGGGAGTGGGGGAGGGGAAGTGAGTGAAATAGGGATGGAGGAGGGAGCCAGGGTGAGGGGTTTGTGGGAGGGAGGGAGGTGGTAAACCAGGGTGAGGAGTCTGTGGGGTGAAAAGAGGGAGTGAACCAGGGTGAGTGAGGGGTTTGGGAGGAGTAAGTAAACCATGGTGACTAAGGATTCATGTGAGCCAGGGTGAGTGAAGAGTTTTGGGAGGGGTGAATAAACCAGAGTGAGGTATTCATGGGGGAGAGAGCTAGGATGAGTGAGGGGATCAGGTGAGAGCAGGAAGTGAAAGAGGGAGAATGAGCGGGTGAAAGGGGCTTTGGAAGGGGGGATAAAGAAAAGAGAGGATGGGGGTGTGATTCTGCTACCAGACATCTTAATTACGCACTTCCTACACTTCACAGTATTTCCCCATCCTTGGATTGGCTTTACTGCTGGTGGAATGAATGATCCATGAAATGTCTGTCTCTCGCCCCTGATCCTCTCTGTACTGCATTTTTTCTCTCTTTTCCTCTCTGAGCTCAGCCTCTCCCTGACTGTAACTCCAGGTCTGCACAGCCCAGGCTCTCTGCTCACAACACAATGCAGTGATGGTGGCAGCCAGAGGAAAGCAGAAATCTGATCTTGTTAGCAGGACCTGAACTTTCTGATTAATCGTGGCGCAGTCAGACATTAACCTGAGGGGGGGGATCTTAGTTACAGACAGTGCTGGAATGCCATATGGAACGGCAACAGAAGCAATGTGTTGTGTTTGTGGCATTGTGGACCCATTGGTTGCAATGGAGATGACTCCTCCCACGGGGAGGGGCCCCATGGGGAACCACTGCGATAAGCTGAACTCAAATAGCAGACACAGTATGGATAGAGGCTTTATTGTACTGCTTGTAGATAGATGGTAAAGCAGGAAGGTAAGGCACTGATGCCAGAAGTGCCAGTACGTTCAACAGGCTTAGATGTGAAGCCTCACCCAGATGTTTCACAATGGCGGGAGCCCGCAGTGCGGGAGTAATGTCGCAGCTGGTGGGTGGAGCTGGAGCACCGGATCGTAGAGGTACTCACAGGAATGATGGCGTCTTCCTGATGGTGGAAAGTTGGGATCGAAGGTCCGTGGTGCAGGATATATGACTGGTAGCCCCTCGAGGAGCGAGTACCCGATGGTCCGATATCCTGAAATGTAGAAGAGAGAGAAAGACCCCAGAGGAGCGGTTGTCTAGTTAGAGAGTGTTAGGGTTTTGTGGTGTTGGAGTGGATTCTTGGGTACTGCGGCGATGGTCACTCCCATGGGGAGGAGCCCCGTGAGGAACCGCAGTACTAGGCTAGATTCAATTCACGGAAACACAGTGAATTCGTATTTATTAGAGATGTGAATCGTGTCCTCGATCGTCTTAACGATCGATTTCGGCTGGGAGGGGGAGGGAATCGTATTGTTGCCGTATGGGTGTGTAAACTATCGTGAAAATCATTAAAATCGTGAGCCGGCACACTAAAACCCCCTAAAACCCACCCCCGACCCTTTAAATTAAATCCCCCACCCTCCCGAACCCCCCCCAAATGCTTTAAATTACCTGGGGATCCAGCGGTGGTCCAGAACGGCGGCGGTCCAGAACGGCCCCCTCAATTGAATCCTGTTGTCTTCAGCCGGCGCCATTTTGCAAAATGGCTGCCGCAAAATGGCGGCGGCCATAGACCAAAACGATTCGACGCAGGAGGTCGTTCTGGACCCCCGCTGGACTTTTGGCAAGTCTTGTGGGGGTCAGGAGGCCCCCCCAAGCTGGCCAAAAGTTTCTGGGAGTCCAGCGGGGTTCCGGGAGCGATTTCTTGCCGCGAATCGTTTTCCGTACGGAAAATGGCGCCGGCAGGAGATCGACTGCAGGAGGTCGTTCAGTGGCGGTCCGGAACCCCCGCTGAACGACCTCCTGCAGTCGATCTCCTGCCGGCGCCATTTTCCGTACGGAAAACGATTCGCGGCAAGAAATCGCTCCCGGAACCCCGCTGGACTCCCAGAAACTTTTGGCCAGCTTGGGGGGCCTCCTGACCCCCACAAGACTTGCCAAAAGTCCAGCGGGGGTCCGGAACGACCTCCTGCGTCGAATCGTTTTGGTCTATGGCCGCCGCCATTTTGCGGCGGCCATTTTGCAAAATGGCGCCGGCTGAAGACAACAGGATTCAATTGAGGGGGCCGTTCCGGACCGCCGCCGTTCTGGACCACCGCTGGATCCCCAGGTAATTTAAAGCATTTGGGGGGTTCGGGAGGGTGGGGGATTTAATTTAAAGGGTCGGGGTGGGTTTTAGGGGGTTTTAGTGTGCCGGTTTTCCTGCCCTCCCCCTTCCCCCGATTTACGATTTTTTAACGATAAATTGGGGGAATTGGTATTGTATCATGGCCCTAACGATTTTTGACGATTTAAAATATATCGGACGATATTTTAAATCGTCAAAAAACGATTCACATCCCTAGTATTTATTATACAGCTTGGTGGTCCTGCCCAGGGGTGGCAGCAGTGAGGTAACCCAGTCAGTAATCCAGGGGTCCTCAGGAGAGGAGACCAGTTCCAGGTCCTTGTAGTTGGTAAGCAGCACAGAATGCTTTTAGTTTGTTTTATTTGTATGTCTTGCATAGTTTTTTTTTTGTGTTTATATGGTTAGGTTTGTAATTCGCTTAGCACAACTAATGTTAATATAGACAGAATATTAATTAATAGTCCCTCAAAGGTGACCAAGACATGTTGGCAGCTGAACTGCCTTACTGACAAGAGGGAGCAAAACTGTTGAGTGACAACATCATGGTTAACATTTCTGCATTGCTTATCATACATGCATCTGATGTCATCTATGCTGCAATAGTTTATAATATTCTGAGCATGAAGTTGGCAATTGCTGTTTTGTTGAGAGACTTATTTTACCAGCAGTATAAGAGTAAATAATTTTAAGATATTTAAACAATTGTAAACAAACACTCCACTGGCGGTCTGCTTCAAAGTGGGGTGAGTATCAGGTATCTGTGTGAAGACTTGAGAGCCGCTGATGTATGGTGCAGTAAGAAGAGCCATACAGATAATTTTTTTTGTTATAAAGTACTAGATATTGTGACTCTTTTCCTGTCCAGGCAGATCTGATGTGAGGGGCTGTTGGAACCCTTGGGCTGAGGCAGAGTTGACGCTACATGCACAGGTTTCCGCCGACAGCAGGCATAGCTGGCTGAAGCTGAGGCTCAGCTGAAACTTCACCACTATCAGCCCAGGTTCCCCTTAGGTTGAGCCCTTGGGTGACAAGGGCAGCTGGACGTAGCCTCGGGCCTGGCTGATGATCTGCGAAGAAGTAGCTGCAAGCCGATACAGAAGGGCAAAGTCAGGAACAGATGTTGACAGAGGAGTCATGTGAGGAATGCTCAAGTTAAGTCCAGTCCAAGGTCAAAGCAGGTGGCATAAAGACAGATTCAGGGTCCAGGCATTGGTCAGGGCAGGCAGAGTTCAATCGAAGGCAATGTGTGGAGGTAGCGTCAAAGGCAGGCAGCAGTCAAGCAGCGTCGGGTCCAAACCAGTGTCAAGTCAGGAAATCAATGAGGACACAGAACAGAGGAAGGCCTGAGGACCAGGAACACAGAGACGCTGAAGACAAACTAAGGAGACTGACCACGAAGTCTAGGACTCACGAAGAAGACTGCCACAGGAGACCACAGGGGATGCGAAGACAAACACAGGAACAGAGACTGGAACAAAGAGATCAGGAATGCAGAGACAAAGTGAATCTCTAGGGAGATGACCTGTTGCCAAGGCCCTGAATGAAGGGTGAAGGTGCCTTAAATAGTAAGCAAGAAGTGATGTCATCAGGAGGCGACCTCAGATAATTCCCACCATTGGGCTTTTAAATCAGAAGCATTTGGTGTGCGCACACCTAGTGGATGCCAGGAATGCAGATGACACTGAAGGCAGGCAAGCCCCAATGCACTCCGGCGGGCGTGCTGGCCTGCGGTAAACGGACATGCCAATTACCCAAGGAGCTGGCTGGCTTGGGAGTTAGGAAACAAGGAGGGTGGCCACGAAGCGGAGTGGAGAAAGAAAGGAGTCTCCGAGAGAGAGGGTGAGTGCTGCAGTCCACAGCCTTGCCCCATGGACCAGCAAACGTTAACAGGGGCAGAACATTTTCTGTGGACCCTGTTCGTTACGCGTGCAAACCTTCCCTCTACTTTCAGAAACAGAGGAAACAAGGGGAGGAACTCACCAGTTAGATTTTTCTGGAAGTTAGCAGTCACAATATCTCTTTTGTTTGTGAGCCAGAGAGACTTACCGGAAAGGTCTCGCAAACTGCAAGCATAAAAATATTATACTCTATTTCAGGTTTTTCTGATGTTTTAAATATTATGTGAGTAAAAAATATGGAAATTAAAGAAAAATGTAATGGTGGCAAGAGGGTGGCCATCTTATTTTCCAAGTGCCTAAAGTTCCCAGGATGCATTGTCAGTGATTATGTGACACAGAACAGTGGCGAGAAGCCATATGTACATCAGGTGCAGGAAGAGAAAATGTTGAAGAGACTGGCGTATTTTGTTTATAACACAATGCAGTCATTATTTTTATTGCAACCAAACAGCATAATAGAAAGGTTTCAAATATAAGAGTTCCAAATATTAGGTTACCTGGGCTGCACTTACCTCATGCACAGATCTCAGACAAAGGATGTATATGGGCAAACGTGAGGATTGGTACCTGCTATAGCTTTGAAGTAACTTCAAGTGTTAAGATTTCAGAGTTCATCTATGAAGAAATATGTTCAGTTGCTTTTTTTTTAGTGCATATTACCCAAACACCCAGTGTCTCAATTTTCAAAATCTCCAGAGAGGCTTTAGTTTTGGATAATCCTCAACTTGGGACTCCTCACATGTAAAGGCTAATTGAGCTTGCTTATCGACTGAAAAAAGCAAGTTTTCTTACTGCAAACGGTGTTTTCTGTAGATAGCAGGATGAATTAGCCATGGAATACCTGCCCACATCTCTGAAGGGTCAACTACATAGCTAGATGTAGCTCTGATATAGATTGAAGAGGCTCATGAGGCAGTACCCCCTTGGGAACTCCCACCCAAGCTCAATAAAGCTTGAAGAGACAAGTCTATCTGGTGCCAAATGTAATGGCTAATTCATCTACCGAAAACACCTTTTACAGTAAGCAAACTTGCTTTAGGTGTGAGTGGCCTGATCTCTGCATTCCATTTATTTTGGGAGGTATGTGAGACAGAAAGCTATAATATTTCTCAGACAGATAGAAAAGTGACATTTCTGGATTTTGAATCTCTTGAGGAAAAACATTCTTACTGAATAAGCCGCCTTGAGAGAGAGATTTTTTTTCTTTAGGCACAGAATGGGAAAAAGCGCTATCTGTTAAGATACACTGCATGTTAAAACATGAAGTTAAGCTTATTAAAAAAAAAAAAAAAAGGAAAAATAATGAAAAAGAGCTACGCCTAGCCTTTATTATCTAGTCCACAGTGGGGAAGAGATAAACAAACAAGTAAATCAAAAGAATACTCAGAGCAATTCTTATGGTCTCAATCCATAGCCTAGGTGTTGAAGGCATGGAGCCTTGGACTGAGGAGGAGTTGGCGCAACCTGCAGGGAGGAGCTAGCGGAGTCAGATGAGACAGAGGCCCAGCTGGAGCTTCGCCTATACCAGTCCACATTCCCCTTAGGTTGAGCCCTCGCATGCCGGGGCCGGCAGATCTTATGTCCGGGTCTCTGCTGAGGTCCTGAAGATCCGTAGATTAAAGGCAGCCAGGGTCAGGGGAGGCGGCACTCACAGGAGGTCCAATGATCGGGTAGTGGTCAGTGGCAGGCAGCAGTCAAGTAAGTCCAGGAAACAAGCCAAGGTCCAAGCCGAAGAAAGGTGGATGGATGGGTAGGGCAGAAAGACGAGGAGCACCACAGGAGGCAAGGCACACAGAAGGACTGCTGGATTGAAGACTGACCACATGGGCTGACAGACAAGACAAAAACCACGAGGAACCAAAGACCAGGAGCTATTTATTTATTTATTTATTTATTTAAGGTTTTTCTATACCGGCATTCATGATAAGATCATATCATGCCGGTTTACATATAACAGGGGGTACAAAAACTGTTCTTTTAACAAGTGCAACGGAAGCAAAAGTTACAATAAAACAAGGTTGTAGAACTGGGAGAGGAAGGAAATAAGGATAGTAGCGTAAAAATTTACAGAGGTAACTTATTTACATTGTGCAGTGATGTCTCTTTATGGATATTAACATTGTGCAGTGAGGTCTCTCAATGGATATTTGACTCCGGAAAGGCTTGCCTGAATAGCCAAGTCTTAAGTTTTTTTTTGAATGTTGGTAAGCAGGGTTCAAGTCTAAGGTCCGGTGGTAAGGTATTCCAAAGAGAGGGGCCCGCTGTAGAAAAGGCCCGGTCTCTGAGTGCCTTATGGAGTGTAGATTTAGTTGGAGGAACGGTCAGGGAGCCTTTGTAGGCGTCTCTGATAGGTCTGGATGATGAGTGCATTCTGAGGGGGATTTGGAGGTTGAGAGGGGCCTGTGAGTGGATGGATTTGTGGATGATGGTGATGGACTTGTGTAGGATTCTGTAGTGTATTGGCAGCCAGTGAAGATTAGATAGAATTGGCGAGATGTGGTCTCTTCTTCTGGAATTTGTCAGAATTCTGGCTGCCGCGTTCTGTAGCATCTGAAGTGGTTTTATGTATGAGGCTGGGAGACCTAGCAATATTGAATTGCAGTAGTCCATCTTGGAGAAAATTACTGATTGCAAGACTGTTCTGAAGTCATGAAAGTGTAGTAGTGGTTTCATTCTCTTGATTACCTGCAGCTTGTAGAAGCAGTTCCTGGTTGTATTGTTTATAAATGCTTTTAGGTTCAGGTGTTTGTCTATTACTACCCCTAGGTCTCTTGCATGTGTAGCAATGGTGTTAACTGTTGCAGAGTGTGGGGAGTTGCTATTTTCAGGGGAGATGAGGAGGAGTTCTGTTTTGGCCGAGTTTAGAATCAGGTTTAGGTTAGCGAGGAGTTGGTTGATCTCTTGTAGGCAGTTTTCCCAGTATTTGAGGGTTTTAGAGATGGTTTCTTTGATGGGTATCAAGATTTGTACGTCGTCGGCGTATAAGAAATGTTTTAGTTGTAGGTTGGTTAACAGTTGGCATAGAGGAAGAAGGTATATGTTGAAAAGGGTTGGGGATAGTGAGGAGCCTTGAGGAACTCCTTGTGAGGAATTGTAGCGGGGAGATTCTTTATTATTGATTTTAACTTTGTAGCCTCTGTTACAGAGGAAAGACTTGAACCAAGTGTAAGCAGAGCCTGTAATTCCAATGTCTGAAAGGCGGTTGAGGAGGGTGGCATGATTGACCGTATCGAAGGCTGCCGACAAGTCCAGTAGGATTAGTAGGAACGATTGTCCTTTGTCCAAGCCCATGGTGAGATGGTCAGTTAGTGATAAGAGAAGAGTTTCAGTGCTTAAGGTCTTGCGGAACCCGTATTGTGTGGGGTGAAGTATTTCATGATCTTCGAGGTAGGTAGAGAGTTGCGAATTGACCAGTTTTTCCAGGATCTTTGCTACAAAGGGTAGATTTGAGATTGGGCGGAAGTTGTTTGGGTTCATGGGGTCCAGATCTGGTTTCTTTAGTAGAGGTTTAAGAGAAGCTGTTTTTAGTGCCTCTGGGAAGATTCCCTGTGTTAAGGAGCAGTTTATAATGTCCGCAAGTGGTTTAGAGATGGTTTTGGGTATTAACAAGCTTAACAAGACAGTTCCTGGTCTTCTCCAAGCTATAGACTTGGAGAAGACCAGGAACTGAAGATAGGAATGTGACAAGGACAGGAACTGCACCCTTGTGGTGGCTATAACTGCTGGTGATTAAAAGGAAATAAAGTTCTATTTTTATGCATATCCTCTGTCCTCTTCTTTGGTTTCAGGGCCAGCCCATACATTTGTTCCAGTACAAAGAAAAATTCATACTTGTATTCTGGACGCATGATAATGGACACAAAAAGGGGGTTGAATTAGCACAACCTTAGTCTATGTGCCTATTTGTAAACCGTTGCGATGGTATATAACTTAGCAACGGTATAGAAAAGTTTTTAAATAAAAAAATAAATAAATAGGAGAAATGCTGAGACAACTTGCACTACACAATGGTAGAAGACCTGTTGCCGAGGCGAGGACTGTGGTGTGAAGTGGTCTTTTATAGGCCAAGACCTCTGACATCATCTGTGAGTGTTGAGGGGGATTTCCTGCCATGGTCCCTTTAAATCAGGGCAGATTGGGCGTGTGCAGGCCTAAAGACAACTATGTTTGGGGCTGGCAGCGTTTCTGGTGTCGCATTGGTGCTGCTCAAGTGCAGTGGTCTACCGTGCATCCGTCACCATCGGGGATTCCTCTTGGCAGCTTGAGGCTGGAGGTAAAAGCAGCAGCTCACAGGGGGAGACCCGCAGAAAGTAAAAAGAAACAAACAAATATACAGATGGTGAATATTTGTATCTCTGAAGCTTAAGGCTCAGTTTTACTGCTCACTGTGGTGTCCCCTCTAAGGAACATTCAAAGGGCCCGGCCACCCGCAGAAACCCCCGGGACACGTGTAAGTCCCATGGCTAGCCAAAGGGGTGGTCCGGGGGTGGGGCGGGACTAGAGGCACCCGGCACAGCGGCCGCTGTGCTGGGGAATCGCGCACCAGCAGGGTGCCGGCACGCGCAACTTGCTCCTGCTCGGAAGCAGGAGCAAAAGGTAATATAAAAAAAGTGGGGGTATTTAGGATAGGGATAGGGGGAGGGCAGGATAGGAGAAGGGGAAGGGAAGTTAGGCTAGGGGGTTGGGAAGTTCCCTCCCAGTCCGCTTCAATTAATGAGATTTTAAAATCCTGCCAGCGCATGCATGTTATAAAATCGAGCGTCCATGTGCATGCCCCGGGTAGCGTGCGCACATGAACGCGCGCGAGCGTAACGTTTCAAAATCTACCCCTCAGAGTGCAGAGAAATTGTGCCAAGGAGAGGAACTGCACCCTCGTGGTGGCTATAACTGCTGGTGATTAAAAGGAAATAAAGTTCTATTTTTATGCACGTCCTCTGTCCTCTTCTTTGGGTTCAGGGCCAGCCCACGCATTTGCTCCAGTACAAAGAAAAATTCATACTTGTACACTGGACGCATGGTAACGGACACAAAAAGGGGGCTGAATTAGCACAAGTTTGAAACTTCTCAGCCGTGGCGCTGATTTGTCAAGGCTTCAACCCTGGCTGCTGTCCATTTGTGCATCTTTCGTATGCACTCATAATTCAGTTTTTACAAAAAAAAAATCTATCTAAATTGGAGAGTATATCTCACGTTTACTTACCTCATGCTTGGATCGGAAACGGCTGAACATTCGGGGGCTGATGCAATGAAGTGTGCCCAGCCTAGTGCACAGGTTTAACCTCGGCTGGACGTGCGTTTTGGATGCGCTAGACTAGCACCTGAAGCAATAAAAGATTAGCGCGTCCAAAATGTGCGCCCAAACAAACGCGTGGCCGATAGTGCTCATCACGTGCAAATTCCACGTAGATGAGGCTTTTAGCTATTTCCCTCGATGCAGAAAATCACTGGGCACCCAATGCACACCTTTTAAAGCAGCAAATTTAACTCCAGCCCCGGAGCTGGCTAGAAGTCATTCCACGAGTCAAGGGCTCAGGAGAAACTAAAATATACCGTCCTCTGTGGTTCCTCCTACTTAGAATCGCTGTGATACTTAAATCTACTGTTTGCCGTCTTTAAGAATAATGATATAATGTAATGGCTTGATGGGAAAAAAAAAAATTCTGGAAGAACAATATGCACGCATAACAGACACGCTCCTGGCCAATTTCGCCCCTTGCTATTTGTATGTATATTGGATGAAATTGACCAGAAGCGGGATAAAACAGATGCTCATAGGGCCAGATTTTAAAACTTATGCGCGGGCGTAGATTTGTTCGCGCAACCCAGCGCGAACAAATCTACGCCAGATTTTATAACATGCATGCGCTGCCGCTCGTATGTTATAAAATCCGGGGTCGGCGCGCGCAAGGGGTGCACACATGTGCACCTTGTGCGCGCCAAGCCCGAGGGGAGCCCCGATGGCTTTCCCAGTTCCTTCCAAGGCCACTCCAAAATCAGAGCTGCCTTGGAGGGAACCTTTTCTCCGGCCCCTCCCTTCCCCTATTTAACCCACCCCCCAGCCCTACCTTTGTTGAAAAAGTTATGCCTGCTCGAGACAGGCGTAACTTGCGCACACCGGCGCGCCATGCCCCAGCTCAGGCCGCTGTGCAGGAGCACTCGACCCTGCCCCCGGACTGCCGCCATGCCCCCAGCCACGCCCCCGATCCGCCGCCACCCCCCTGGCCACGCTCCGGACCGCCCCTTTTTGCGAGCCCCGGGACATACGCGCGTCCCGGGGCTTGCGCTCGCCGCCGAGCCTATGCAAAATAAGCTCGGCACGCGCAGGGGCAAATTTTCTCGGGTTACGCGCATAGCCTTTGAAAATCTGCCCCATAGTGAGCACACATTGCAATTGTGGGTGTCCAATGCATTTGAGTGCTAGGGACGTACAATTCTTTCCCAGCGCGTCCTTTTTAATGCAGCAGCTCATTTAAATATTGCATCGGGCGCCCAGATGTGGCCGGGCACTCATTCTGGACGCACATTTTCACCCCCGTCTTATTGCATCTGCCCTTTGGAATGTTAACAACTTTCCTTGGGAAATGCAAATATCAGTAGAGTTTGCAGGGGAATGCGATTGTCCAAGGAGGGGAGGAAGAGAGGGGCTGGGAGAAAAGCACATTTGAAAAGAAAAGGAAGTTGGGATTCTGAACTTGGAAACAGAGCTAAAACCTTAAAAATACAGCAAGAATCATTCATAAATTTCACTTAAGTAGATTTTACTCATGTACCAAGGGCATTCTCTTTATACCTCAGATCCCCTGAATGGCTAAAGATTCTCACTTGGAATTTAATTAAACAGGGCAATCCAAAAGCCTAAACAGAATTAAGCAAGCTTTGAAATTTCTGTAGAAAGAGGACGAGAAGGCAGACACATCGTTACTATATTTTTATGATTTTAGTTCCAATCCCAAGGTTGGTTAACTTCTTTAGAATTTAAAAAAAAGCTCTTCTCTCCTTGCTCCTCCCAGGACAATCATATCCCCCTCCTGCACACCTTGATTCCCACTGATATTTATATTTTCTAAGGAAAGCCCTGTAGCGTTGCAGCCTGAATGACCAAACCTGTTTGCTCCAAGTCTGAAGTGAGTGCATGTCAGATGTATACAGCAGTGGGCTATGAACCAGGGTTCAAATCCCACTGTCGCTCCTTGTGACCTTGGGCAAGTCACTCTACCCTCTGTTGCCTCAGGTACAAATTAGATTTTAAGCCCTGTTGGGATAGGGAAATACCTATAATACCTGAATGTAATCCGCTTTGAGGTACACTTTGAAGAGCTGAAATGTGGAATACAAATAAAGATCTTTCTCTATCTTTTTAAAATAATTGGATTTACCACAGTAGATGAAAGATGCACAATAGCTACTGGTAAAATTCACAAGGCAGTTTATGAACGTGAACAGGATGTTCTTCTTGCTTCTGGGAGTTGTAGTTTTCAGCTTGTGCAGAGCCCGGGGGGAGGCGACTCGATCCAGGAAGGACTCCAAATCCCAGCATGCCATGTGCAGCTCATTCTAAGAAACAGCAGCCATAAGGAGGCGAAGAGAGAGCTCTCTCCTTAGGCTTTCTGATGTTCCGGCACCAGGAGCTCAGTCTGCAATCACCTGATAAAAGCTGGGGCAAGCAGTGCAGGAAATGTCCGCAAGGAGTTCTGCTCAGGTAGGAGTTTGCAGGGAATGAGCCTGGGGACAGAAAACATCCTGTAGAGTCCCTGACAATAGATTTACCTGGGACTGGGAAGCTTCAGTATTTTGTGGCACTGAAAAATTGTACGCCAGGAGAATCAGGTCTGTATTTTTGTATAGGTACAGCAAGAATCGAGGGGTGGCATATGGGGCAGATATCCACCTGCTGCTTGGATATGCTGCTGTCCCACAGGGATAAAGAGTGCAGCTGCCTGTGTGGCCCCTTTCCTACTGGACCTCCTCTCCATCTTAAGGTGGCTCGTGACCTTAGACCAGCCGCCCTCCCTGACTTCCCACTGATGCTTTGAGCCACTCAGGCACCACGTTGCAGAGAGGTTTGAAAGCACAAGTCGGGCACTTGGTGACAGAGGGCGTGTGGCCCGAGGCACCACCTCCTGCCAGCCAGCCAGGATCCGCTGCAGTGAGAGCGGTATGAGCATTTCTGGAAATGTCTGAGTTCTGCTCATCCTGGATGGCTGGGAGATGGGGGGGGGTGTTACACATTAGCTTTCTCTCTCCACCTACCCACAGACTCGCACCCATTCTTTCTCTTCTCCCTCCCCACCACCCCCGGTTTGATCCCAGTACTCACCCACCTTGCCCTCAGGCTGACAGGCCCTAGCACCGGCCCCCTTCCCCAAGGCAGACTTAGCACTGTTCCCTCTCTCCCCAGGTAGAACCCAGTACCCCTCCCCTCTCCTTCCTTTCCAGGCCAGACCCCAGCACTCCCCCCCCCCCCCCCCCCCTCTTCCTCTTCTCCTTCCCTTACCGGACCCCACCAGCATATAACCCATCTCAGGATGGGGGGGAGGAATGGATGCAGGAACTTTCTCTCTTCCTGTCCTTCAACTGCCTCTTGACATTCATCCTTCTTTTCTTCCCCCTGCAGATGTTCTCCCTTCTTCTTCCTGTTGGTGCAGACCTTATCCTTCCCCCTGCAGATGAAGTCTCTCCCCTCTTGCTGTAGACCTTTCCTCCGTTTTGATTCTCAGGGCCAGTTCTCTCCCTCTCTTCCCCCTTCATCTAAGAAGCCCCAGTCCTGCTCCTCTCCCCACTGTTTGAACCTCCCCCTCCTTTCCACCATGAGCCAAGGATCCCCAGTGCTCTCCCTCCCTCCTCTTGTTTGATCCCCAGTTCTCCAATAGACCTAGGGGTCACAAAATGAAACTCTAGGGAGGACGACTCAGAACCAACATCGGGAAATATTTCTTGACGGAGAGGGTGGTGGATGCCTGGAATGCCCTTCCAGAGGAGGAAGTGGTGAAGACCAAAATAGTGAAAGAATTCATAGGAACATGGGATAAACCCTGTGGGGATCCCTAAAGGCGAGAGTTAGAAATGAAGAGAAGAGTGCATGGGGGTAACTGGCTGGTGCGGCAGTTACTGCCTTTACCCTGTTGATGCAACTCCATCGTTGCTCTTTGCTTCTGCGGTAGGGGGGAGCGGGGAAGGGGAATTAGATTCAGACAGTGACCAACGAGGACCCCGACGTTTGTGATCTGGGAGAAAATACACAGGACTGCTTCTACGCCCAAGTCCATGAGCAGAGCACGTGGCACAGCACTGTCTGACTCTTCAGGAAGGCTCATCACCCAGGAAAAATGTTGCTAGCGTTAAATCTTTATGGGTTATCCTAAGGCTCGGGGATAACGTCACAGAGCAGCAGTTGCTACCCTTAAGAGAAACACGAGGGTAACCTGCACGGTGCGGCGGATACCACCATGGGAGGCTTACTGGGCAGACTGGATGGACCATTTTGGTCCTTGTCTGCCGTCGTTTCCGTGTTGCCTTTTCATAGGTAAGGTTGTTGCTGTTTTGAGTTCTGGGAGCTGGAGCTGGAAGTTTGCTCTGTAGGCTCTGAGTGACTTTTTTTTTTGCAGGGTTTTCCATGACTTCACAAAGCACCTGGTAATGGAGGGAGTTTGTGTTAACGTCACTGAGAACTTTAATTATTTTTCTATGGCGAGTAGTAAGGAGAAACAGTCTAGCTCAGCCTAGCCAGCCGTTTCAGAGATCACCTTCAACCAGTGCAGTTTGGATTTTGTTTAACATAGAAATGACATCAGAAAAAGACCAAATGGTCCATTCAGTCTGCCCAGCAAGATTTTCTTATGGTAGTAACTGCTCCTCCATGCAGGTTACCCCCCCCCCCCCAAGCCTTATGTTAAGGGTAGTAATATTTACAACCAGAACCAAGCAACTTTCAAACCCATAACACAATTACTGCTAGCAACATTTTTACGGGGTGAGCAGCCTTCCTGATAATTCAGACAATTCTTCTTGAACGTGCTTTGCTTTTGGGACTTGACCAAGGAAGCAGTCCTGTGCTTTTTTTTCCCTAATATCTGTGATTCAGGACCCCGGACCATAAAAGTCAGGTCCCAAACACCGGATGTTGTCCGAATCCAATTCCCCCTTCTCCCCACCCCCCCAACCCCCCCCCCAATCAAAGCGGAGAGCGGTGCTGCAGTTGCACCAAAATCGTGTAAGCTAATTGGTTAAGGGTGGTAATCCCCATGCCTTCTGTTAGAGGTAGTTACTGCCGCTCCATGCTGGTTACCCCATGTCCCCTTTTCTTCATTTCCGCCACTTGGCTTTAGGGATCCAGAGTGTTTATCTCGTAACTTTTTTTGGAATTCGTTTACTATTTTCGTCTACACCGCCTCTTCTCAGAGGGGCATTCCAGGCATCCACCACCCTCTCTGTGAAGAAACGTTTCCTGGCCTTAGTCCTGAGTCCTCCCCTCCCCTTAGTTCTGTTTGCTTTCCAGCGGGAAAGGTTTCTGAAGGTCTACATCATATCTCCCCTGCACCTCCTCTCTAAGGTATACATATTCAGATAATTTATATATATGCATGCTTATCTTAATAATTTTTCTGCAATCCTTAAAAATCACAGATGGCACATTCATCAGGCACTGAATTTGTGTGTGTATTTTACACACACACACACATGTGTGTACATTCAGTGTTTAAAAGTATGATGATTCTTCTGGGAGGGTTGATCTTAACTATTAAAATCTTAGGGGTGGCCTATGGGCCTGAAAGTTAGTTGGGTGGGGGACGGAGAGCACAAAGCTAAAGGTTCATCTAGGTTGCCAGCCCTGTGTAGATTTGCTGTAAAAGTTCTGACAGCAGATGTAACAGGTTGTGCTATATTAACTGCACTATCTTTCTGTGCCAGAAAGACAAGAATATGAATATTTGGAAGGGGGGTGGTTAATGCAGTATTTTCAGTTTTAGAGAATTTGATTTCAGTGTGTGACAGAGGTAATGGGCTCAGACATCTGGGTTCCAGCTGAATATCCCGGGTGACCCCTCGTGACTCTGGATCAATTTGTGGTAGATATAGAAGAGGGCTTATATTATTATTACTATTATTATTATTATAAGGGCCAGAAATATATTTAGAAAACTCCACTGCCAGAGAAAATATTTTCCTTATTTGTTCTTGCTTTTTTTTTTTACATTTTTTGTTGCTATTTTGCTTATTTGGTTTGGCTTTTTTCTTTTGTTTTTGCCTTGTGTATGTGGCAGGGCCTCCAGAAGGACCCTGTGTCACGGAAGGCTCCTCAGAAAAGATTTTGGGTGGAGGAAGACCTCCCCCAAGTCTGTCTGTTTGGATTTTGTAGGTACATTTCTGTAAGAGAGTAGAAACTATCCATCGCTGTTCTCTGTACAGAGGAGCAAGCGTGATGGCGCTTTTGAAGGGCACCGGATGACATCCATTCTGGTAGAAAGTACATAATGCGTTTGCACTGTGTCAGTGTGGGAAGAGTGGTTAATGGCTTTAATGGGGGATGCCTCCTTTTAAAGAAGATGGAGAGGAGAGAGCCCTGTGGAGGGAGTGCTCCTCCTATAGAAAATGCTAGGTTGAGGATTTGGCAGGAGGAGTTGGAGGGTATCCGGCCGATGCGTGGGTTCGCCTGGGGTGGCCGGGGGGGGGGGGTTCCCCTTCGAGGAGGAAAGGCCTGAGGCAGAGCGGTGTGTCTTCCAGAGGGGAAAAACTGACCAGGGGACCTGCCCTGACTCCTGGCAAGCGTAGGATGGTTTGGAGACCTCGCAGTCCATGGGAAGGAACTGGAGCGAGGAAGCCCCATGAAGGGTACGAGCCAGAGAACCGGGGGTGTCCCTTGCTAGTGCCGGTAAGAGCATAGAGAGGAAACTGATGAATGGTCACTGAGCCCTAGAGGCATGGGTGGAAGGGGGGGGGGGGGTCCTGAGGTTGGTGGCGGCTCCTGGGGCTGGAGGCTTGCTGAGAAAGGGGGAGGGAGAGCGTGAGGCTACCTGCCTGTTATGCACAGGGAAAAGAGGGGAGTCTGGGGATACAGGGAGAAGCAAAGTACAAAAGGCATTCAACTGCCCCTGGGGAAAGGCAGACGATGGGGTTGGAGGGGAGAGAAACTGAAGTGCACCAACTTGGAGGTAGACCTCGGTGGGGGGGGGGGGGTGTTATCCTGTCTGACCTCAAGGTAGCAAAACAGTTTTGCTAAGGCGGTTGCTGGAGCCAGAGAGAGGCTAAGGGTCATAGGGAGTGACCCCGCCAGCAGAAAAAAGGAAGTCCTGACGCCTCTGGAGACCTCGGCTGGAATCTTATGGCCAGATCTGGAGGCCGTACCTCCTGAAGCGATTCAGAGAGAAGCTGCCCAAATAGCGCAGCGTCTACGCCAGGAGCCATAGGAGAATACTGTTTGAGAATCTAAATATGTATTGCCCTGGGGGAGATATGATCGAGACATCCAAATACCTCAAAGGTGTAAATAACGCCCTCGAAATGAACCTTTTTTTTGGCTCCAAGGTGGTAGGACTCAGCACCGTTAGAAAATATTTCTTCATGGGAAGGGCGAGAATGCATAGAATGGGCCTCCCGGTGAGGGTGGTGGAGATGAAATGGTAATGAAATTCAGGAGCGCATGGGATAAGGATCCCTAATGGTGAAGAAATAAGGGAGGAGCCAGAGATCATTTTACTCCTGGGGGAATCTTGTGCAAAAAAAACGCAAGAGTTCTTCACACAATATTTTACAGTTCCGCATGCTTTATATTTGCGAAATAGCACAATATACTGCAGATCGCAGGCCTTAAGTTAGTAATTTGAAATACAATATGGAAAATAGTTATGACTCAAAGGTGCAGAATTCCACTAGGAGTTCGCTGTAAGAAGAGATCTTAAGGCCTTCCCACTTTCTCTTCCTGCTCCCCTAGCCTGAATCCCTCCCCCACCAAGCCTCACTCTCTACACTCTGCTCCACCTCTCCAGCCTAAACCCCTCCACTCCCAGGGCTCGATCCCTTCCACTCTATCCCCAGACACACATTCCACCTCCCCTCCCTGCTGGCCCGGCCCTCTGTCCCCCCCTCCTTGCTCTCTCCCCTAGGGCCTAACTTCTTTCCTATCCTGTCTGTCTCTTCTCGCCCCTGGGGCCAGATCCCTGGGCAGGCACACTATTTCCATCCCTGGGAACTTCTGAGTTGTGGTCACCCTGAGATTGCTGTTCATTAGCAGATGGCAGGGAGGGAGAGGAAACCATGAAATAAAATGTATCTGCTTTCTCTGTTCCACCTCCCACGGTTTCTCTCCCTTTCTCCCACCCACCACCATTGCCTGTGTCTCCCACCATAATTCTCCTTCCTCTTCCCAGCCCTCTTTCTTCCCTATAAGTCTCAGCTCCATGACTTTTGCATCCTCGCTCTGCCCTTAGCTGAGTGAGTCCCAAGTCCTGGAACCACAGCTGCGGATTGAGTTTTGTGTGTGTGTACTGCAGTCCCTCTTCAGCTTCTCCCCACAGGCTGCTTGCAGTGTCTGCTCCAGGCTCACCCCCACTTCTCCTCCTGTTTTCTGCAGGCTTACTGAGGAAAGGGAGTGGCTGAGCTGTATATAGGGAGGCCCTGAGATTTCTAGTGCTTCCCCTGAGAACCTTTCAGTGATGCAAATTCTCTGAGTCTCGTGAAATCCTGAGAGTTCCCAGGTATGACTATTTCACTCTTCTCTCCTTCCAGGCCTGACCTCCTCCTCTGCTCTCAATCTCTATCTCCCTTCTCCATCCCAAGGCCTGTTCTTCTCTGCTTTCTCGTTCTCCTCTTTTCCTAAGCCTGCTCCCTCCCCAACTAACCCTTACCAGCCTCCTTCTCACTGGTGTAGGCTGAAGCTGCTGTGGCGCTGGTCCATCCTGACAAGGCCACTGCCCTATGCAAGATATCTCAAAATTCTGCATTGCAAAGTTGTGGAGAATTCCCCCAGGAGTAGGCATTGCACCAGAAATCAAATTGGGAAGAAAATATGGGCCTTCAGGCCCTTGTCTGCCATAATATCCTCTGTTTCTGTACTCGGCTTATTTGTCAGCCTCTTGGATAGCAGAGTGTCAAAGGCCTTTTTGAAATCTATGTACATACCATCCAGTGCTCTTTCCTGATCTAATTCCTTGGTCACACATTCAAAGGAATTGACATGACCGTCTTCTAGTAAAACCATACTGCCTTGGATCTTGTAATCTGCTGCATTCAAGATATTGCACTAACCTTTCTTTTAGCAGTGATTCTATTAATTTGTCCACTATGCAGGTCAGCCTGCTTGTTGCTGGTCTTCTGTCTTTTTTTTATTCTTGCATCTAAAGAATGAGTTAGCAGAAGCATTGGAAGCTGCCTAAATATCCCATGAAGTGTTCTGCCTGGGCCCATTGCCTTGCCCACTTTTGGTTTTGCTATTCCAATAAGTACATAACACACAAGAAGATGTGATGCTGGGGTCAGACCAATGGCCCACTGAGCCCAGGATCTTACCTCCAGCAGTGGCCAGCCCGGTCACTTGAATAGTACCCGACAGATCCTAAGAGGAAAGTCCATTCCATGTTTTTCATTCTCAGAAGTAAGAAGTGGACACATCCCACTGACTAGATAATTGTGTCTGGAGGAAGTGGTGAAGACAAAAGCCGTCAAAGAACTCAAAGGGGCTTGAGATAATACTGTGAATCCCTAAAGGCTAGAGGTGGAAATAAAGAAAAGGGTGCATGAGGGTTAACCTGCATGGAGCGGCAGCTGCTACCCTAACTGAAGGGCATGGGGATTACCAACCGTGACAATTATCCTTCATTATTTTGAGGTAACTGCAGCATCTCTCTCCGCTTCGGCAGGGGGAATAAAGGGTAATTGGATTCAGACAACAACCAATGCTGGGTCCGGGATACTGATACGCAGACCTTATGGGAAAAAGCTCATGACTTCCTCTATGGCCAAGTCCTAAAGCAAAGCACATTCAGGCAGCATTGTCTGAATTATCAAGAAGGCTGCTTACCCTGTAAAAATGTTGCTAATTTTTTTTTTTGTATGGGTTTGACAGTGCTTTGTTTTGAATGTTAATATTACCACCTTTAACATATGGCTTGGGGGTAACCTGCATGGAGCAGCAATTACTACCATAGGAAACTTACTGGGCAAGCTGGATGGACCATTTGATCTTTTTCTGCCGTCATTACTATGTTACTATATCACTGGGAAGGCAGGTCCCACCTACAGGATCACTTCCTGCCTTGTCAGACTGATGTTCTCCTTCTGGAGAACTTGGGCCCTCCACAGCCTTACATGGGCTGCCAGACTGAAGGTTGGACCACTCCACTCTCTCCCTGAAGGCTTCCTCTGTATAACCTCTTGTCTGGCCCAGCAACTGGAGGTCTGCCACTGGAGCCTCCAGAGATTGCACTCATTCTCTGAGAGCTAGGAGCTCTTTGCATTTTAGTATTTCTATTCCATCTGGGGCACTACAGCCACCAGATGGCATATTGATAGCAGAGTTTATTAAGGGAATCTAGCCTATATGTTAAAAATGTGGCACTCTTCGTTGCATGGAGGTGAATGCAGTGTGAGTGACAAGGGGATCCAGTCCAATAAGGGGAGATGTTAAGAAGAGGATTTGACAAGGGTTTAGGAGCTGGTCACTGAGGAAGGGGCCTCTGGAGGGAGAGAGCCCCTGGAGGGTCCAAGGAACTGGTGCTGCAGGTTCCAAGAGATTTTCTGAGACGTGGTGAAGCTGATAGGAGTTTGGGGTGCTGCAACAAGCCCTTAAGGAATAGCAAACCAGGAGCAGAGAGGAGAGGAGGAGTCCCAAAGCCAGAGACAATTGGAGTAAAAGTGAGAAGCTATGATAGAGTTGCTCAGCAACAAAGAGAGAGAAGGGTCTGAAGTTCGTGTGTGGCTGAGGAACCGCATCTGTCTCTACTGAGGGAGGGAGGGAGGTGTGAGTCGTGAGCTGTGTGAGTATTTGGCGTGAGAGAGGGAATTTATTAAAGAGGCTCTGGCGTGGAAGATTGGGGATAAAAGAGATTCGGAGAGGTGAATTTTGAGAAAGCCATTGTGTATTAAGTCTGGGACTGCAGAGGACCTGGGAGAATTAAAGATGAGGAATAACAGTGGTGGAATTAAGGGGTGAAAGAGAAGGGACTGTGGTTTTTGTGATTTGACCAGTGGTTTTCCTCATCTGGCTAATGAAAATGATCTGTGAATTGAGTGACATGTGTTTTTTTTTTTACATAGAAGTGACGGCAAAAAAGGACCGAATGGTCCATCCAGTCTGCCCAGCAAGCTTATGGTAGCATCCGCCGTGCCATACAGGTCGCCCCCATACTTAGTTTCCCAGAGCATCAAAGTTACGGCCCTTGTTGGTCGCTGTCTGAGTCCAATTCCCAGGTACCTCTTACTGCTGAAGCAGAGAACAATGTTGGAATTGCATGAAAAGTATCAGGCTTATTGGTTAAAGGTAGTAAAAGCAGCATCAGCAAGTTACCCCCATGCACTCTTTTCTTCATTTCCATCCTCTAGCATTTAGGGATCCCCACAGTGTTTATCCCATGCCCCTTTGAAATCCTTCACAGTTCTGGTCTTCACCACCTTTTCCGGAAGGGCATTCCAGGCATCCACCACCCTCTCCGTGAAGAAATATTTCCTGACATTGGTTCTGAGTCTTCCTCCCTGGAGTTTCATTTCGTGAACCCTGGTTCTGCTGATTTCTTTCCAATGGAAAAAGTTTGTCAATTGTGCATCATTAAAACCTTTTAGGTATCTGCAGGTCTGTATCACATCTCAGCTCCAGGGTGTACATATTCAGGGCCTTCAACCTCTCCTCATAAGTCATTTGATGGAGACCCCCTCCCCCCTACCATTTTGGTCGCCCTTCTCTGGACCGCCTCCATCCTGTCTCTGTCCCTCTTGAGATACGATCTCCAGAACTGAGCACAGTACTCCAGGTGAGGCCTCACCAAGGACCTGTACAAGGGGGATTATCACCTCCTTTTTCTTACTCAATATTCCTCTCTCTATGCAGCCCAGCACTCTTCTGGCTTTAGCTATCGCCTTGTCACACTGCTTTGTCGCCTTCAGATCGCTAGACACTATCACCCCAAGATCCCCCTCTTGCTCTGTGCACAACAGCCCGTCACCCCCCCATCACATACAGCTCTTTTGGATTACCACACCCCAGATGCACGACTCTGCACTTCTTGACATTGAATCCCAGCTGCCATATTGTTGACCACTGTTCAGGCTTCCTTAAATCACCTCTCATTCTCTCTAATCTTTTTGTTGAACTGCTCATTTTTTAAAGTAAACTATCTGTTTTTATGGAGCACAAGTATGGTCTGGACCTTGTGGTTTGTTTTTTTTCATGAGTGTCCTCAGCCCTGGCCCATGGTACCTAGAGAGGCTGAGTGTTCCCCCACCCTGGCAGAACCAGACCAATGCTCCCCAGGGCTGGGAAGGTGGACTAAATCACCTTTCATGTCTGGTCAGCCACTTCAAGGCAGATTACAGGATGGTCGGTGAGGTCAAAATTAACAGAGTTACAGACAGGACAGTTTGCATGCTGTGTGAGGTCATTTTAAGTCATTTATGGGAGACAAATTCCTTGAACAGATACTTTTTTTTGGATAACTAAGAGTTGATAATATTTGCATTTTATTTGTGAACGTTCTCATGTAAGCCTCTTAGAACTGTGAATAACGCGGTATAAAAAATGTTTCAAATAAATACAATATATAACGTAGTAGCTTCTTTCTTTTAGTCCTTGGTGCTTTGTGAATCACCGGTGTCGATTAAAAGTGATCCTTGGGCCAATAGCCATGTTTTTAGTTGGCATTGGAAGCCAGATAAACACTGATCCCTTGTATGGGGGAGGGAAGTGTATTCAGTAGTTCTGGTGCTGCTCCTCTGAAAGGTGGGGATTGAGGTTTTTCTCGAGTTGGAGGGTTTGAAGGGGCGACTTGCTATTGCTTTTGGCTCGAGCAGAAGTTTATTTTGTTTTTTGATTTTTTTTTTTTACTTTTTTAGTAGGATATGTGGGGGCCAGTGGTCTTCAGGGTCCTGACTATGAGGGTTAGGCCATGAAATCCGATGCAGGTAAAAGGTGTGGACACAGCGGGACGGCGTACCTGCTTCTGCCCACTGGGAAGAGTAAGTGCGCTTTGTTACCACACGAAGTACTTTGCACCTCTGAGCAAAGGGGCATTGACTGTACGCCTGTAAATGCCTTTTTTTTTTTTTTTTTTTAATATTCCCATCCATTCTGCTGGTGACCATGGTTGTTTTGACGTTTCTGTTTCAGGCGCTGGTGACCTTCGATGACGCTGCAGTTGATTTCTCAGAGGAAGAGTGGAAGGGGTTAAACGTGTGCAGGCAAATGATGAAGCACAATTCCGAAACTCTGATCTCGCTGGGAAAAGGTGAGTTTCCAGTGGTTCGCCGGGAGGACTTTGGTTGATCTGAAAGGGTCTGGCTCAGCCGCTGCTGGAACTGATTCTCTTCCTTGTTGTTTACTGAGGCTTGCAGTGCGGGTTTTGAGAGGCTCCTGAGGTTCTCTGTAAGTGAATTGAAGGGAGCTGACATGCTTTTAGATGCAATATAGCTAGTGACATTTTGTTTTCATTTTTTATTGTATTTTATTTTCCCCCAGGAATTTATCAATGTTTATTATAACGAACAAAAAAGTGGGAACAAAATTACTTTTTTTTTTTTTTCCCCACAGATTTTCTCCCATTTTTGTTCATTATAACAAACACCAAAACATTTCCAGGGAAAATAAAACAGAAGCTGAAAATAAAGGTCCCTAAACATGGGCTAGGAATTTACCTGTCGGGGTCCGTCCTCGACGCAGATCTCTGGTGCATCTTCCGCTGGTAGATTCTCCCTGCAGAGAGCCGGTTTCCGTTCTTGTCTGTTAGTCAACTCTGAATATTACTTCAGACGAGCCAAATCGCCAGTAGCAGCCCACAGCTGGGCATCACAGCCACGCCGCCCCCTGCCCAAGCTGGACATGGCCCCCTCCCCTGATTCCCAAGCCTTCCACCAAGAGTCAGGCTTTGAAAACCACTGGGTGTTGCGGCTGAAAGGCCCCCCCTCCCTCAAAGCGAAGCTCCGGCCGCAGGTCCCTGTATAAGCAGACGTCCTGGGGTCCCTGGCCTTCCACATTTAATCCAGACCCATTGCTTTGGCAATAAACCGTCACTGTGTGTTCCTTTTTGGGTCTCCATGCAAACTCCAGCCACACGGGCTTGCATGGGCAGCTGTGGGCTTTTGGCTCCCGCTCCCGATGGCCATCCGAGCAGGACTTTGCACTACAACGTTCCTTTTCCCCCCCCCAAAAAAAAGTGGTTGCAGTCAAGTGTGCTACGTCCCCAGTCCCCGCAGCGAAGTCCAACCCAACGGCTCGCGCTGCTCGTCCCTTCCCACCCCTGCTAAAAGCCCTCCGGCGATCCTGCAGAGTTTGTAATCCTCGCGGTAGCAGGCTGCGTGCTCCCCCACCACCCTCAGTGACTCAAACGCCGGCTTTTCTAGCAATAATGAGGACCTTGCAAACGCTGGCAGAGAGTTGTAGATTCTCCTTAATGGCACTGGTTTTCCTCACCCCTTCCTCCCCCACAGCAACACAGACATTGAGATCTGGAGCAGTGTTGGCAGAATCTTTTCAAGAATGAGAGAGAGCTTAAGTCTGGTAAGAAGTAAAGCCAGGGGCAGGGCTGGTGCTTCCATTAGGCAAACTAGACTCTCGCCTAGAGCACTGACATTTTGGGGGGCAGCAAAATCCTTCCAGTATGAAGCCGGTGGGGGTGGGGGATGTCCAAAGGTTTGCTTAGGGTGCCAAATAATCTTGCACCGGCCTTGGTGAGGAGCGACCTTTCGTCAGTTTTTCATGTCCCTATTGTCTGGCAACTCTGTACCTGAAATATAATCTGCTTTGAAGGGCCTGAAAGGCGGAATATAAATGTAATGAAATGAAATAAAATACGTCCCCTTGTCAGTCTCCTGGTAATCCAGCCTCTTCTATTTCCATTTTGGCTAACTCTCCCTCTGCCATCTTTGCAACTCCAAAACCTTCTCATTTAACTCTCTTCAGTGCTTGCAGGCCGATACAGTAAAGTTAATTTCGGCTGGCACCGGGAAAGTGTACGGAAAAGCAGAAAAAACTGCTTTTCTGTACACCCTCCGACTTAATATTATAGCGAAATTAAGTCGGAGGTCCCAAAATTAAAAAAAAAAAAAATTAAAATTCTGCCCGTGGGTTGGAAGAAGGACGCTCAATTTAGCCGGCGTCTGTTTTCCAAACCCGTGGCTGTCAGCGGGTTTGAGAACCAACGCCAGCAAAATTGAGCATCGGCTGTCAAACCTGCTGATAGCTGCCGCTTCTGTCAAAAAGGAGGCGCTAGGGACGCGCTAGTGTCCCTAGCGCCTCCTTTTACCATGGGC
The DNA here is from genome assembly GCF_901001135.1 of Rhinatrema bivittatum. Classification (NCBI taxonomy): domain Eukaryota; kingdom Metazoa; phylum Chordata; class Amphibia; order Gymnophiona; family Rhinatrematidae; genus Rhinatrema; species Rhinatrema bivittatum. The sequence goes on along the minus strand of NC_042616.1, from coordinate 50,271,785 downwards.
CCTCATTTACATACCTGGACTTTCTGAATTGCGTTCCCAGAAGAGTGGCTTGTGCGCTCGCCGGCTCTCCCGCGCTTTTTTCTGCATCTGCCTGCATGTGAGTTTGGAGCTCCTATCCGCCCTGCACCTGGGGAACCTGGGAAATGTAGTCCGGTGAGGTTCAGTCCTTGCACTAGGGTACCAGGGTTTGCATGTGCCCTGTTTTTGTAAATTTTGAGGCAGGGCTGGACGGTTAGAGTGGATTCCCTTCCCTCCCCACTGTCCCAAAAAACCATGACTACCACAACTACTTATCACTTCTATGGTGCTACTCGACATATGCGGCGCTGTACAAATATACATTAAAGACAGTGCCTGCTCAATAGAGCGTATACCCTAATCAAGACAAACGTACAGGACAAAAGAGACTTTGGGAGTTTCACTTATTAAGAAAATGATTAAACTCAGTAAGGCTGTGAGCGGGATAATTGGAGGGGGTTAAGCTTTAAAAGCAGTCACAAAAGGGTGGGGTTTTTTTTTAGACTGGATTTGAATAAGGCCAGAGAAGGGGCAGGACGCTTCAGTCGGGAAGGCTATTCCAAGCGCACGGCGAGGTGGAAAGCACGGAATCGAGAGTCAATAACGAAGGAGGAGGGCATAGGTAAGAGTTGCTCGCCCGATGAAGGGAATTCACGAAGAGGGGGGTGCAAGGAGAAATAAGAGAGGTGAGGAGCTGCAGAGCGAAGGCTCTTGCCAGGAAGAAAAGTTCGAAATGTACCTGGAAACGGATAGCGAGCCAATGTTGTGACTTGAAAAGAGGGGGGTTACATGAGCGCAGCGACACTGGCGAAATAAGTCATGCAGCCGAATTTCAGACTGATTGTAGAGGAGAGAGACGGTTCACTGGGAGACCTGAGAGGAGCAGGGTACAGTAGTCTAAGTGGGAGATGGTGACATTGTAGAAGGGTTCCGGCAGAGCAGGGCTTCCCAAATGTTTATCCAGAGGACGACCAGAACAGATTCCCATCCCCTCTCTCAACCTCTACCCTCTCCAGTTGATCTTTTCCTTTCTCTCAACTTCTACCCCCTCCCAGAGGATCTCATCTTATATCCCTCCGTTCCTCTCTCCTCCTCAGCTCACCCCTGTTTCACCCCCTCTAGCCCTCCAGCTGATCCTCTCTCACACCCAAGCCCTTCTTATAACCCCAGATGTATCCTATGGCATTGCCTCCTCACTCCTATTCCCATCCCCGGTCAACCTTCTGATGTTCCCTCCCCCCCCCCCCCCCCCCTCACTCTCTACAGCCAATTTTCTCTATCTGACCCAATCCCTCCTACATCTGATCCCTTCTACAAACATCCCTCTGGCCAAGGGCAGTGGCAACATTTTCCTTTCAGCCCTGGGCCAAAGATGGATGACAGCTGGATGGGAAGGGAAGGCAGGGTGATGAGACAACATATTTCTCTTAGGTGCTAGGTTCAGTAGTGGGTGAGGTGAGAAGCAGTGGCAGTCTCCACTGGCCTATGAACTCTCTGCCCTCTCCTCTCCCAAACCCGACGATGACCTGCAAGTGGCAAAAGCATTAGTAATGAAAGTTAGCACGGGGCCTATGAGCTGGTGCAAGCTCCCAAACTCTGCAGCAGCTCTGATCCCACTTCTGCGCAGGATTTTCTGTTACCACCGAAACCCGTGCATGGGCAGTGCTGCTGCAGGGCCTGTGAGCATGTGCTGTCTCTCGGGCGCCACACTGACTTCCACTACTACTGCTGCTGCTGCTGGCACCTGGAGAGCGCTGCCGTTTGGAAGCACTTGTGACCCCCAGCTGAAGGTTTTCTAACCCCCGTCTGGAGTCCCATCTACAGTTTGAGAAGCCCTAAGGCAGTGTGTTCAGAAGGGAAGGGATGAATTTTGGTGCTACTAAAAGGAAAGAATTGACACACATTGGAGCAAGGTGTCGGATATGTGTAGAAACGGAGAGGGAGGAGTCCATGATGACCCCAGGATTAAGGGCTAAGGGAACTGGGAGGATGACATTGTTATCCACGGAAAGAGGGAGTGGGTTTGGGGAGAAAGACAAGGCACTCTGTCTTGGCCACGTTGAGTTTTTGAGGTGGTGGAGGAAAGATATCCAGTCAAGTAGCAAGTTATCCGGACAGATATCTAAAATTCCTAATCGATTATATTCAAACATAGCCAGATAACTTTAAGAAAGTACATTCAGCAGGACATTTCTCCCGCCGAACAGCCAGTCAAATTATCTGGTTAACTTTAGCTGGATAACTGGTCCTTTTTTTTTTTTTAATGTCTTCTCCTCCGCTCCTATACGATTGGTTTCTCCACACTATTTCTCAGAAGCAGGAGCATTGCTAATGAAGACGAGCTGTAAGTGTCTATGGCTTTACAGTGCCAGGCGCCCGTGACACGGAATTATGACATCATCATTACCCGTTATTAGATGGCTTAGGGAGGGTCACTTTCAGCAGCCCGTGCAATGCTCGAATTTTCGAAATGCATACATCTTACTTGCTTTGAAAATCTGTGGATGGCCCCAGTACTCACGTAGACATACGTGCAGGAAGTTCAACCTGCTCCTAAGCATGCCCCACCCCCGGGACGTCTACCACGAGTGCAGGGGCAAAGTACACATGTAACTGAATTACACGCTTGTTAATTTAATCTTTTGTTACTTTTCAATGCTACCACAAACTGTGGAAGTGCGTGAGTTTAAAAAATTTTTTTTTTGAAATAAAAAAGCAAATACTTTTCCATGCTTACCCCACCCCTGGATAATTTTCAAAAAGAGATCTGCACACACACAGCCTGGGGTTTATGCAGAGAAGATAAATCCTAATGAAAGTTACCCCCTAAGCGGTCAGTCCCTGCTTTCTATTCATGTAGGGTTTCTTTGTGTTCCCATCATTATAGAAAATGTTGTTTACATTTAATACAAAAGAATATTATCAGTTAAGTTTAACACATTTTTAAATCATCTGTATGTGTGTCTCTTGGTGCATATACAAAAGATTCAAAATCATTACAACTTAGCTACACAGTGGTTTCCAGATTTTCTGAAACCGCTGATATCTTAGCTTTTCTGTTTTTTGGGTGCTGCCGCTTCCTACCTGTATATTAAACACACCGAGCCCCATCAGGAATGCTCCTCAGTGGGGGGGCAGCGTCTATCTAATTATTGAGAGAGGGTTTCACGCTCCGGGATGGCAGGTTTACCCATTAACGCTCGCTAACAAGGGGGAATTTCCTGATTAAATACAATAGATATTTTTATAACTTGCCTGAATGAAATCTCACCATGAGCGTAGTTCTGATCTTCGCCCATATGTCAAAACGCTTGCATAAAATAGCGAAAGGGAAAATATTGCCATTGCAATCCAACGGAACCAACATTAGGTATCGGAGTGATAAGATTTGGTAATTTTACTCAGGGGACCTCTGTTTTGTATCTATGGAGAAAAATCTTAGTATATATGGGCACTGAGAGACTTATCCCAGCAGTAGGACTATTCTGCAGGTTCGAGATCATACTCCAAATCTTTTTCTGAACCCCTAGGATCAAGAGTACTTGCGTTTTGTAAAAGTTTATAAAAGCTGGATGTAACTTTAGATGAGGCTATTATTTTTGTACACATTCTGTTTCTTCATGTAATATTATTATTGCCCTCCAGGACACATGTCCTAAACTGAAGCCACTTAACATTTAGGGGGTAATAATTCAGCCAGTGGCAGACTTGCAGAATTAGCTAGCTTATCCGAGTAACAATGGAGCAGCTGCACCGCTGAATATACCAGACTATCTTAAAGTTAGCCAAATAAGTAAATCTGCCTAACTTTAGGACTACTCTATGGCACAACCAGAGTTAGCTAGATAAGTTGTCCGGCTAAGTTTGAATATCTGAGTTAGCCAGATGACTTAGATGACTGAAATGGAGTAGGCTTTCTCTTCAGGATGTTTTCCATTGTCCATATTCCCTCCTTCTGCCAACCAGGACAGTTATTGTGCGAATTTACTTATTTTAAATAAATTATACCAAAGTAATCGGAGACTTGTCATAGGCGAGTTTTGTAACAACTTCTAAAGAGCTGAGGAAATAAAGGCGTAACCGTGAAAACTCGCTGCCAGAATGAGACTGTGGCTGACCCTTCTAAACAGGGGCAAATGGGACTTTGTTCAGTCCCAGCCATCTAGTAACCAGCACCCCCATCTACCCCTCCTGGTGACTTGCAGCACTGTATGAGGTGCTGCTCTTCTCTTCCTTTCCACATCATGGCGAGCAGATGTTAAACTCACAGTTTGAACATTTTGTCTTTGTGTTTTTATGCATGCACCAGATTCCACAGCTGCAGTTCCTGAGAATTTATCATGGATTAAAGGAGAGGATGTGCTGCACGGCTGCAGTGATCAATTTATGTCCGAGGGGATGGAAAATAACCCCAGGACCAGCGCAGACTTTCCTCTGATCACATCTGTGTTCTCAGTCATTGTTAAAGAAGAAGAGGAGGAGGAGGAGGAGGAGGGGCCGTACGCCACGGATCATCCTGACTCGGAGAGAAGAGTAGCTCCCGTAACCAGTGAGTAAGCTCTCTGGTTATCAGCATTGCTGATGACCAGGGCAGGGAGAAGAATCTGCAGTCCTGTAAAGTCAAAACAGGGACCCCACATACTGCTGTCAACCAAGTAAATGTTAAAGGGAAAGTATACAAGAATATTTTTATTTTGAGATTGCATACTATGTACCGTAGTCTTATAAACTTTTATAATTAAAGGAAGGAGATACTTACTTTCTTTTCTTGGTTTTGTAGAGGTTTTGTAGCATAGAAATTGTCATCAAAACAGGGGCATCATCCGGCACAAGCCCAGAGGGCCATGCCCTGATTCTGTTGGACACTGCCCTGAAGAAGAGCTCTTCTCTGCTCCGGATGTGTGGGCTCCCTGCTCCAGCCCCTCCCCTCCTGTTCCTAGCCTCCTATGGGCTCCCTACTCCAGCCCCTCCCCTCCTGTTCCTAGCCTCCTATGGGCTCCCCACTCCAGCTCTTCCCCCCGTTTTGTCCCTGTGGCAATGGCAGCATTGCAGAAGACAGAAGGGGAGGGGCTGAAGCAGAAAAGAACCTTTTTTTTTTTTTTTTTGGAGGGAAACTCAATACAAATGCCTGACAAGATTCTGTCTTTCAGAAAGACAGGCCTCTGTGGCAAAAATTAAGCCAGAGAGATTTATACAGCAGATATAACCCAGAGACAGGTCCACTGGGCCACTGCTTTTGTTCCTGTGCTTTAATTCACCAGGTAAAAGTCCTGCAATACCTAACATCTGTTACAGGTCTTCATATACAATTGAAAGTGAACTTATTTGATGATATGCCGATAAGTTTGACTGGTAACAAGCGCAAGAAGTTGGTGTTGGTAAGGAAAGATGTCTTATTAGTGAAGGAATCTGTACTTACCCCTGGAAGTCTGAGCCTCTGGCACTAGGAATTCCTTGCATAATTTAAGGATAATGGAGAAAATTTGCTAGAGGGAAGAATGCTCCCACTTTTAGATATCTGGGATGCTTGTATTCAGCCTCTGCCACCCAGGTCACAGTTTGGTGGTCCATTACTATTGAAGTAACTTAAGATGATGAAATACATTGGAGCTAGCCAGAAAAAGGAAATATCTTCAAAAGAGAGCTTTGATATCCAGAGATACATCAGTCAGGTCTGTCTCTGTGGGGGACGATCCTCCTGTCTGCAAGGGGGGACGGGGGAGAGAGGGAGGAAAAACAAAAGGCCGTATGTAGAGAATCTGTTTTAAGCATGGCATGTATCTGTTTCTGGGAATCTTTCAATAAAAAGATTAAAACCTAAAAAATGTCAAAATTGTAAATCGCCAGGAGAAGACGGAGGTTGCCAGTGGAATGTTATAAGGAAATTGTGGACGGTTTTAGCACCAGAGCTGATCAGCCGACTAAATACACGTGAGGGCTACTTTTCAAACTGCAGGACTGATGCATCACGCGCGCGTGTGTGCTTTCTTACCCGCGGTCTTTGCATCTGTTTGTTTTTGTTTGTTTTTTTTTTTTTAAAGGGAATGCGCGCGTGTACATTTTTGCCGTGAAACTCGCCATGGGTGTAGGGAGTGCGCATGAACGCCGGTGCCTGATTCATCTGCAGGTAGAACTTTTGCAGGAAAAGCCCACGCGTAGGGTTTGAAAATGCAATTTATAATCGCTGTTTCCTCTCCACCAACCCCCCCCCCCCCCCCCCCCGTGACCTAATCACGCTCCCCCCTTCCCCACTCCCCGTGAAGGCCTCTCCTCAGTCAGGCTTTCAAGTAAGAGGGCTGCGGAGCAAGGTGCAGACTTCTGGCCACGTGGATCGGCCGTCTTCAGACGGCCGATCCACGTGGGCAAAAGGTTTCTCACTGGCCATGGGGAGTTTGAAACGTGGGCCTTGTGTTGACCAGACCAGGGGCATTTCAAGAGGGGAAATGGGGAAAGAAACTCTTACTTTTTATGCAGATGACTTATTAGTGTTAGGTGATGTGACTTCCTCTTCTGAGCAAATTGTGTCAAGGGTCACAAAAAGCAGACACGCTAAAATACGTAGGAGTTTTCTTAACACCAAAACTGGAGCATATGATTGGTGTTAATATTCCGCTCATACAAAATAATTAAGGATAATCTGGAAAGATGGCTGGATTGACCTCTGTGCTTGGTAGGAGTAGATGTCAGTAGATTTGTCACAGAAACCTGGTCAAATACATGGAACAGCGTAACAATATTTCTAGCAGCAGGAGTAATCCTGACAAATTGGAAAATTGTGCAGAAAGAGATTTAAAGAACATCTGGATTTTGTTTTTAAATGTTACTGCCAGTCATGATTGTTAAACTTTGAGAGAAGTTTCCCAGAGGGTTTAAGAGCGCTTAAATAGATTAAACCAGTCGTCGTGAAAAGGTCTGATAGATATGAAGCTGTGCATTGGATCTGTTGGTGTTCTTTGAGAAGTTGGGAGGTAGGGAGGAGGGAGTTAGTGGAAGGATGGGGGTAGAGTAATTTGTAAATGACAGAAGAGTGGTTGCTCTTAATAAAACGTTTTGATTGGGTGGTCCACTTATCACATCCTATTCCTTAACCATTTCCTCTAAACACCTGCTGTTGGGCTGCTGTCACATACAGGACATTTCTGGATGGACCGTAGACCCAACTCAGATAGGTTATTCTGAGCGTTTTCTGTCGTTTCCTTATTACCATGCTTCCCTTTCCATGTCATGGACGGGAGACATCTTGATATGACCCATGTTCATTGCTGCCTCAGTCTAAGATGTATTAGTCTAGTGTTGTTTTTCACATAAGGATGAATTCACATTTTGCACAATAATCTCCAAAATATCCAAATGGTAATAAAAATACAAATATTCAAAATGTGTTACAATGATATCTCCGACATCTTCTAAAGCCCTTGAGCAAGAAGGAGAAGGAGAACGTCCAGTTTGATATATATATTTGGGGAAAATTGGGGAGGATTGTTTGACATTCAGTGGAAGGTCTGGTTATTCCAGTGGGAAAAGTTTGGGGAAGGATGATATTTGAGTTTTTAGATGTAATGTATGTGGTCTAGTATGAATGGGAGAAGTTGTGGAGTGAGTAATGTGGGGTTTTCGAATGAGAAACTTATGAGGTAATAGGGGGATGTTTGCATTTTTAAGTATATGAGACAATGTGCTCATGATATACGTGATTATAATTTTAACAGTATATCTTCACATATTTATGAATTTTTTTTATAATACATTGAATATTTGTGTTTTTATTCAAATTTGGATATCTCTCATTTTGTGTTGCAAGGTAATCTGCTTTTTTTGAGAGTGACGTGTAATTTCACCTGCTCAGTTTTGTTTTGTCTATGTGTTTGCAAATACCCCTCAGATTCGAAAGCTGCTGACTCTGAAGTTTTATGGAGGATTAAAGAAGAGGATGAGCCGCATTGCAGTGACCAGTTCTTCTCTAAAGGCAAGAGAAACAACACCAAGACTAGCACAAGCGTTCCAGTTATTACATCGGTGTTTTCATTCGGGATTAAACAAGAGGAGGAGCCGTATGCCACAGAACATCCTGTCTCCGAGAGAAGAGAAGCGCCCATGATGAGTGAGTAGTAAGATGTGTTTATAATTGAACTATTGTGTTTATCAGAATTATTAGACTTAGAATTTATCAGCATTAGACTTAGAATTTATCAGACTTAAAACTTCTGCATTGGTCATTTTATTAGCAAATGTTTGTTTTATTACTTGCTTGATATAAAAAAAAAAAAACCAAAGCAAGGTACAACATGCCAAATATAATAAAACTATATAATGAAATCTATATAATAACATCATACGATCAATTAAAATACTATCCATTGACTCAAATATAACATGCTAGCATCCAGAAAATTCTAAAGGTTAATACAATCAGACCCCTTTGGATTTGTGTTGCTGGACAGACACTCCAGGTTTCACTTCTGACTTATCCCAAGATTAGGGTTCTCTTCATTTCCAGAGCAACGCCAAAGAACTGGCCAGGAACACTTCTTCTGGCTGTCCCTCCCTTTCTCCCAGCTCCTTAAACTTCAACTGCTTCTACCTCTTTCACTCAATACGTTGCACCTTCCACTTTGGAAACTCCCAAGAAATGCTCAGACAGGGGGATCCCTGCAACACTCCACCCAGAGCACGGTGGGAGGCATTTTTATACTCCCTCAGTGTCCCATCCCCTTTGGGGAAAGAACCACCCTGTCACTCCAGTAAATTGCACACCCCTCTTGCACTCCTCTGAACCCCCTTCTGCTAGAAGATTCTCAAAGTTAACTAACATGGCACCATTTTGATTACTGGCAGCCGACGGCCCTTTGCCCTTACTATGTCACAGGGGCTACCGCTGCCATTGGTCGACCCCAGTGACATAGTAAGGGCAAAGTGCCGTCGGCGCCATTTTGATTGCTGGCAGCCGACGGCCCAAGTCCAGGAGATCGCTCCCGGACCGCTCCTGGACCCCTGCTGAACCACCAGGGACTTTTGGCAGGTCTTGGGGGGGGGGTCAGGAGGGTGGGGGGTTGTATTTAATTAATTTGGCAGGTCTTGGGGGGGGGTCAGGAGGGTGGGGGTTGTTAGTTAATTTAAAGTGTTGGGATGGGGTTTTTCTTTTTTTTTGGGGGGGGAGGGGTTCTCAAGGAATTAGAAAGACAAAAGTTTTCTGATCTAGGGAATGGACCGAAATGGCCCTCCCCAGACCCGAAAACAAAATGGGATGAAATAAAAAAAGTTATGCACTCCCCTAATTTGCTCCATAAGACGCAAAGACGCCCGGGGACAGAGCCGGTTTAGCACAATTTTTTTTTTTTTTAAATTTTCCCCCTCTGAATCCTAGGTGCGTCTTATGGAGCGAAAGATACGGTATATACAGAAAACACTTGAAAAATGCTTTTGTGAGTGTAATGGAGGAAATACAGTGGCTTGCAATAGTATTTAACCCCCTAAAATGTCAATCAGATTTTTGTGGATTATGCGACATTACATTACACAGAGGAGTAGATTTTATAATTTTGCGCGAGCGCGTACTTTTGTTCGCACACCAGACGCGAACAAAAGTATGCTGGATTTTATAAGATACGCGAGTAGCCGCGCGTATCTTATAAAATCTGGGGTCGGCGCATGCAAGGGGGTCACATTTGTGCAACCTGCATGTGCCGAGCCCAGCGCGCGCTGCCTGTTCCCTCCGAGGCCGCTCCGATTTCGGAGCGGCCTCGGAGGGAACTTTCCTTCGCCCTCCCCCCACCTTCCCCACCTAACCCACCCCCCCCCTTACCTTTGTTGGCAGATTTACACCTGCTGAAAGCAGACGTAAATCTGCGCGCACCAGCGGGCTGCTGGCACGCCATCACCCGACCCAGGGGTTGGTCCGGAGGCCTTGACCACGCCCCCGGGCTGGCGCCACGCCCGCCCCCGAAACACAGCGTCACGTCCCCGAAAAGCCGCGTCATTCACGGAACGCCCCCGACACGCCCCTTTTACGAAGCCCCGGGACTTACGCGCGTCCTGGGGCTCTGCGTGCGCCGGCGGCCTATGCAAAATGGGCGCGCGAGTGCCAGATTTACACGCGCAGGGCATTTAAAATCCGGCCAAGATTGTTCCAGACAGTATTCACTAAAAGTAAATTTTCAAACTCACAATTCATTATTCAGTAATGGCTTCTATCTGGCCACTTTTCCATGCAGGCCAATTGTATGGTTTACTGGTGCTCCACCACTCCAGTCTCAGTCACTGAACTTTGTAGTTCCTTTAAAGTGAAAACAAAAAAAACCCTCCACACTCATTCCCCCCCCCCCCCCCCTCCAAGCATGTCTGGCCCTCCCTCATACTCATTCCCCCCCCTCCAAGCACATGTCTAGCACCCCTCACACTCATTCCCCCGCCTGCCGTGCTGCTAGGGTGACCAACTGCCCGGTTTTGCAGCTTCTTGTACAGTGTCCGGTTACAAATGGTAACCGGACACTAAAACCCGGTTGAGCAAAGGGTGAAGACGTTTGTGGCTGAGAGGAGGCCCTGGGTGCTCCGTGAGCAGAATGCCTCGAAGTGGAAGGACGCCCCAGTGAGCCGTGAGCGGAGCCCATCCCGCTCATGCCTGTAGATGAGGAAGGTGTGTGTGTGTGTGTGTGTGCATGCACCAAATGACAAGCACAGTGACAGGAGTGTGTGTGTGTGTGTGTGTGTGTGTGTGTCTTTGTGCCTGAGTGAGGGTGTGTGAGCAAGGGAGTTTGTGAGGGGGTGTGTGTTTGTGTGTGAGAGGGAACCCATGTGAAGGGGTGTGTATGAGTGAGAGAGTCTATGTGCGGGGGTGTAGGAGTGTGCAAAAGAGAGAAGGAGCCTGTGTGAGTGCATAATTGCCAGAAAGAGATGGAGCCTTTCTGAGGGTGCATGTGTGTGTGCGAGAGAGAGGGAGCCTGTGTAAGGGTGTGTGTTTGAGAGAAGGACAGAGGGAGCTTGTGAGGGCTAGGGTGACCAACTGTGATAGAACAAGCCTGCTGTCAGTGCATCCATTCAGAGAGAGGGAGTGTGTGTATATGAAAGAAGAAAGTTTGTTCATCCCCCTCTCCTCCCTCCACTCCACAGCAATCCATGACAATCTCAGAATGATTGAAAATCAAAAGTTCCCAGGTATAGAGAGTTGGAGGTTTTTAAATCCTTAACTATTGGATTTTATTTGATTAGTTTGCTGTTTTTAAATATTTTATTGGTGTTTGGAAACTTTTATAAATGTTTTAGTTTAAATGAGCTTTTATATATTAGAGGTTCTATTCATCAGATGTTTTGAATTATTTACTCTATTTATTAATATGGTTTTACTATTACAACTGATGTTTTATATTTCTTGATTTATTAGTTATTTTATGAGAAATTGTGATGTTTCTGTTTTTCCACTATTGCTCTGCATGTAGAGTTGTGTTTCCAGTTCAATTCTTGTCATATGTTTTTATTTATATTATGGTCTTTTTATTCTGTTTTTGGCAAGTATCTGACTCTGCATGTGTGACTGAGGTGAGGTAGCTAGCATGCTAGCTTCTGTGTAGGAATCTATTGCAGCTTGGTTTCTTCTTTTTCCATAATAGGAAGTGTTTTAGGGTCTGGTGTAATATTTGCAGTGTTGCCTTTTTAGGAGTAAGGTGGTTACTGTTTGAGTGCTGGCAGTTCATCCTGTTTTTGTCTGGGAAATTTACCATTTTGTAATAGTAATTTAATTTATTCATGGCTTTCTGAGGGCCAAGCCCACAAACAATGCATGTTACAATAGGCCTGATACCATGAGATCAAGGTGGATCTGAAATGTATGCAAATGAGGGGGAACAAACATGCCCCCTTGTGATACCTCCCCCCCCCCCCTTCCCCAAGAGTACTCAAGTGTCCAGTTGTGGTCTGTGGAAAAATTACAACCCTACATGCTGCATAAAATCTTCCTTGGTCACCAGATGCTGTTGCTTGCCGTCAGTGCCTGTCTGGCCACGTGCTCCTCTGACTGTGGACACATCTCCTTGGCGGCAGCAGCCAATTACAGGGACAGCTGGGCACAAGTCCCATCCACCAAGCCCCCAAAAAATGCTCAATAACAAGCAACCCGTGAATTGAAAAACAAAAAAAGCGAATTGCTAGGGAAAAAAAGCCCAAACTGGAGGGAAATAAAGCGAGGTTGGCAGCACGGACTGCCACACTCTCACAAGAGCTCACTCCCCCTTGTGGCCTGGGAGATCATCGTCCATAGGCAGCCACTGGGGGAGGGCCTATGCAGGAATGCTGGCTCCATCTAAACTGATATAAATCCTAAGGGCTAGGAGCTGTGCCCAGTTAGTGGCTGACCAAAGGTTTGGCCACACACCAGTATAAAGAAAAGCCATTTCCCATTCATTCTTAGAGATCTCTGATCCCAAATCTCTTTCCCATGCTTTCATATAATAAGGAGACTCCTGGTTTCACTATGAAGCAACTCATACATTTTTTTTATATCTGTCCCTGTATTTTATCCACATTCGCACAAAGGCAATCAAAATGAGATTTTCCCAAACACAGATCTTCTTTGATCCCTCTAGACCTCAAAAAAAAAATGACAAACCTGTAAATATAAAAAGTTATCTAGCCCCCTAAAATGGTACTTCTTGTTAATGCCTCATAAGAAATAACGCTTGATCCCCAAAAATGCTCCATTCGAACAAGTCCTAAATGCAACCGGGCACTTCTCAGGTTGCCAGTAAGTCCTGGGTGTTAAGTGACAATGTCAGCTAGCCAGAGGAGGATGGATTTGGGAGGTCCATGCAGATGCGGCCCCTCCTTCTTCTGCGGGGTTTGCCATGGTCATCCCATGGTTATGTAATGCTACATAACCATGCCCTTAGTACAGCTTGGGAGGCAGTCCTTTGGGGTTAGTACTGAGTACAGAAGGCAGAGAGGAGTTGGGTGATGGTAAATGGAACCTACTCTGAAGAGAGAATGGTGTTAAGTGGACCGGTTCTGTTCAACATCTTCGTGAGCGACATTGCCGAAGGGATAGAAGGTAAAATGTGTCTTATTTGTGGATGATGCTAAGATCTGCAACAGAGTGGACATGACAGAAGGAGTAGAGAGAATTAAAAGTGATTTTAAGGAGGCTTGAACAGTGGTCAAAGATAATGGCAGCTGGGATTCAATGCCAAGAAATGCAGAGTCATGCATCTGGGGTGTGGAAATCCAAAAGAACTGTATGCGTTGGGGGGGATGAAGGGCTGATGTGCATGGAGCAGGAGAGAGACCTGAAGTCGACGAAGCAGTGTGACAAGGCAATAGCCAAAGCCAAAAGAATGTTGGGCTGCATAGAGAGGAATATCTATAAGAACAGGGAAGTGATAATCCCCTTGTACCGGTCCTTGGTGAGGCCTCACCTGGAGTACTGTGTTCAGCTCTGGAGACCGTATCTCAAAGGAGTCAGAGACAGGATGGAGACAGTCCAGAGAAGGGCGACCAAAATGGTGGGGGGTCTCCATCGAAAGACTTATGAGGAGAGGTTGAAGAACCTGAATATGTACACCCTGGAGGAGAGCAGGAGCAGGGGTGATATGATACAGACTTTCAGATACATGAAAGGTTTTAATGATCCATGGTCGTCAACAAACCTTTTCCATTGGAAACAATTTTGTAGGACTAGGGGGTCACGATTTGAAACTCCAGGGAGGAAGACTCAGAACCAATGTCGGGAAATATTTCTTCACGGAGAGGGTGGTGGATGCCTGAAATGCCCTTCCAGAGGAAATGGTGAAGACTAAAACTGTGAAAGATTTCAAAGGGGCATGGGATAAACACTGCGGATCCCTAAAGGCTAGAGGATGGGAATAAATAAAAAGGCTTGGGGGGTAACCTGCACGGAGCGTCAGTTACTACCTTGGGAAGCTTGCTGGGCAGACTAGATTGACTATTTTGGTCTTTTTCTGCCATCATTACTATGCTACTATAAGATCCCTCCTTGCCTATGTCACAACCTTACAAGGCTTATATACATTTTTTTCTAGTTACCTTTGCCAAGTATTGATCATTTCTAAATGCGTCACTCTGGCCTGGCTTCCTTTCCTTAGACTGCCTGCACCCCAATATCTGTTCTCCTTCTTCCTTTCTTTCTTTCGGGTCCAGCTTTCCATGCTATTTTCATCTCCCCACAATACTTTGTAGGAAGACATAGATCATCTCTTCTCAGACTCTGTATTCTCCTTTGCAGTTGGTTCTCATAAAGTCCACACACACATGCCCTGCGAAATGTCCTTCACTTCTTGCTGACTTAGGCCCACGTTCTGTAGTTGTAATTCGCTGCTTTCCTTACAGCAAACAGCATAGCACGTATTTGACATGTACTGGCACAGGCTTAGCAGGTACAGCAGTCAGAATTATACAGTGGCTACCTGATGGCCTTTACACTCCTTTGTGAAGTATTATAGACTGAACATGCAAGCCACAGCAGATGCTGCCTTTGGGACAGAAATCCGTAAGACAACCCTGTCTTCCCACCCTGATAAAGCATAGCTTAGATAACTCCCATGTGAAAGGACTGGACTAGCAGGATGAAAAGGAAGGTAAAATTATTCTTGCCTGATAATTTTCTTTCCTTGAGTCCTGCTAGACCAGTCCAGGACCCTCCCAGGAACACAGAGCTAGGAAGCAACAATGTTACTGTCTATAGCACTTACTCATCTCCTTCTCGCCTCTTTCTTCACTCAGGGATGACCCTACAGACCCTGGTCTTAGATCATGATTTTTTTTTCATATTGAAAGTTTTTTATTGAATATCTGCATAGAAAACATTACAATAGCCTGAGACAACAGCAAACAGACATTCAAAATTTTTTTTACAGTATATCCCCTGAACCCACCCACCCCTTATGCTATGTAAAATAAAATGAAAAATAAAAGTGAAAATAAATTTCCTTAAGCAAAATAAGATAGCTGCAAACTCAAAACCAAATAGAATAAAATATACATACATATGCATAGGTTAGATATTTTAGTTGCAGGACTGCACTGGTATATTATCAGAGCACGTATTACAAACAGAATAAAGACAAAAGAGCTCACCCGAACCTGCCTAGAAGAGGCACTAAGCTAACCTCAGTGATTGTAAGACTCAAATTAATTACTATCCATCCCATGAGAACATCTCCAGAGTACGAAAGGGTCCCAGATAACCCTAAAGGGCTTTAAATGATTATGGCGTAAAGCTGTGGTATGAGATAAATGATAAATGTTATTTAAACAGCGTATTATATTTTGAAAAGAGGGAATGGTAGAGCTTTTCCATAACAGGCCATTCCTGCACCGAGTTGCTATAAAGATCTGGTAGCAGAGATGCTGATGTCATTTAGAGACATCCACCATTGGTAGCCCCAACAATACATGACAAGCATCAAATGTATTTTCAGTCTCCAACACAGTGGACATCCAATCAGTAATTCGACACCAGCAAGATGCAATCAGCAGGCAGTTCCACCAAATATGTATACATGAACTTATTATTCCCACAATTTCTCCAACATAAGTTGCTCACCGAGGGATACATACTTTGAAGGGTGTAATTTTGAAGGCGTTAGATGCCTGTGAAATAACGTAACAATTTTCTTGGAGATTAGCTGATGTCGAGCATTTGCAAGCGCTAGAATAAATGACTTCCCAATCCTCCACTCTCAATTCTCCCCCCAAATCCAACTATCAAGCCGTAAGATTTGAGAATTTACCCGGCCGTACAATGATTGAGGATATCATAGACCTTAGACCCTAAACCTTTTAACTTATCTACCTGTTCATAGTAATTTTCAAAAAGATTTACCCTGTCTTAATGTTACAGCTTTCTGTTGTGCCAATAAAAAAAAAAGTCTAACTTGAGTGAGTTCAAAAAAGCTCAGTTACCATAGGATATCGGTTGACAACATCACTCAGTTTCATAACCTCACCATGCTGCAATAGATGATCGATTCTTGTTATCCCATGCATTTTCCAATTTTCAAAGGATCTAAGAGGTTTACACATAGGAAAGGCCATATTATGAGAAAGATGCGATAAATGAAAATATGAAGCGCCGCCCTCAACTCTGTTTCCACTATGGCCAGGTGGAACGAGGCTGCCATGGTAAGGCCGATAGAGGCATTGACCCCACCATCCTGTGTTCCAGGAAGGTCCATCGCTTGACTTCCACAGACCTATGAAAGCCAATAAAGGCTCCTAATTGGGATGTGGCTTAATACCATATACGGTAAAAGATTTGGTTTGCCCAAACCACCTCTTTGCTTTGGTTGAAATAGGATTGTCCGGGCTACCAGTGGCGGTCGCCTCCTCCAAAAAAAAATTGAAAAATTTCTTTTGCCAGAAGTGCAAAATCGCTGCCGACAGAAAAATGGGAAGAGTGATAAAGTAATAAAGAAATCTGAGCAAAATATTCATTTTAATAATGGCAACTCAGCCGAGCCAGGAAAAAACAATCCCTGTTCCACCTGTTCAAGTCTTTATGCCCTCAATAATGGATTGTAATTCAAACGAAATAAGTCATCTACATTGGAGCTGATGTGTACGCCTAAATATTTCAAGGAGGGTTTAGCCCAGCAGAAGGGGAATTTTTGACTAAGTCTAAACCGATCAGATTCATCCAGATTTGACAATCAAGAGTTCAGATTTTTCCCAATTAACTTTGAACCCTGAAACATTGCTAAAGTGTTGTGTTCGTTCAGTACCCCAGACAGTGATAAAGATGGCTCAGATATAGTGAAAAATATATCGGCGAATAATGAGATTTTAAACTGTTGGTGACCAATCTGTAGACCCCTAATGTGATCAGAGAGCCTAACCCGAGTGGTAAAGGGCTCTAGAAAAAGAGCAAACAACAGAGGGGAAAATGGGCAGCCTTGTGGGACTTAATGACCTGCAGTATCTCAGGTGTACTAACTGGGTGGTGAAGAAAACTCTGTTGTTCAGGAGTCAGGCAAGTTTGGTCTGCACTATAAAGAGTTTTATAGAACTGAGTGAAACAATTTCGTATGTCTGCTGATTTAGTGACCACCAGTCCCTGTGGTGTGTTTAATTTTGGAGATGGGATTCTGGAATTGCATAGCCTTTAAACGTCTCGCCAAATAGCGCCCAGCCGTATTACCCCCTTCAAAATATTCTTCCTTAAGTAAATCAAGCTTGTAGGCAACCTTGGCATCTGCCAATGATTGTCCTGAAAATGGCATGGATTTTACAATATTATCATTTCTATAGTGCACACCGGATGTAGGTAGTGCTGTCCAGAGACACAGAATGGACAGTTCCTTGGAACTTACAAGCTAGTCAAGAAAGACAGAGAAGAGAAACAACTAAAAATCAAATAAAAGGACTTTATTCTAGGTCAGCAAAGCCACGATTGAGAAGGATTAAAGTAGGTTAAACTAAGGATGTTAGCATAAAATGTGACGTTGAAGGTCATTAACTATATAACTAAATTATTTATATTCCGCCTGCCACAATTCCAGGGAAGAACTAAATTAAAAGTAAGCAAAATATTCTAGACTTTGTGAAATGTTAATTCATGTGGGTTTGGAATAAGTGTGTGTGATTACCATTAACTGGGGAGATGAGCTATAGCAATGCATGGAATTTCCTCCCAGAAGGAAGCTTCCTTTTGTACAGTATCTACTGCAGGTTCTCAGATGAGGTTTTATCTACAGAGCATTAGGACTTTCCCAGCAAGTTAAAAAGTAATGCATGAAATAATTTGTGTTTTTTTCTTATTTAATAGGTAATGGACCCCAAATTAAGAAGCAGTATGGGGAAGATGCTGTAAAACAGGAACCAAACAAAGTGTTTCATGACACAGACAGCCAAACCTTTCCCAAGGATTTTCATAAATCAGATGGCAAAGACGATTGCAGGAGTGAGACTAAACCATTCAAGGATAGGCACTGCCCTCCTGAAAGCAGAGGTGACATGTGCACCATTTACAATTACAGCAGAGACACCACTAGATACCAGAAAAATATAACAAAACAAAAATTACACACACGCAATAAGTTAGGGAAAATCTTCACTGCTAAAGATCCTCTTATTTTGTACCATCAGCGATGTGGTAGGGAAAGATTTGCATGTACTGAGTGCGACAGAAGGTTCAGTCAGAAATCAAATTTGACAGCGCATGCTATCACGCACAGAGGAGCGAAACCATTTACATGTAATAAGTGTGGTGAAAGCTTTAGTCTGATATCATACTTGAAATTACATAGAAAGCTTCACAAAGGAGAGAAAATATTTAAATGTACCGAGTGCTGTAAAAGCTTCAGTCTAAAATCATCGTTAAGAGTTCACCATAGGATTCACACAGGAGAGAAACCTTTTAAATGTGTTGAATGTAGTAAATGTTTCCGTCAGAAAGCTTGCCTAAGAGTGCACGAAATGATACACACAGGAGAGAGACCATTTAAGTGTGCTGAGTGTGATAAAAGCTTCAGGCTGAAAGCATCCTTGAAAGCGCATGAGAGTTATCACACAGGTGATAAACCATTTAAATGTGCTAACTGTGATGGAAGTTTCAATACAATATCACACCTACGAAGGCATGAAATGATCCACACAGGATACAAACCTTTTAAGTGCACAGAGTGTGAGAAAAGATTTACGCGGGTAGCAAAACTGAGACTTCATGAAAGATCCCACAGAGGGGAAACACCGTTTGAATGTACTGAGTGTGCAAAAAGTTTCACTAACAGAGCACATCTGAAACTGCATGAAATGATACATACCGGGGAGAAACCCTTTAAATGTAGTGAGTGCGATAAAAGCTTCAGGCAGAAATCGCATCTAAAAATACATGAGAGAAGACACACGGGTGAGAGACCATTCAAATGTTCTAACTGTGAGAGGAGTTTCAGCACAATCTCTTACTTAAAGGGACATGAAATGATCCATACAGGAGAAAAGCCTTTTAAATGTACTGATTGCGATAGATGTTTTGTCAAGAGATCGCACCTAAGAAGGCATGAAGTTATCCACTCGGGAAAGAAACCTTTTAACTGCAATGAATGCGGCAAAACATTTAGCCAGGTAGCAATACTGCGATTGCATGAAAGAACCCACACAGGGGTAAAACCATTTAAATGTACTCTATGTGCTAAACATTTCAGCACCAGCTCACACCTGAGATTGCATGAAATGATGCACACGGGAGAGAAACCATTCAAATGTAGTGTGTGTGATAAGGGCTTCCGGCTGAATTCTATTTTGAAAGCACATGAGAAATGTCACACGGGTGAGAAACCGTTTCAATGTGCTGCTTGTAATAGAAGTTTCAGTAGGATATCACACCTAACAAGGCATCAAGTCATCCACACTGGAGAAAAACCATATAAATGTACTTATTGTAACCGAAATTTCAGTATATCATCTCACCTAAAAAGGCATGAAATGATCCACACAGGAGAAAAGCCATTTAAATGTACCGAGTGCGATAAAAGCTTCAATAGAAAATCGTCTGTAAGAGTACATGAAAGAACCCACAAGGGAAAGCAAACAAACAACTGAGAGAGAGAAAATAAACAAAGTGCACTGAATCATACTGAAGGTAGCATTAAAAAGTGCTTTAACAGTACAGAATAAGATACAAGACAAATACAGAGTCTATCACCTTGTAGTCCCTGCACTTTCATGCAGCTTTGGAATCATGGAATGGTTCCAGAAAAGCCTCAATCTGTTGAATGTGGAAAAAAAAATTCCTTCAGGCGCAACAGCTAATCTATAAGAACCAGTATGCCAAGACAATACCTTAACTTTCCGGGAGATGGAAGGATGACTGCTTCTTTTGGCATGTGCAGGTTCACTGGCATCAAAGAAAAACAGGAATAGCCCAGCTAAGAAAATGTGAATAAGTCAGCCTGTGAGTTTGGAAGTTAGCCATGGCATGGGAGAAATTCTGCTGAAAAGGATGCACATGGATTGCTGAAGAAAGAGCCAACGCTGTAGGGGGAGACACAATCATTCCAGTTACTGAAGGAGGAGCTGAGCTGTAGAGGAGAATTCCTGTTGCTTAGCAGAGTTTGTTTGTTTGTGCTTTAACTTACCTTTATTAATTCCAGCAGGACATCAGAGTACAAGCGAAAAACTCCCTGACAAATAAGATTTGCAAGAGTGTGTTAAGCTCTGGCACCTTGTAGTGGGGTGACCAATAAGATTTGCAAGTGCTTTTCTTTTTTTTTTTCCTCCCTTCTGTCAAGATGCTTTTATATGGGATTATGCATGGGCTTCTGGGCGAGTGGAATTGTAGCTGGTACTTGTTGCTTCACAGTTGATGGCATTTTTTCCAGGTGCTCTGAAAGTTCCAAGTCTTGTATGGTAGTTCTTGGGGAGGAGAAGGAGGAAAATGGAACCAGGGGCCAGAGGTTTGCCAGCTACTGGGGTTGACTTAAGATGAAATCACATTTGAGAATTTTTGTTCTAAGGGAAAATTCATGGGTAGGAACATAAAAAGGGGAGCGGAAGTGGAATGATTGATGGCAGGTTCTGTTTATCGGTTGGATTACTGCTAAAATACATTTTGTAAGTGGACATGAAGGGCATATTGACCCTGTTTGGGTCCGGCCCCAAGTTAATGAAGTGCTGTATCTATGTAGGTGCTCCTGACACTGAGTGGAATAGCTCTGGCTGAATGTAGCATAAATATATGTATTTTTAACATTGACATTTTTCTGTTATACGGCACGGGTTCCTTAGATCTCTGCTCATGGAATGTCCATGGGTTAAATTGATCTCATTAAAAATAAGGTTTTACATGCATTGCATCAAATGCATGTTGAGAGAGCCTTCCAACAGCAAACCCACTTGACCGATTCAAAATAAACTCAAGGCTAGATGGGTTGGGGGATCTCTTTGCAGCCTCATGTACTGGGGTTTGAAGAGGGGATGGCTATATTAATTGCCAAGATCTCCTGTTTTTAGATGTCAAAAGAAAATAATGGACCCAGGACAAAACCATATTGTTAAGTCTCTTTATAAGGGGGTTCTTTGAATTATTGTGTGCAGAGGGCAAGGGTGTAATAATAATGGTGGGGGAAATAGTCTGATATTCTCATCGTGTTTTGTATATTAGATCATGAGATCTTCCCCACACCACGTTCAAGAAAGAGGTCTTATTAAAATCCTGATCGGTATAAGAAAGAAATTGGACTCCTTGAGATCTGGTGATGCTCAATCTGCTTGGGACAGACTATTTTTTTTTTCTCTTAACATCTCTCCACAGTAGATGTGTGGTGGATAAGAGAGGAGGACTTCCTTGATGATATTGGTTGCAATTTCTGTTCTCTGTTATCCTTGGTGGTATTTTCAAACTGTGGGAATGAAAGGAGATTAAAATTAGTTGGCTAGAAAGAGAAATTAAACTTCAGGGATGGAAGAATAATGTAAAAGTCAACTTCATGCCTCATTGACTAAAAGAATGAAAAAAAAACGTATTAAGATTCTTTTTATAGAAAAAAAATAAACCAGAGGATATATTATCTCATCAATAATATTAGAGAAATAATATAATGTAATTCAACTGTAATTTCAGCAAGGGCAGTAGCAGATATATTTAGAAGCACCTATAAAAATTCTCTCTAAACCCCAAGGAGAAATAGAAGAGAATAAAGATTGGACTTTTTAAGAGTTGCAGAGCTTCCCAGAATGCAGCAGGATGACTCTGATAGCCTAGATGCCTCCAACCCTAATTACTGCTTATCAGGGTGATGAAAGCAATTAAAACATTTTTTTAATTAAGGTAAGGCAAGTGGCTTTGATCAGCTAACACACAACCTTTACTGCACAGCTTGTCCCCTTGTTAAGATTATTCAGGATGTTTTGGTATCGGGCCACCTTCCAGGTTCAGTATGATACGTAAAGAGAGAAAGCCTAGAGAAGATTGTGATCCCATTTTCCTATTAAATTCAGGTCTTAAAATATTTGCTCAGGTTCTTGCACACAGATTGAGCCGGGCTATGAGTAGGCTTGTCAAGTGTGTTTCACTTCAGGAAGATACCCTGATGATAATTTGAGTCTAGCAGCACACTTTTTTCCTCAGATCAACCAGCATTATGGCTTAGGTGGGGGTCCCCTCGGAAGCTTTGACCACAATGGGGGAGATCCCCATCAGGGGGTTCCCCCCTCTGGTGCTGCAGCCATGTAATTGATCAGAAGAGCTCCTGCCATTGTTGCCGCGGCAGGATGAAGCTCTGCTGCCCTGGCACCCCCATCTCTCCCGCCCCTTCTGAAGATACTGGTAGGAGTAATAGGATGTAACCAAGAAAGGGTCTACGGATGCAGCTCTAGTAAACCTCGGTGCGGTATCTGTATAATTGAAAATATAAGTGGGAGGCACTTCTTTGTTTTATTTTGTCTTGGTTTGTAAATTCTGTTTAAAAGCCGAGAATGCGTGTTCTTTACTCCTCTGTGGGATGGGGAAATTTTGTTTGTGGAGGGTGGGTGCTTTGTTTTGCATCAAGTATAGTGTCTTACTGTGATGGATTAGATAATGTGACAGTGTGTGTGGCTATTATGTGTTTTTCGATTGTTTATCAAGATTCAATAAAATTAAGTTAAAAAAAAAGTTTTTAAAAGAGTTGGACCTGAAAACAAGGATAAGCAAGTAGCAAGAGACTAATTATAGTGAGAAATAGTTACTTCAGCAAGCACACAGAGTTAAAAACCTGACACAGGAATGGCTAAGGAGAGGAAATGTATAATCACTCTGAGCTCCCTTAACTCAACCCGGTCAAGTGGAACGGATCATTATGGATTTATCCCTCCAAATACCTGCCAATCCTATCTGGAACTATGGCCCAATTCCTTCTTTGGGCAACCATGCCAGAGGAATCCTGACTCCACAAGAACCCAAAGCATCGTTAATTTCTGGGGAACGGCTTACCTCTCTCTCCAGAGATCTGGTATATACTCCTATATTCTTTTCACCCATCTTCCAAGGATCTCTTCTTTCCTCACTGGCTTGCATGAAGCCTCTTATAGCTTCTCCTCCCCCCAGTCTTTCTTCCCTCCACTTCCCAATTCCAGCTTTATTATCCAACCTCTCACCATTTGTGACCCTCTTATCTGCTTTATCCACCCTGACCACCCACCTCTTATCCCTCATGTCATTCCTCCTTTCTTGTTCCCCAGCTGTCTTCTCCTCCATTATCTCATTCTTATTTTTCCTAACGCGAACCATGGTCCTCTCGCTTTCCCCCCTGTCCCAAACAACTCAGTTTCTGGTCTTCTAATCTTCCTCCAACTCTGAGGAGAATAATACTTTTATATCTCCATAACCCTCACTGCCACCTGGGGCCAACTTTGTTTTTTGACAATTTAGGTCTAGGGAGATTGTCTTCCCTTGCGATACCATGAGACTTGCCCCAGGCAACAGAGGAGACTGATGCAGGCACGAAACACGGCTTTGTTTTCAAGTCTGTTGTGGGTGAGAGGCGTGATCCAGAGGGGAGAATGGGGAAAAGGATGAGGGACTGGGGGTTGGGCTCAAGAGAGGGAAGGAGAAAAATAGAGTCCTGCATGCCCAAGCTGGGTCCCTCCTAGAACTGGTTGGGGGACAGCCTGTTCTCAGGCTAATGCAATATCACGCACGTAAAAACGTGCATCTAAACCGGGCACCCATTTTCTCAATGTGCGCACATCCACCTCTCCTGGGTGTACAATGCTCTATTTTAATGAGTTGCTGTGTTAAAATGGATGCACTCAGCTAAAATAGTGCGTCTCTGGTGCTCAAAAGCATTGGGCACCCAGGAGAGGTGGCTGTGCGGGGGCCAGGAAAATGGGTGCTCATGTAGATCACACTCACTGTTTCATGTCTTTCTCTCTTGGCTTCTCACAGATGTGCTCCTGCCGAGGTTTCCAAACAGAACAGTAAAAAAAGAGTAAGTAAGGACTTCTGGCTGTTCATGGAAATAAACAGTCATAACAGCCTAACACCCCTACAGCTTCCATGTTTTAAGAGTCCAGCAGCCCTCATTGACCATGCAAGAATGGAAACCGGAAGACCACAAAGACCACTTTTTGGGTTTGTTTGTTTTTTTCATGGCTCTTGATTCACAGTATGACATAACATCAGCTCAGAGGCTGGCGTTAAACCCTTTTTGACACGGAAAATGTATTGGGTGACTGGTGATTTTTTTTTTTTTTGCAGCGGGGGTAATAGCTGATAGCTTCATCTGCATGACATTTACATGTGATAAGCGCTGTTAGCTATGTTTTTGGGCCTGCATTTTGGACATGCTAATCCCTTTATTGCATCAAGTGTTAGTCTAGCATGCCCAAAACGCGTGTCCAAACGCGGGTTAATCTGTGCGCAAGGTTGAGTGCACTTTATTGCTTCGGTTGCTCTGTGGCAAGGAACAGCTTTTGGGTCAGTTGCTATGGTAGTAGTATACGGGGTACGTTCTTGTCAAACTCATTTGACAGATGCTGTCAGCCAATCAGCCTTCACTTCTGGTCTAAACCCTGCCCATATCCTCCATAGAAATGAATGGGGCATAACTCCAGCCTTGCCCTCCTTACTTCTGCTGCTAGCCATGTGTACTAGATGTAACAATAATGTGAGAAACATTTTTCCTTTTGATTATATTCTGATTGGAGTTTTTTCCTTATTTTTAGTTTTTAGTGAATTTTCCTTAGATGCACTTTTCTTCTGGTTTCCATTCTTGCATGGTCTATAAGGGTTGCTGGACTCTTAAAACATGGAAGCAGTAGGGGAGTTAGGCTGTTGTAACTGTTTATGTCCATGAACAGCCAGCAGTCCTTAGTGCCTTTTTTTTTTTTTTTTTTTTTTAATAGTTCTGTTTGTAAACCTGGGCAGGAGCACATCTGTGACTACCATGGAGCAACTGCTGTTGCTGGTGTGCTCTTCTACCTCTCTTCCAATTCCTGTTGTTTCTCATGCTACAGACACAGAGCAAAGCTGCTTGCTGTTATTGCTCGCCCTCTAGTTCCATGCCCGTTAGTGTACACAGGCACGGACCTGGAAACACAGCCACTGGGAGGAGAGAAACGCCTTCTGAAAGGAAGCAGGTATAACTACATAGAATTTTAGGTGGGCACAGAACCTGAGAAGCCAAGAGAGAAAGACATGAAACAGTGCATGGGATCAGTAAAGTTGCTGCATTGTTAGTTTATTGTACATTTTAAAGGCAAAAGTGCCTGAAGCTTTGCAGGTGGGTGGCTAGGAGGCCCGGCCAGTAACTGGACCAGGAGAGCATCTGTACACAGGTAGGGCTACTTCTATCTACCCATATCTGCCAGTGCCCATGCCAAAGCACCAACCTAAGTCATCTAGTGTGCTGAGGAGCTACTGGACTGAGCATCCATAGGACTGTAGAAGCAGTTAGGAACTGTCACTGTTAGAGGTAGCAGAGCCTGAAGCGTTGTAGGTGGGTGACTAGAACTTTCTAAGGGAGAGGTCCCTGCAACTAGCTAGGGAAACCATGCTGGGGGGGGGGACGGGGGGACATCCTGGTGAAGAGGCTGGGAGGCCCAGCCTGTAATGGGTCCAAAAAGGTACCTGCCCCCAGGGAGGGCTGGTGGTATCTGCCAGTGCTTGTGCTGAAGGATCACCACATGTGAATGTGTGTGCTATGGAGCAGCCCCTACCAGCAGCACAGAGCCAACATCTCCAGCATGAGAGGTATTTCAAACCTCTCATTTTGTGGAATAGTGAGATCTAAAACTGTGAGCAGCCTCGACCTGCCGCACCACTGCTGTTAACAAATCTGTACAAAATAAAGTTGTTAGACCCTTTCTGCCTAAAGCCTCTTTTGTTGCACGTTGTCACTGAATCCATGGCTGAAGGGGAGAGGAACGCAAATGTGAAACAATATTAAGATTGTAGTAAGGAGAAAATATTATTTTGATATTTTAAGTCAATTTTGAGCATGAGTAGTTTGTTGGAGAATTTCCTTCTGTCCCCTGTGCTTCCCTCCTCTTTCCCTCTCCCTCCTCAAGATGCCTGGGTCAGACGTCATTCCGTAAGCTTTATCTGATGAGGTAAGATGTGTTAAGCACAAAAAATATTGAAATGGAGCTTTCTCCAAATTACCTAAGTCTGCTTTCATTTAGTTCTAGCTGAATGAGGCAATAACTCACAGGCCAGTGCAATAAAACACGCACCCAAAACGTGCACTGATATAGAGCAGTTTTCTTAACATATGTACAACCACATCCCCTGTGCACCTGATGCAGTATTCAAATGATATTGGAATTGAAGTGGCATAAAAAAAAGGCACACTGAAGAAGAAAAGTGCATTGCTGGTGCGCAGTTTAGTATACCAGCCATCTAAGTTGTGCAGTTGTTATGTGTGCTTCTTTTAGGTTATATTACCAAAGTTTATTGACTTTAATGTTGGAAAAATGCATTTTGAAAACCATTTGTTCACCCCCATGTGGCGATGAAAGCCTGTAGGCCAGATAAAGGATTGCTTAAGATGTGATTTGTGTGCAACCTGGACATTCAGAGTAAAAGTGCTTTCTGTTGCACCCATCTCTCTTTGACGGAGGGGTGAGAACAACATGGATGCAAGCTATATCCCCAATCACATTTGGTATCCCAGCAATGTCATAAAACCCGCACCTTATCTTGTGCAGTTGTTCTTAATATAGTCTTTCATGTGTTTTCATCACTGCGCGTAGTACCTGACTGAAGTGTCTCGAGAAAAAGGACTGGTCCATCCAGCCCACTATGTGTACTGTATGGTGGAAACCTTCAGTGGCAAAACAATGTAAAGCAGTGAGCAGTTTCACCAACCCGGGTCAAGCATAGTTGTGCACCATTAGAGATTCTATGTCATTACAAAGGTCTTCAGAAAGGCACAAACTTTCCCTTGGGCTTAAATGCTTACTTTACACCATATCCATTTATGGCCATCTGAGGATTGTAGTCCTTGGTCAAAATATATGCTGCCTGCAGGGTCTCCAGCTTATGGTTCTAGCATGGACTGCATGGTCCTCTCTCCTCTCTTCATTGTTTTCTTCAGTGGTAGTCCTTTCTTCCAGCAGGTGTAACTTTGCCGACAAAGGTAGGGGGGGGGGGTTAGGGAAGGGAAGGTGCGGGGGGGGGGGGGGGTGGAAGAAAAGTTCCCTCCGAGGCCGCGCGGCTCGGCGCGCGCAGGCTGCCAATTGTGGGCAGCCTGCGCGCGCTGACCCTGGATTTTAATGGATATGCGCGGCTACGTGCGTATCTATTAAAATCGCACGAACGAAAGTACGCGCTCGTGCTAATTTATAAAATCCAGCCCTATGTGCGTGTTAGAACATGCATTAATCGTACAGCAGTCGTGGTTATTATTGTACACACTAATTTCATGCTAAACAGTGGGTAAAATTCTGCACTCACCTGGACTCACCTTATTGCATCAGCCTCGCAGGGAGTTCAGAACGAAGTAATTTAGACTGCGTTGGTATGGTTTGATTATCAGGGGCAATATACAGCAGTTTGTTTCCATTTTGTGTGTCTTTAATTTTTTTAACCATATAATTTATTACTTTATATGATCACTTGCTGTTTTCTCTTATAAAGCAAAATTAATGGCAATTATTAAACAGTTTCTTTTGACCGTTTGTTCAGCTAAGAAAATCCTGCTGGTATGGAAGGCTGGCTTGGTGTTTATACATCTGAACACAGCTGGTGGCTGAACTGTAGGAAGCCATTCGTTACACATAACCCTCCATCCCACTAATACTTCTCAAACTCAAACATGTCCTTTGAGGTGCTTTCAGTCACGCAGCATCCATGTTGCCCCCAACCCCCAGGAAATGAATGAAGAATAGCTCTGCCGCTAACCATGTCCCCTAGGAGCTGCTCCTCAAACCAAGCCCCTCACAAGTGATCTGCCCCCACGTTCCTTGCCTCAGACTCCATTAGCCATACCCCGTGTGCATTTTTTACTATAACATAGTCTCTTCTACGCCCCATACCCTCAAAAACAAGCCCACGTTTGAAGCCCTCTCCCTACCTAGAATTCAGAATGTGGTATATCGTTTTAAATCCCCCCACCAGGCTCCGCTCCACCCTCGCAGAGAGACGTCTGTGCAGTTACGCTAGTCAGACAACTAGAATGGGAATTAGGAGATGGTCAAGTGAGAGAGTGCGCAGGGTGTGTGTGCGTGTATATATATATATATATAAAGGGGGTTGGACTAATGTTATTTTCACAACAATCTACTCAATGTTTCTTAAAACTCACAAAACACCATAATACTAAATAGCAGCCATGTTGGAATGACGTCCCTTCCGTTGTAAAGGCTTGGTGCGGGATGGGATAGCTTCCTGGTTGCTATTGGGAACTGGAAACTGTGTGACCTGCAGCCATTACAGTTGTAGTCCAAGAGCCATTTCAGTTGTAGTTTCAAAGGCTGCCTGATTTCCCCGGCTCCCTTTCCTGTCTAGAAGCCAGAACACTGGATACACTTTCACAGCTCCCAAACCCAAACCATCTTTCTCCAGTTTCTGCTCTCGTATGGATGAAGTTGTGTAATTACCCTGTTAGTCCACTTGCATGAAGAGAAATAAAGGGAGGAAGGAAGCGTAAGCTCCTGAAATAGTCAATAAATGTATTAAATTAGTTCAATAAACAGATATCACAGTATTTTTTTGTTTGTTAACTTTTATTTCCAAGCAGTTAAATAAAGTAGGCAGGGCTAGGAATAAAATAAAATAATAGGGGATATGAATATTCAAACGCTTTTAATAAGTACGCAGTTTGAAAGGGTTAAGGAACCCTTTCCAGAGGAACGTAACAGGCTAGATGAAGTGAACATTTATTTTTTTGAGAGCGAATATAAAACTATTGACCTATGCTGATAAAATTAAAAAGCATTTTAAATACAGACTGCAGCTTTTACCTACTTACAGAGTTACACGTTCCGCTTTAGTTCTGTGCTATAAAGGTTTGCAAATAAAACCAAAAGAAATAAGAAAATATATAAGGTGATACCTTTTTATTGGACTAGCTTATGAGAATTAATACATAAGAACATAAGAACATGCCATACTGGGTCAGACCAAGGGTTCATCAAGCCCAGCATCCTGTTTCCAACAGTGGCCAATCCAGGGCATAAGAACCTGGCAAGTACCCAAAAACTAAGTCTATTCCATGTTACCGTTGCTACTAATAGCATTAGTTATTATCTAATTCAACTTAATTAATAGCAGGTAATGGACATCTCCTCCAAGAACTTATCCAATCCTTTTTTAAACAGTTAGCTCTACTAACTTTCTTCTTCAGATCAGAATAGAATGAGCACAAGATGACATTATCAGGAAATAAGGGTGCAGAAAATATAATTTCTGTGTGTAAATTCTGGGTACAGGACCCTTACACCACCAACTCCAGGTTCAGCTCCACAGACTAACAGTGGCCCCAGTAACTGAACGCACTCTGAGCAGGAGTTAAATTTTGAGCATTACCAAAAGACGGATCAAGCCTATGCTCCTCTCTGCACTGGGGAGTAATAGTTAATGCCTTCATTTGCATGAGATTTCTATAATAGCTTGCTAACCTGTATGCACCTTGTGTGCAAAACTTGCTGTATCAGGAGTAAAGTATGTGCACAACAAATATGCAGACAACCGCTGAGCACACAATACAACAGGCCTGTCGTTAGCTACCTGTTTAGAACCTGAGGTTTGAACTTAATATTTGCCATACTGGGTCCATCAAACCCAGTATCCTGTTTCCAACAATGGCCAGTCCAAGTAACACATACCTGTAAAGATCCCAAACAGTAAATAGATCCCATGCTGCTAACACCCAAGGATAAGAAGTGGCTATTCCTCAATTCTAACAATTTATGGACTTCTGTTCTAGGAACTTGTCCAAACCTTTTCAAAACCCAGCTATGCTAACTGCCTTAACCACATCCTCTGGCAATAAATTCCAGATCTTAATTGTGCATTGAGCGAAAAAGAATTTCCTATGATTTGTTTTAAATGTGCCACCTAATAATTTCAGTTTTTGTCTTAAAAGGTCAGAGAACATTTTTTGTGAAGCGGCGGGGTTGTTGGCAAAGCCAGTCCCCATACTGATAAGAGATAAAATCTTCTTGCGCCCCTGGGAGGGGGAGTTTAGAGGGTTAGGAGGATGATGAGGAGAGTGCAGGGAAGGTGAAAGAGAGGAAAGGGAGAGTGGAATAAAGGGAAAGAGAGGGCAAGGAAAGAGTATTGAAGCTCTTTGAACAAAGGCTGGTATACTGCAGGTAGTTCTATTAGACCTCACTGCAGCCTTTGACACAGTTGATCACCCTGTATTGGTGGACAGACGCCAGTGATTTACAATCTTGGATACTTATTCAGATTGGTTCAAGTCTTTCTAGTGTGACCCAGCTTTGCCTGTCACTAAAGACATCCCCCTTGTAATTTTCCATCTTGGGCAGTGGGAGGGATTTTTGTCATTTTGAAATCCACCCCTAGCTTTAACCCCACGTTTTTGTGGTAAGCTTAAGGGGCATGTATGTACCCTGAAGCATGCTCAGATTGAGAGTTAGTTGTTGGTGTTGAAGGAAGGAGGAGGAGCTTTGCTGGTGGTCATAGCCTCATTCCTGGAAGTTGGTGATCATAAGGAAGAGAAGCAGATTGCTGTGGATTGTTTGTTTGGATTTTTTTTTTTACCAGTCTGGAAGCAAAGGTGTTCCCTCCAGATATATTCCCCCCGGCTCTAGAAAGGCTGGGTCACTGTTTTTATGCCCAGGCTGAAAGTCGAAGGCAAGAGTGAGGAGAAGTTGGGATCCCTGTCATTTCAGCAGGATTTTTTCTGGAGTTGGTTTGGAGTCTGAAGATCTGTTTCTGATCTTGCGGACTGTTTTGGGGGATTTGCCTAGTGGATGCTGGAATTGCACTCTAGCTACCCTAGCCTTCAAAGGGAGGGACTGTTGAGTATGTGTAACATACCTCTAGGAACTAGGGCAGAGAAATGTTGAATCATCATTGTGACATGAAAAGACTGACAATAGAGTGCTGTCTCTTTAAGAGCTGGGGGGGGAAAGGAGATTCAAAATTGGATTGTCTGAGCATGTGCAAACAGATCACTGCTCAGCTTGAACAGAGTTCCTGCCCTGCTCTGAATTAATAAATATTATCTGTACTGATTAAGGTTCTCTTTTCTGGAACCCTGCTGTGGATGACTTGGGAGTAGTTGAATTGTGCCCTGTCAGGATTTGAAGCTCTTCTTTCGGATAGAGGCTGCTGTATTGTGGATTTGGCAGTTGAAGCAAAGAGCAGTACTGACGCCCTCTTCAGCTCTAAATTCAAATGGACACACAGTAGGATACAATCTGGGACTTTGCTTGTTCAGAGACTGCTTAAGGTCGGGTGCTATATCACATGCTGATTCTGGTTGAAATACTTAACATGAGTTATGACAAAGTTGAGTTTTCTCTTGTACTATATACATGTGTTTATATGACAAATGCAGATGCTTAGGAAGTGAACAGATTTATTTCAGTCATTCATTCCAGTAAAGATAAAACTGTTACTCACTAAAGAGCATGTGGATTCATTTCTGATACTGGGTTGGGAATCAAAGTGCAGGTTTCAGACACAAGGAGTCATAAAGAAAATTGAACTTCAAGGGTTACAACAAATTCTGGCGCATCAACGTGGGGCAGTGTTTTTTTTTCTTCTCTCTGTCTGACCTGCTACTGAGCGACCCAGCATCATTAGTGAAGTGAGCACAGTATTCTCTTTGTTTCTTTCTCATACAAAATGGAGTATTGCAAGTACTATGATTGTATTCCTGATAGATCTGTTATTCTGAGTTCTGTAAATCCTGAAATATCTTTAGCAAGTGTAGAAGATGCATTAAGCCCAGCGGGTGTAGTTACAAAATTGAAACGTTTAAGAGCTGAGTCATCTGATCAAGTTTTGTGTGAGTTTGAAGAACCGCTTTCTATAATTATTTTAGAAAGAATGAGCTTAAAAGGGGAACTGGACAGTCAGTGGATAATTTTACCTGTCTTAGATGAGACAGTATCAGAACAGAATGTTGAGTCGATGTCCCCTGAAGCATGCACTGACCCACTAGTGAGTGACATACTTTTAGATATAACAGATCGACTTCAAGAAGAATTAGCATATATAGCTGACAGTCATAAAATCAATATTCAAGATCTGAGGAAAAGAACATCTGCTCTCATGATTGAGAGTTTGGGGTCACAAGAAAAAGAAACACGAGATATGGATCAATCACCCCAGAGTATATTGCAGACTCCAGTTAAAAACCAAAAAAAAGTTCCCAAGTGGCGGGATGCTATGCTGACCCAACATTCTGTGGCAGTCAATTCTTCTCAATATTCCATTCCACCAATTTCTATTCCTGCGGATGTTTCAAAGGTTATAGTGGAGCATGTGATCAAAACTCCTAAGGAAAAGGGTGCAGAGTTGAATCATACGTACTACAAAATTAAAGTTTTCTCTGGAAATGTCCCTAAACCTAGTAATGAAGGAGACTATGAAACTTGGCATATTCAAATTAAGCAATTACTGCAGGATCCAGATCTCACCGCAGGTGCAAAAAAAAGGAAATTAATTGAAAGTCTCCTTCCTCCAGCTTTAAATATTGTCTCTTACATAGATAAAAGCGCCACAGCAGAGCAGTGTTTAGAGGAACTGGAGAAGGCATATGGCAGTGTAACTAATGGAGAGGAATTATTTTTTCAATTTATTGAAACTTTCCAGAATGGCAAAGAAAAATCTTCAGACTATTTGAGAAGGCTTCAGGTCCTGTTACAGAAAGTCGTGGAGCGGGGAATTTTCTTTGGGCTCGCCCCAGACAGGCAGTTACTACAACAGTTTGTACGTGGGTGCTGGGAGGAGACCCTGATTACCCGACTGCAATTGAGGGACTTATTAGAGAGCCAGTCGAAGAAACTGCCACAGTACTCGGAGCTGCTATTTAAAATTAGAACGATTGAGGAAGAAAGAAACATGAAAGAATCTAGGAGGATACGTCAATTGGGAGTTACCCAGATTAAACCTGTAAGCAGGACTTACCTAGCAAATGACATAAGCATTGCTCAACATATGACACCAGAGGCAAGTGAGTTTAAGGTGGGATCTGAGTTGGGAACATTTTCAGGAGAAGATAATGTTTTGCTCGCCCCATTGATCACTCATTGTAGAGCTGCCAATTCAGAAATAGTAAATAGCCCTGCTGCAAACAGCATGATGCGAAGAAACTCTTGGGTAGAGAAGATGCCTCAAAAAGGGAGGCATCATCCCAAGATACTTTCATTTTGCTATAACTGTGGAGAGAATGGACACATGATGGGAGAATGCATCAATCCTGTAAATGCTGCTCTAGTCCAACAGAAATTGCGGGAAAAATTTGAAAAAAAAAAAATACCCAGAATTAGGCAGGTTTCAAATACTCCTTTAAACTAAAAAGGTGCTTTTGCGAGGGGCAGAGAAAGGCACCAAATGCAATTCAGATAAGTCCCAAAAGAAAAATATCCAGTGATCATATCCCACCATGTCCTCTACCAGATGATGTTTTGAAACGCCTCGTGGGAAAGGTTTGTTCTGCAACCGCTTATTTGGATGGTGTGCAGTGCCCTTGCTTAGTGGACACTGGCTCTCAAGTGACGTGCATAACACAAACCTTCTATGAAGACTATTTATCACATCGGAAGCTATACCCGCTAGAAGACTTACTTTGTGTTACGGGTGCAGGAGGTCAACCTGTTCCTTATCTGGGGTATATTGAAGTTGAAGTACAGTTTCCCAAGGAGGCCTGTGGAAGTGGGAACAAATATTCTGTCCTTGCTCTAGTCTGTCCCGATCAAAAGAACAAACCCCTGCCTTTAATAGTGGGAACGAATATTCTCAGACATCTAATACATGACTGTAAAGAACTGGCTGGCCCAAATTACCTTAAGGAGTTAGCCATGGACAAAAATTGGGTAACTACATATCAGACCTATGTTTCTCATCAAAGTTCCAATCAAAGAGTTACTAGGCCAATGATGGCTAGATTGACCAGCACCAGACCAATAGTGTTCGAAAGGGATGAAGCGAAGGAAGTGGAATGCATTCTGAGAATGCCCAGACATGGTCAGAGTTTGTCCATATTGCTTGAGGCTTCAGAAAATTATCCTCTACCCGGAGGCTTACTAGTACAACCTCAACTCATCCGAACTGGCAGTAAGTCGCACACAAAGGCTAGGGTGCTAATGAAGAATATATCGGATTGTAGCATCAGTTTGCCTCCTAGAAGGACACTGGGTGTAGGTGAGCCAGTCGATATAGTGAGGACCATGAACGTTACAGGCTCGACCTATAAGGATGGTGCTAAACTAGAATCTATTGGAGAGGGTAACATGGAGTCTGAGAAGGTGTCGCTAGACTTCGGAGATTCTCCAATATCTGAAGAGTTTAAACAGCATATAGAAAAGAGAATTAATCAAGAGGCAAAAGGAGCATTTTCCTGTCATGACCTTGATATTGGATGTATTCCAGGAATAATGCATAAAATCACCCTGTTGGATCCAACTCCATTTAAAGAGCGCACACGTCATGTATCCCCAGCTGACTTTGAGGATCTCAGGCAGCACCTGAAGGAGCTATTAGCCACAGGAGTGATTGAGGAGTCTGATAGCCCTTATGCTTCACCTGTGGTATTGGTTAGAAAGAAGAATGGTACCTTGAGGATGGTTGTTGATTATCGTAAATTGAACAACATAACCAGAAAAGACTCCTATCCATTGCCTCGAATTGAAGAGACATTCACTCTCCTATCAGGTAGCAAGTGGTTCTCAGTACTAGATCTCAAGAGTGGGTACTATCAGATTGAGGTAGAAGAAATGGATAGGCCTAAAACTGCATTCACCACGCCCTTTGGAAACTGGCAATTTAAGAGAATGGCTCAAGGACTGACAAATGCTCCAGCAAGTTTTCAAAGAATGATAGAGAAAGTAATGACTGATATTAATCTACATGAAGTTGTGGCCTTCTTGGATGATCTTATAATATTCTCGGACACACTGGAAGAGCATGAGGACCGATTGATGAGGGTGTTACAATGACTGTTGAAATGCGGATTGAAGCTCTCTCCATCTAAATGTAAATTCTTTCAGAAGTCAGTGAAATATTTGGGTCATCATATCTCAGAGAAGGGGGTGCTCCCCGATGAAGAGAAAATTTCAGCCATTACTAAGTGGCCACAACCTAAAAACATTAGAGAGCTGCGATCTTTTCTAGGATTTGCGGGCTATTACCGAAGATTCGTGAATCAATACTCACGCTTGGTGAAGCCGCTCAGTAATCTGTTGGTGGGACTAACAAACAGTCGAAAGGATAGGAAAGAAGCCCGGATTCAAAGTCAGCAGCTATTGGGTACGCGGTGGACTTCAGAATGTCAGAAAGCATTCGAAATTATAAAGGAAAAACTCACGGTTGCCCCTGTGTTGGCTTTCGCAAATTGGAAGCTACCTTATGTATTACACACTGATGCCAGCACTACAGGGCTAGGCGCTGCACTTTACCAAATTCAAGAAGGAAAACTGCGAGTGATTTCATATGCCAGTCGTGG
Organism: Rhinatrema bivittatum; assembly: GCF_901001135.1. Taxonomy (NCBI): domain Eukaryota; kingdom Metazoa; phylum Chordata; class Amphibia; order Gymnophiona; family Rhinatrematidae; genus Rhinatrema; species Rhinatrema bivittatum. Next base: position 50,236,203 of record NC_042616.1, on the reverse strand, counting down.
GCTCACTAAAAGTGAACGGAATTACCCTATCCACAAATTGGAATTTTTAGCCCTTAAATGGGCAGTTTGTGAAAAATTTCATGATTATCTATATGGTGCAGAGTTTAAAGTAGTGACAGATAATAACCCTCTGACGTACGTCCTGACGACTGCTAAATTGGATGCCACAGGTCATCGATGGTTAGCATCCCTCTCCCTGTACAACTTTGACATCGGATACAAATCTGGTAAAGCCAATATAGATGCTGACGGGTTGTCTAGGAGACCACATGATCCTGAAGAAGATGATGAAGAATTTTTGAAATATGAGGAGAGGGTTGCCAAGATGCTATCTTGTGTGAAGACAGATCAAGAAGGAATGGACACTCTATCTAAGGTAATATGTAAGGCGGCATTCCAGAAGCATGATGTCTCTATTTTGACACATATTTCAGAAGATTCGGGAGACTACGACACTCCCATTACACCTCATTCTACTTCCAAGTTTGAGTGCAGCCCTGGTGCCTTGGTGGAAATCTTACCTGCAGGAGGAGATGCTGTTCCAGATGATTTTGATGACCCGGACCTGTGGCCTGGACAACCCACCCTACCTGGGTTTACCTTGGGTGACTGGAGAGTGTTCCAGAGGGAAGACCCATGTTTATCCCAAGTCATAATGATGCTGGAGAGAGGTGAGAAAATTGAAGATCGAGACAGGAATCGGGAGCATCCAGAATTTCGATTATTCTTCAGAGAATGGCAAAAACTATGTCTTCAAGAGGGAGTACTTTTCAGAAAAGTGATGAGGAGTGGAGGACCACACCAACAACTTGTGATTCCAAGAAAATATCGTCAGAGAGCTCTGGAGGGGGTACATGATGAAACTGGCCATCTGGGTTGTGAACGGACCTTGGACTTAGCACGTGCACGTTTTTATTGGCCGAGAATGGCACATGGGGTAGAGCAATGGGTGAAGACATGCGAAAGATGTGTGCGGAGAAAAGCTAGAGCAGAAAAAGCAGCCCCCTTGGTAAATATAAAAGCTTACGCCCCCATGGAGCTAATTTGCATTGACTTCCTTACCTTAGAGCCTGACGACAAGGATACACGAAATGTTTTGGTAGTCACGGATCACTTTACTAAGTATGCTCAGGCATATCCCACTAGAGATCAGACTGCAAGAACTGTTGCTGTTACCCTGTGGGAGAATTTCATCTGCCACTATGGATTTCCAAAACGAATCCATAGTGACCAAGGAGCCAATTTTGAATCTGAACTCATTTCAGAGCTATGTAGAATAGCAGGCACTAAATCCAGAACCACTCCATATCACCCTCGAGGAAATCCAGTAGAACGCTTCAATAGAACCTTAATAGAAATGTTGGGTACATTAGAGGATAAGTGTAAGGAACATTGGAGAAAATATGTTCGGCCACTAGTACATGCCTATAATTGTACTCGGAATGACAGTACTGGAATTTCTCCGTTTTTTCTCATGTTTGGAAGAGAACCTCGACTTCCAATAGACTTATGCTTCGGCATCAGTCCAGTGGGTCATAACGCTAAAACTCATCACCAATATGTACGAGAGTTACGTCAGAGGTTGAAGTATGCATACGAGCTGGCTACTCAGGAAGCTGAGAAACATCAACTAGCCAACAAACGCAGATGGGATGCGAAAGTAATGCCATCCTCAGTGGAAGAGGGTGATAGAGTATTGGTCAAGAATGTGAAGTTGAGGGGCAAGCACAAATTGGCTGATCGGTGGGAGTCTTCAGTGTATATTGTGGTAAAACAAATTGAAGGTATACCAGTCTATGTGGTGAAGCCAGAAACAGGGGATGGACCCGAAAGGACGTTACACAGGGATCTACTGCGCCCCTGTGGATTTATTTCTGGAAGAGAAGAGGCTGATATTCACTGTGAACCATTCAATAGTACCAAGCAATTGAGGAAAAAGCAGAAGGAGGACGCTGAGGATAGTATGGATGGCTCTATTATGGAGAGCGGAAGTTCAGATCCAGCTGAACTGGAAGAGAGTCCAATTACTGGTGAAATTCAGTCAAATGGAACATTAAATCCTAATGCGGAGGAGTTTCATCCAGAGTCATGGGAAGAGGATCCTGTGGAAGTTAGTATACCAGTAAATCATAACAATTCATGCGATTTGAACAGCTCAGTCAATGAAGAACAGCGTGCATCCTCCTTGGGGAAGAAGAAAACTCTTGATGAATCAATGACCAAAATAGGACTTCTACCGTTACCTCAAAGATCGCAGAGACCAAGGAAACTGCCTAGTAGATTCGATGACTTTGAAGTGCAATTGCCCAAGGGGTTGCACAGCCACAACATATTGAGACAGTCATATTCAAGGAATCCATTAGAGGCGTGTATATCCATGCAGCAACTAAGTAGTATGATGCAAGAGATATTGAGCAAACAAACAGAGTTAATATATAAGCTGTGGACATAAATACCTGCCGGGGACGTCAGGTTTTAGGAGGGGACCATGTAACATACCTCTAGGAACTAGGGCAGAGAAATGTTGAATCATCATTGTGACATGAAAAGACTGACAATAGAGTGCTGTCTCTTTAAGAGCTGGGGGGGGAAAGGAGATTCAAAATTGGATTGTCTGAGCATGTGCAAACAGATCACTGCTCAGCTTGAACAGAGTTCCTGCCCTGCTCTGAATTAATAAATATTATCTGTACTGATTAAGGTTCTCTTTTCTGGAACCCTGCTGTGGACGACTTGGGAGTAATTGAACTGTGCCCTGTCAGGATTTGAAGCTCTTCTTTCGGATAGAGGCTGCTGTATTGTGGATTTGGCAGTTGAAGCAAAGAGCAGTACTGACGCCCTCTTCAGCTCTAAATTCAAATGGACACACAGTAGGATACAATCTGGGACTTTGCTTGTTCAGAGACTGCTTAAGGTCGGGTGCTATATCACATGCTGATTCTGGTTGAAATACTTAACATGAGTTATGACAAAGTTGAGTTTTCTCTTGTACTATATACATGTGTTTATATGACAAATGCAGATGCTTAGGAAGTGAACAGATTTATTTCAGTCATTCATTCCAGTAAAGATAAAACTGTTACTCACTAAAGAGCGTGTGGATTCATTTCTGATACTGGGTTGGGAATCAAAGTGCAGGTTTCAGACACAAGGAGTCATAAAGAAAATTGAACTTCAAGGGTTACATATGGATGGTGGTGCAGAAGGGAAAAGACCAACTAGGAGGAATAAAATGGAAAAGGAGACTATGATTTTTCTGACTCTTACATTTTTTATTCTGTTTCTCATTTTCACACTACTACTTGCCTTGGATACTTGTCTTCAAACTAAAGTAAAATTCTTTTTGTTAACACCAAATCGGCCTCTTACGATTTTATTTTCCTATCCTTTATGCTTTTTTTTCCTCTGTGGTGAATGGACAGGGACTGGCACTGGCATCTGTTTCTTTTCTTTTTTTCTGGGACCTTTTGCCCCTTCGAGGCACCATCCATCTGAATCGTGCAGTTGCGAGGACTGGTGTCCTCCGACTACGCCTAGGGCCCAGTAAGTGAATCTTCCCCCGTGCTGGACGAACCCCGGCAATTAGCTCCCCGCATGAAGTCAAACAACCAAACGGAGGTGCCGCTACACACAGAAATAGGAAACAATAAATCATTGTTGGTTCTTCTTTTTCTGGGGTGCGTCAAATGCCTTATGGGGTTCCACAGGGCTCTCGCGTGTTCCTTTGGCAAAATCATAAGGGATCTCAGTTTTGAGGCATTTATGAATGCTGATGATATTTCAGTCTGTTTGCTGTTAGGCTGTTCCGGAGCCCCTCCCCTGACATTAGAGACACTATCCCCATCTGCGAGCACTAGGTTGAGTGTCACTCCCTCCCTTGCGAGTTCAAGTTCCATCTGTTGGAGCAGAGCCCTTTGAAGGGCATCTACTATCTCTCTACTTCTTGCAGATTTCTGCAGTAGGGATACTCCAAACTACAGCTGGCAAATTAAAACCTTCAACAAGCAACACTTCTCCCCAGGGCCGGTTCCACGCACACGCACACGCATGCACGCACACACTGCCTTTTTCCATTCTTCCGCCTCCACCGACCTGGGCTCTGGCGGCGGCCTGTGGCCTCCATCACCTTTTCTTTGACCGCCACTGACACGGGTTCCGGTGGTGACTCATGGTCTCTTTTTTTTCCTCTCGGATGTCACTCTCCTGGGTTCCAGCGGCGACATTTGGGCTTCTCTTCCATTTCTTCAGCCAGAGCCGTAGCCGGGTAATTTGGCGCCTAGGGCCAAGTGAAAATCTGCACCTTCCCCTTTACACAAGACATGACACCATGAGTTGGGAGATTCTGTTAAATGTTTGTACAGCAATGCTGATGGCCCTAGGAAAACTTTATAGCCTTGTACCCCCCACCCCATCACACCCTCCTCCCACACAATTAAAAATTATGCATTTATAATAACAGATTTTACATGAAAAAGAACATTCAGAGCACAGACTTCTGAGGTAAAAATATCGCTTACATCTCCGAGGAGATATAGCTGTATGAAAATTCACATGCAATGTACAATGTTTTTTGCATTGTCTAATAAAACATTTAAACACAAAAAAAAAATATCGCTTACAATATGTATATTATTGTAAAGCTAAATAATGTTTATCTATACTTATCTACTCTAAATTATTGTAAAGCCTGTTGCTACGTTACGTTACAATGTGAACCGAGGTGATGTTTTTGACGTGCCCCGGTATATAAAAAATTCTTAAATAAATAAATAAATAATATTATATTTACATGCACTGCTGAGGTGCCAACCAGAAAACCCTGCAAAAAAAGCAAGAGACGCTTGGAATCTGTATGGTATTAGGCCTAGTGTTATGCGTCTTGAGAATGGGCATGACCCTCAGAGAGCCACGAGAAAAAAGAATTTCTATATAAAAATAGCACTAACTGCCAGCACAATAGCAACAACCCTATCTCTGAAAGTTATAGTATTAACTATTATACCAGGCCTGAAATAATAACACAGTCTCTAATAGGAAAATAGAACAAGCCAAGCTGCTATACATCCCTACATGGAAACTATACACTAAAGGGCAGATTTTAAATGCCCGGCCCACGTAATTTCCGGCCTTTACGAGTGTGGCCGGGCCTTACGCACGCCGGGCAAATCTTCCAAGAGGTCCGGCCACGCGCGTAAATGCCGGTACATGCTCAAGTGCCGAGCCGCTTGGAAGGGGCGGGCCGGGACAGCACCATTGTTCACTGTCCCAGAGCCTCGCACACCGGCCGGCGCATGCAACTTACTTCAGCTCGGGAGCTGAAGTAAGTTGACCAAAAATGGTAAAAAAATAAATAAATTTAGATTTAAGGGTTGGGGAAGGGAGGTTAGGGTAGGGGGTTAGGGAAGTTCCCTCCCAGTCCGCTCCTTAATTGGAGCGGACTGGGAGGGAACTTTGGAAGCCCGCGATGTGTTGCCGCATGAATTTGCACAATTTTACCCCCCTTGCGCGCACTACACGCGGATTATAAAATCCGATGCGCATGTGCCCGCAGCCCGCCAATTTTATAACGTGTGCCCCGGCGCCCGCATATTAAAAAATCAGCGCATCCATGTGTGCGTGCCGGGAAGTGCGCGCATCTTACAAATCTACCCGTAATGGAATAACTCACTTCAGTCACACATGCAAAACACAGATATAGAAACATAGAAACATAGAAATGACGGCAGAAGAAGACCAAATGGCCCATCCAGTCTGCCCAGCAAGCTTCACACATTTTTTTCTCTCATACTTATCTGTTTCTCTTAGCTCTTGGTTCTATTTCCCTTGCACCCCCACCATTAATGCAGAGAGCGGTGATGGAGCTGCATCCAAGTGAAATATCTAGCTTGATTAGTTAGAGGTAGTAGGTGCAGTAACCGCCGCAATAAGCAAGCTACACCCATGCCCATTTGTTTTTACCAGATTATGTTATACAGCCCTTATTGGTTGTTTATCTTCTCCCCTGCCGTTGAAGCAGGGAGCTATGCTGGATATGCATCGAACGTGAAGTATCAGGCACATTTGGTTTGGGGTAGTAACCGCCGTAACAAGCCAGCTACTCCCCGCTTTGTGAGTGTGAATCCTTTTTTCTTCTCCCCTGCCGTTGAAGCAGAGAGCTCTGCTGGATGTGTGAAGTAACAGTTTTTCTTCTCCCCTGCCGTTGAAGCAGAGAACTATGCTGGATATGCATTGAAAGTGAAGTATAAGAATGGAGTGATCAAGCTAGTTGAAATGCATCAGGAATAGAGGAAGGTGGAGGTAGTAATTTGGTTATTTGGTTTGGGGTAGTAACCGCCGTAACAAGCCAACTACTCCCGTCTTTGTGAGTGCAAATCCTTTTTTCCACATTTCCTCTTGCTGTTGAAGCTTAGAGTGATGTTGGAGTCACAGTAACCATGTGTATGTTTATTGAATAAGGGTATTGTCTCCAGGCAGTAGCCATCATTCTGGCGAGTCACCTACTCTTCATTGGCGGCCTCTTGACTTTATGGATCCACAGTGTTTATCCCATGCCCCTTTGAAGTCCTTCACAGTTCTGGTCTTCACCACTTCCTCCGGAAGGGCATTCCAGGCATCCACCACCCTCTCCGTGAAGAAATACTTCCTGACATTGGTTCTGAATCTTCCTCCCTGGAGCTTCAAATCGTGACCCCTGGTTCTGCTGATTTTTTTCTTATGGTAAAGGTTTGTCGTTGCCTTTGGATCATTAAAACCTTGGATAAATCCCCAAATACAGAATTAAGATTCCAAACAGACAAAAGCTTGGATAAATCCCCAAAACCTTGGATAAATCCCCAAAACCTTGGATAAATCCCCAAATACAGAATTAAGATTCCAAACAGACAAAAGCTGAACTGGAACAAGCACGGCCCTGCCAGAATCAGCAGCGTTGCCAGCGGGGCTGCGCTGCTTTTCCACTCAATAAGGCCGCACTGACCAGGCTGTCACTTTCGACAGGGCCACACTTCTTTTCTTTTGCAGGATGGGCTCCAGATGAGGAGGAAATCTGTAGATCTCGGGTTTTGGGGCTTACAGGACAGGGTGAGAGGTCTGGGTCAGCTGGGGAGTGTGCAGGATGAAGATTCAGAGGGGGTTTTGAAGACCTCAATATTAACTGGGCAAACTGGAGGTCTAATTGGAAAAACTGGGTTGTCCCTCGCGTGAGCATGTTTTAAAATCCACCTACATACGCACGTAAAAGCCGACAAAGTCCTATGGAAGACATGTGCCTACCTGTGCTTGAGTAACCTCTTATAATTAGGAGCCTACTTACACACTTTAGGTGTATGGACGCACACACGTTCATTTTAAAATGAGCCTGTTAATGTTTACTGCAACTTAAAAGAAAAAAAATACCCAGTACAAACATTACAAAAGCGAGGATCAGCATCAAACCAGTGATCACACTGGAAAATGATTCCTTTGTCCATCTCTCTTGCACCATTACCCACCAGAGACAAGATAAATACCCAAATCCCCTCAACGTGGGTCAAAACTTCTCAACTTGCAATGCAGATTCAGATTTGTTTAGAGGTCTCCAATCCAAGAGTCCAACATGCAAATCTCTTCACCCCTGCTTTCTGGTCGCTTGGGCAAAAAGAACAAAACTGACCCAGCCCTTCTGGATACCTGAGGGGAGCCTGTCCTTCCAGACTGGTCACAGTTCCAAAAACCTTCTCAAAGTCCACAAAATTCAAAAAAATCACTGGGCTGAGATCCTGAGGGCATCTCCTCTTTTCTCTGCAAAAAATATCCAACCACCCGATATCTATCTTGAAATCCTAACGGGTTCTCTAGCTCCTACTGCTCTGTGGTCTCTCTTTCCCTCTTCCCCAGCTCCTAGCCATTTAAAGAATTGCACATGCTCCGAGGGGTTATATAACCCCCAGAAGCCTCCCCCCCCCCCCCAAAAAAAAGGTGGGGTTTTGGCAAGGGGAGGATTAAAAAATGCAAAAACCCATTCCCAATGCCCAAAGATGGAAAAATACCAGGGATTGAAATTAGTGATGGGCAAATCCCCCGTCACACTCTCCCCTGACTACAAAAAGAAAAATAATTAAGCCAGGCTGATGGTGCAGATTATTTTTCTTACTAAGCCTATCACAGAACATCTTAATACACTTGAACAATTAACAGTTGCAGTAGATATTACAGTTTCTCAAGACTTGGGGTGCTTTAACCCAAGGGCAATTACTATGGCCAGCATAGAGATCAAGAAACATTTTTGCAAAAGGCAGAACATTACATTTCACATTATGGGGTAGATTTTCAAAGGGTTGCGAGCGTAAGACACGCGTGCAACCCCCGAAAACCTCCCCCTGCCTCCCCCCCTGCGTGCGCCGAGCCCATCTTGCATAGGCTCGGTGGCACACACAAGCCCCGGGACGCGCGTAAATCCCGGGGCTTGAAAAAATGGGCGTTCCGGGGGCGGGGCCGAGGCCTCCGAAACAGCCACCGGGCCGGGGGATGGAGAGCCGGCACACGCAAGTTACGCCTGCCCGGAGGCAGGCGTAACTTCTTCAATAAAGGTCAGGGGGGGTTTTAGTTAGGGCTGGGGAGGCGGGTTAGATAGAGGAAGGGAGGGGAAAGAGCGGGGAGGGCAGAAGGAAAGTTCCCTCTGAGGCCGCTCCGATTTCAGAGCGGCCTTGGAGGGAACGGAGGCAGGCTGCTCGGCGCGTGCAGGTTGCACAATTGTGCACGCCCCTGCGCACGCCAACCCTGGATTTTACAACATGTGTGGCAGCACGCGCATGTTATAAAATCGGGCGTAGATTTGTTCGCGCCGGGTTGCGCGAACAAATTACGCCCGCGCGCATGTTATAAAATCTGGCCCTATACATTTAACATTTATTACCTCCTAATCCTCAAGAGGAAGATCAAATAAATACTCAACCCTTCACCACACCTTTTGTTAAACCCTTGGGATGGTGGGAGACCATCCCTTAATAATAAAAGTACATTAGTCATTGACTTTACACATACTGGATGGGAGACTTCTATAATTATCCATCCTTATCCACACCCACTGTGCATCTCTGTTGCTCTCCATGGGGAGAACAATAGGGAATGACAGTCACCAACCTCCCTTGGCCACTACCTCTGGGTCATTATCCCCAGTCTTGGGCACTCCAGGGCCCCCTCTGACAAACAATACCAGAGGGAGGTGCATGAATCCCTCCAGCATGACCTCCCATGCCTGACTATCCTCAGGAATACATTAATTCCATACATTTCTTCCTTTCCCTGGGGTGGGATCCTGGGAGAGAATCGCCTTAACCTCTGGAACTCCCAGGTTGAGGGAATGTGGCCGCCATCACTTAAACACAATTTCTATATTAACCCAGCACACAATATACCACATCCTGGGTGAGACATTATTGGAGTGTCTCCCCTTCACTTAGATCCTACAGAGATTCCCTGGTTAAGGAAATACTGGAACTTCAAACCATAGGAAAGGAAATGGAAAAGGCATCTGACTATCCATCCAAATTGAAAATTATTAATAGATAATAATACAAAGCAAGGTTCTGAACACCATACATTTTTTTTTCTTTTTATGGGGTTTTTTTTCATACTTTTGTAGAGAAATAGGCCTCTGTATTTAACCATTTACATATTTAAATTGTTATTAGCATAAGGATAACGCCTAACAGCATTCCCAACCACAAATATGGGATTAACACATGTTGAACCAGGGGATTAGACTTTTAGTTCTTAAATCTTTTGAAGCAACAGCACTAGCCCTGCCCTGGTCTGTCGGGATGAGACATCGAACAATGTTTTCTTTCCTCTCTAATTCTGCTTGAAGCTGGTGTCCAAAGCTCCCTATTCGATGATTGCATAGAGCAACTTAGCCTCCATCTAGAGGAAATCCAAACAGCTGCAGCACAGTGAATGTGCCAGCTGCAATGTGTAGCATCGAGCATATTCCAACGCTCCCATCGGTTGAACCTCTTTGAGGGTTATCTTGATTCTCCTTTTCAGGTTAAAGAAGATAGTAGAGTCGTCATGTGACAAGACACTCCTACCTGGCATTGCCAGTGCCTCGGCAGTTTCTTGATCTGGAGATCCGGCTCTACTATTGGCTTCATGCTGTTCCCTGGTGCTTTCTTCCGAACCACAGATGGAAGGGTGGCTGTTGCCGGTCCTCAGTCGGGTTGAACAAGCCATCGCTGCAGAAGTTTGAAACAGTGCGTCACTAGTTTTTGCCAGCGCTGCTTCTCTCTCCAGTGCTTCGCTGGTGCAGGCTGTGTCTCGTGCAGAAATGCCTTTGACGTGATGATGTGACGAAGACATCCCAATGCTGATTCAAGCGCTGACATCAGAAGCTTGTGGACGTACCTCCTTCCTCTTGATGTGCTTTATCCTTGCCCTTTCGGCAGGATTGGCAGCCATGTTACAGAATTTCACGGTTTTCTTACAAAATGCTCAGCAAGTAGGACAAATTGTAAAGCAATAATTTCTAAGTGCCATTTGACATGCTTCACACCCTGCATTCCTCCAGGCCCCATGTTGGGTGCCATTTTATATAACCCCCATCCCTGGGCGCGGACTGCACACTGATGGGGCCAGAAAAGAATTTTACTGTTTCTTGGGGCTAGAACTTCACTCGCTTTGATTTTCCTTAAATCGCTCATATCTGAATAATTCATATCTGTTGGATTTCCTTGAGTAATTAATACTGATATATGAATCATTTATGTAAATGTGATATATTATTTGAGAATGTAATTACTACTATTGTACGTTTATATATCAATATATATTTATAACTTTGTCGTTATAATTATTGAAAATTCATTAAAAAAAAAAAAAAAAAAAGAACCTCACCAGGCTAGCTTGAACACAGTCGCTTGCTTCTTGTTGGATGAGGGGAAAAATTTCCCTTTCAGGGCACGGTATGCTAAGGGTGACTTTACTTCAAACTCTTTTTCCCTTGGGAGCAGGGTATCTTCTTTTTTTCTGTGTGTGCTGTATGTGTCAGTAATCACACTGGAGCCACTGGTTTAGTGTCCAAAATTAAAGATTTTACTGATAGAAAAGTTAGGTGAAAATGGCACAATTCAACTAAATCCACAGCACCACAATTTTTCCTCTTTTTCCATTACAGTCCTTTTACTTCAAAAACAACTCACACTGTCCGTCCGTCCGTCCCGTCCCCCCCCCGAGCTCCCTGGAGAGAGCTGCTTATAAAGCCTCATAAAGGGGTTAGCTATTCCAGCACCCTCAAGGGGAGGAGCTGTAAAGAATGGTGCCTCCCCTCACTCACTAACATACACCGACTATCTGAATCATGAATTACCTAGGTCTTACTGGTAATGTGTCTGTAGAGTCCATTACACAAGTATTAAGAAGAGCACTAGCAGTAAATCTGAGAGATTGAGATCATTACCAAAAGAATGAGGTTCATTCTTGTCTTTATAAATATATGCTCTGCATTCAAAGATCCACCCCTCCAACAATGGATGCAGAGCCGAACTTGGACATTTCCCCATACAACAAAAAATAAAATTCTGGGGTCATCGTGGTAACAGCAAATCTCGCAGTAGCGAATCTCACTATTGACCTTCAGTTCACTATTGTCTTAGTGGACTTTAATGTCCACACAGATGAAGAGCTACTAACCTTTACTGCAGAAACATTATTAACCACTTTTCATGGTCTAGGTTGGGAACAACTTATTCATGTCTCTACTCCTAATGCTGGTCACACTCCAGACTTAATTTTCATTAATCCTAGCTTTTTAATTAATCCTAAGCCATCTATATCAATCTCCGAAATTCTGTGGTCAGATCTCCACCTAATCTCATTAACATGCCATGTTAATCCATTGAGACTCAAATCTCCCTTTCAAAAGACCATCACTAAACGTGGGCATATAGACCCAAATAGTTTTCTAGAAAAATTACAACTACACAATCGAGATATCCTTAACAAATACTAATAAAGTTATTCATTCATGGAATAATTTGACATCTGACATCATAAATGAAATAGCACCTGAAAAAACAAAAAAAATTAAGCATGATAGAAAAGCAGTTTGGTATGTAAACACCTTACTGGAGGAAAAACAAAGTTTACCAAAAACTGAATGCCAGTGGCATAAATATAAGACCATAGCATTGAAAGACAAATATCATCTCGCACTCAATGCATATAGAGACCAAGCAAAGAAAGTAAAGAAAGAAATGTACTCTTCTAAAACATAAACTGCATTGAATAATCCAAGAGAAGTATTCACTATTGTATGGCAATTAGCTTCTAATTTAAATCAAGAACACGACTTATTTAATGACCAACAATGCGATAAATTTGCCTTGGCCATGTTAACAAAATGTTACGAGCGCGACCTTGGCTGCTGTTACGAACTGAGGGCATGGTCGTTTCTGAAGTGGGTGTTGTGAGCCCTTGGGCCAAGGCATGACTTCAGGGAGGAGCCCCAAGACACACCGCGGGAGGTGAGCTGGTACGAGCACGGGTACAAGGAGCAGGGCAAGGCTGAAGCGAAGACAAGGACGGAGGTCTGACCCTCTCCCGGACCTGGCACGCCCCAGGATGACCAACAACGCAATGCTGATCAATGAACAGTCCTCCGACCATTCCAAGCCCTTTTGGACCTGCTGCTGTGTAACGGCAAAAGGCGGCAGGCTGGACAGAGGACGAGGGCAGATGGAGTCCTTAGAACACAGAAAACTTTGGATGAAGACTCAGGCGAGGACACTGTAGACGAAGATTGAAGTGAGGACACTGTAGACGTAGGCTCAAGGCATAGGACCAAAGTGCTGGGTCGAGACTGTGATGCAGCGCGCCCTACACAGTCCACCCCGGGACTGGTCGCGGACCACGCTGGTGCGGAGCAAGTTCGAACAGAGTCTTGACATAGACAAACGCGAGGTGCAGTAGGCTCCGAAGACCGGGACAAGACTCAAGCACAGGATTCACGATTCTCAAGGATTAAAAACTTAGGACTGAAGCAGAAGTCTTCCGGAGGGTTGCAATGCAGCGATGAAGATGGCCTTTGTACCATGAGGCACCCTACACAGCCCACCTGTGGGACTGGTCACGGACCACGATAATGGCACACCAGGAAAGTGGACATCAGGGAACCAAGGCATGGAGGCAGAGGCGAAGACAAAGGCATCAGGAAGGACATCAGGATTACAAAGTTATCTGAAGACACGGACAAAGGACGTCAGGAACATGAAGACGACTGAAGACCTGGATGAAGGATATCAGGACATGAAGACGACTGGAGACCTGGACGAAGGACATTAGGAACATGAAGACGACTGGAGACCTGGATGAAGAATATAAGGAACATGAAGACGAAGCCGTCAAAGCAGGAGAAGACCACGGAGGACCTGGATCGGTCAGAAGACACAGACAACTGTGGAACCCGATCCGAAGGCCCGGAGTGACTGAAGAGAGGCCCTTAAATAGGGCTGAAGCAGGAAACTGGATGGAGCTGGATTCTGGTGGAGCCAGGAGCACTTCCTGCTACTGGCCCTTTAAATGTTGAGCTGAGGCGCATGCCCGCACCTAGGGTGAGAAGCTGGAGAGCAGAAGAGAAGATAGCATGTCGGTGGCGTCCCTACCGTGTGGGAGTGAGGCTTGGCAGCGGCATCCGCCACGAAGAACAACAGACAGTGGCAGGAGCTTCGGCGGCTTCCCAGCCACAAGAGGTGTCCTGGCGGCAGCAGTAGGCCACGAAGAAGACTGAGAAGAGATGGGCACAAGCAGGGATAGCCTCCCTGCTGTGCGAGGACCCCCGGCAGCAGCTCCAGCCGTGAAGAGGAAGCAGGAGCGGCAGTGGTGGCCCAGCCGCAGAGGGGAGAGGCTCCCGACGGCATCAGCCCCGCCGCGCCACTTCCTTCTCCACTTTCTGGCCCAGTGGGAGGCTGTTTCCTTTTTCATCCAGATAAGAGCGTGGTGAGTCTGCACCTTGAATTCTGTGTACAATTCTGGTTGCCGCATCTCAAAAAAGATATAGTTGCAATGGAGAAGGTACAGAGAAGGGCAACCAAAATGATAAAGGGGATGGAGCAGCTCCCCTATGAGGAAAGGCTGAAGAGGTTAGAGCTGTTCAGCTTGGAGAAGAGACGGCTGAAGGGGGATATGATAGAGGTCTTTAAGATAATGAGGTCTTCAATGAGTAGATGTGAATCGGTTATTTACACTTTTGAATAATAGAAGGACTAGGGGGCATTCCATGAAGTTAGCAAGTAGCACATTTAAGACTAATCTGAGAAAATTATTTTTCACTCAACGCACAATAAAGCTCTGGAATTTGTTGCCAGAGGATGTGGTTAGTGCAGTTAGTGTAGCTGGGTTCAAAAAAGGTTTGGTTAAGTTCTTGGAGGAGAAGTCCATTAACTGCTATTAATCAAGTTTACTTAGGGAATAGCCACTGCTATTAATTGCATCAGTAGCATGGGATCTTTAGTGTTTGGGTAATTGCCAGGTTCTTGTGGCCTGGTTTGGCCTCTGTTGGAAACAGGATGCTGGGCTTGATGGACTCTTGGTCTGACCCAGTATGGCAATTTCTTATGTTCTTATGTTGCCAGCTCCTGCTGTTCTGGGCCCAATGGGACGCAACTTTATCTTCCCCTGCTGAGTCTGGGAGAGACGCTGCTGCTGATCTCCTCACCCTGTGGAGGGTGGGGGAAAGGAAGTTGGGGATTCTGAGCAGACAGAGGTGGAAGGGAGAGGGAATGTGGGGGCTGCTGAGCAGGAAGGGGGATGTGATGAAGGAGGTAGAAAGAGTCAAGCAGGGGAGAGAGGGAGCACAGGAAAGAGGATGGGGGGGGGGGGTCAGGAATGCTGCGCAAGGATGTGAGTGTGAGAAAATGATTGAAAGGAAGCATTGGGAGAAGTGAAGGATGATGCAGGCGTGGAGGGGGAGTGACAGGGAGCAAGAGCCATAATATGTCAGGTTTGGGAATGAGCATTTCTTCTGTCTTTGTACTTTGCTTAGTGTAGGAGGATATGTATTTCTGTTTCTAGCTCTCCAGTTTTGCACTGCATGCAGAGTGGCTTTTTGAGGTTTCCATTCCAGTTTTTGTCTCCACGTTTGTAATTTGTGGTCTTTTATTCTGTATTTGGTGAAGGCTGGATCTGTATGTGTGAGTGAGGTGAGGTATTTTACTAGTAGGTAGGGATTTGTATCAGTCTTATTTGTTGTGTTTTCTCATTCTCAATAGGATGTGCACTGGGGGTGCACTGCTGCCCTTTCAAAGGTAAGGATATTGCTGTTATTGCTGTCTGAGTTCTTAGTGTTTTTTTGGGGTTTTTTTCAGGTTTTGAATATTTAGCATGCGCCTGTTAGTAAGGGAGTTTGTGTTTCTGGTACTGAGAATACCAGAATCAGAATATCTTTTTTTTATGGCGAGTTGTATGGAGAAATCTCCTCTGCATCCATTGTTTGTGGACCTGGGGGGGGAGGCGGGTTCTTATGGATGCTGAGTACACGTTTACATTTAGCCCCGTGATGGTCACGTGTTCAGTGTGTCACGCATGTAAGCATTATCTGTCGGGTGTGTCCCAATAGAAAAAAGGTTGAGATGAGAACCACTGACTTAGACCATCATTTGTTAACTGAGCAACATCAGCTTGGCTTTAGAAACAAATGTAAGTACTGAAACATTACTAATCTCTACCACCGATACTATGATCCGTGGATTCGATCAAGGGACTAATTATGTCCTAGTACAACTCGACATTTCTGCAGCATTTGACACTGTAGATTAGAACATCAGTTATTTTTACACCAGTTATCTGCACTAGGAACACAAAGCACCATTCTAAAATGGTTCAATTCATATCTTTCAGAAAGAACATAGGTAGTTGACTCTTTTTAATGTCTACTTGGTCCCTGTATGCAAATTGCTCGCTGGCCTTGGTGTTAATTATAAGATCTATGCAGATGATATCCAGTTTTTATTTGCGCATCAAGAATCATGGCCATTTACTCTGAAATCATTAGACATTTACTTGAACGCAGTTCATATCTGGCTCTCTCATAACAAACTGCTACTAAATGTAAATAAAACTGACATATTAAATTCTCTCTGCTCAGAAAAATAACACAACTTTCCCCGAAACGTTTTATTTTAAAGGACAAGAAATAACTATTAAACACAAGCTTGTAACTTGGGTGTCGTGACTGATAGCTCATTAACAATGAAACACCACGTTAGTAATTTAGTCAAAAATTCATTCTTCAAATTATGTATGCTAAGAAAATTAAAACCGCTACTAGACCTGCAGGATTTTCAGAACAGTCCTGCAGGCTTTGGCGTCAACTGGATTGGACCACTGTAATGCCATTTTGATTGGTTTACCTAATACTGCTCTCAGGCCTTTACAAATAGTACAGAATGGAGCATCTAAGATGCGCGAACATATTATACCAATCTTAGAAGCCTTACATTGGCTTCCAATACAACAAAGAGTTTATTACAAAATAATATCCACAATTACATACAACTCTGCAAAACGCTTCTTCACCATGGGTGGAAGCTATCCTTACCGTTTACAAAGCAACTTGTGCTCTTAGATCTGAAGGCAAAAATCTATTAGAAATTCCCTCTATTAAAGAAGTTCTATTAAAGTTCTATTAAAGAAGCCAGGCTTGGTGTTACCCACAAAAGGGCCTTCTCAGTTGCAGGACCCATTATTTGGAATGCGATCTCAGAAAACATACGTTTAATAGCATGCAGCAAGACGTTCAAAAAGGCACTTAAAACTTACCTATTTATAACTGTGATTGAAGATAGGTAAACATTGCAATGAACTTATTTCTACATTGTATTCTTTCTTGTATTTTTACTATCACATTTAATTTTTATCTTCTCATTTATTTTGGTTTTATTTGTTTTTATTGTTTTTCCTTTCTCTTGTCTATATGATTTAAATGTTTTATACAACTTCTGATTTCTATTGGGAACAGACTTAATTGGAACAGACTTAATTGGGAACAGACTTCCCAATTCCTAAGTATCCTAATTACCCTAATTATGGACACTGCATCAAGTACTAATTTTAGAATCTGCTACTGGACAATTACCGTTGAGCTCAAAAATTTACTATATTTTATATATATATTTGGCATTGCTTATATTTATATTTATTGATACATTAAACAGTTAAACTGTCTTTATAAAATATTATATTGCTTTATTTATTTCCAGTTAAACTATTATTACTTTATTTAGCACTATGTTAAATTGTCAATCAGTTATACTGTTCCATATGTTCCTCGGTTCCATGTAAAGCTCCGCTCTCTGTTGAGCAGTTCTTCATTTTATGTAAACCGGATTGATTTGTAGTCCCTCCAAGAACTTCGGTATATAAAAATTAAAAATAAATAATAAATAAATTCTATGTTAATTTGTACTCCGCTATGAACTATGGAATATGAGGAATATAAAAGCTTTTAAATAAAAAAATAAATAAATAAACAGTAACATAAACTCCCTCCACTACCAGGCACATTGTGAAATAATGGCAAAATCCTGCCAAAAAAATAAAATAAAATTCAGCACATTTGCCATACCATAGTAGCACTAATTCCCAGTACTCAAAGAGCAACAACATTACCTATGAAAAGGTAACACTGCAAATATTACACTGGGCCCTAGAACACCAATACACTTATTGGGAAAACACAAAAAATAAGACTGCTATAGATCCCTGCACAGTATCAGACCATGACAGGGATTCAGTAGCTCTAATATAACACAGACAGCCTCACCCTTTGTACTACTTTGCTCCCTCTGGTCCTCTCTCTTTGCATCAGTTCCTCTCAACCCCTATCTCTTTCCCCTGGCCCAGAGAACAGTTTCCCCCATTTTATGCTCCCTTGCCCCAACCTCCTCTCTTTCTCTCCTCTGCCCCCACCAGTGGACCAGGGTTGGGGAGAGGAGAGAGAAAGAGGACTGGAGGATGGGGCTAAAGGAAGAGAGGTCTGGTGATGGGGAGAGGAGATAGAAGGAGGATTTTTGATCAGGAGGAAATGGAAGATCTGGGATGGGAGAAGAGGAGGGAGCGGGAGAAAGTGAGAGAGGTTCCAGGATCTGGAGTATCAAGGTTAGATCTGGATTGGGGGAATGAAGTTGGGTGTATAATCATCCGTACTCTGGTGCTACCTCCTCTCACATTTCCACCTGCTCTGTAGCCCTCTTTCACATACAGCCAGCTGCCGTCGGCCCCCCCCAGCTGGAAGGCCTGCCACCCAAGTCAGCCATTCCCCCTAACCAATCAACCTGCCCTTGCAACCAGCTATTACCCCCCCCCCCCCCAGACAACCTGTTTTCAATCAACTATTCCCCCCACACCAGCCAGACTCTCGCAGGCCAGCCAATCTGCCAGTCAGCCAGCCTATCAGTCTCCATCCACCCCAACAAGCCTGCCTGCCTCCACCACCACTCTCTCTAGCAAGTCTGCCTGTCTCCGACCCTCCCCGTTCCCGCCTGCTTCCCTCTATCACCCCTCCTCCAGCAAGCCTGCCTGCCTGCCTGCCTGCCTGCATCCACACCCAACAAGCTAAGCTGCCTAAGAACTTGCTGGCTTGCTCCACCTGGCTCAGACTTACAGAGAGCTGCGCACTATCAGCATCAGCTGTTCTGACACCGGCCGAGAAAGTCTAAAGATCGCAGCCAACAGAAGGAAAAGTTGGTCAACCCAGGGCTCGGGTGGCCCACCCCATTCCAATGCCTACGGTTTAACAACAATTAGCAACGCTGCAAGTCCACAAAAAAAAAAAAAAACAAAAGGGCAAAATTGCCTGACCTGTAGTGGACACCTGACAGCCAAGATTACCTTGACCTAGCAACAGAATTTACAGAGGGTAAAGTAAACACTTTAATTAAAGTTTGCAATTGCCACAATTCCCGTTGAGTGACATTCCAAAAATCTCATAGCAACACTTTTCCACAAAAGGGATGTATTGGTATGAACACAGAACACAAACAGGACAACCATCTTCAGAAGAGAGAAGACAGACCCGGAGAGCAGAGAGGGTTGGGTCTGGCCAACCTTAGATATCTCATTGCTTGGGTAGGTATGATCTATTTTTATTTTATTTATTTATTTATTTGCTTTTCTATACCGACATTCGATTTGGCATATCACATCAGTTTACATATAACATGATGTCAAAAGGCAGGCCTTATAATGACATAGTACATTGTAACAGAATAGATTAATTAACTCGGTACTTATGTTTGCTTAACGAATTAACTTAATAGTGAAATATATTGAAAGAACTTTTTTAACAGAATATGTTTTGATTTGACTTACGTACAGTGGCAGGGAGGGGGGGGGGAATGGCAGGGCCCGGGGGAGGGGGAAAATTTTATCTGGGGGATGGGTGGTATAAGGAGATGGTTATTTATCTGGAGGGAAAGCTTTCTGGAAGAGCCAGGTTTTTGAGGTTCTTTCGGGAGGATGGCGTAGAGGGGGGGTCCGTTCTGAGAGAGGGTGGAAGGTTGTTCCAGAGGTGAGGGCCGGCTATAGATGTGGCGCGTTCTCTTGTGGTGACTCGAGGCAATTCCTTAATGGAGGGAGAGGTGAGAAGGCCTGCGTTTCAAGACAGAACCTACTCACAGTTCTATCTTGAAATCGGTTATTGGAATTGCAGATGTGTGTTTCTAATCTGAATCCTGTAGTTTAGTGCTGTAATAAAAGAAAAATCGTGT
Organism: Rhinatrema bivittatum; assembly: GCF_901001135.1. Lineage (NCBI taxonomy): Eukaryota > Metazoa > Chordata > Amphibia > Gymnophiona > Rhinatrematidae > Rhinatrema > Rhinatrema bivittatum. The sequence continues at coordinate 50,216,467 of NC_042616.1, read as the reverse complement.
GAATGTTATTTGTCCACTAGTAGGACATCTCTTGCTGCAGTAAAAGGGATCCCTGCAGAGAATGGCAAAGGTTAACAATAGAAGGGGGCATGGAACGGAAGAAGGAGAGAGAACAAGGGGGGGGGGGCACAGGGGACAGGGGAGGGAGAGACAAAAAGAGGATGAAGGGCAGGGGAAGAGAGAGAGGAGAGTGAGACAGGAGAGCCCAGGAAAGGGTGGGGAAAAAGAAAGAGGAGGGAACAGGGAGGGATAGAAAAGGAAAGAGAAATAGAGGGCACAGTGGGTCAGAGAGGGGGCACAAGGGAGAGAGAAATGGAAGGCTGGGAGGCTTTAAGAGAAGGGGAGAGAGCCGGCTTTGGGAAGTGGGGAGTAAGAGACGGGAAAGATGGCTGGGCTGGAGTGAGATATTGGAAAAAGAGGGCTGGGATAGGGTGACAGAAGAATAAAATAGGAGATTGAAGATTGAGAGTAAAAAAAAAAAAGATTAGACAGAAAAGGCTGAAATATGAAGTGATGATGGATGGAGAAAGGCAGAGGAGAGATGGGAAGAAATGACATGGAAGGGGAGGGAGAGATGGAGAGAGGAGGAGAGTCATAAAAGGGAAAAATGAAATGGAAAGAAAAACAGTCATAAGGAGCCAGAAGATGAGAGGAGAGAGAGCAGTATGGGGGGAAAAAGACAAAGGTATGTATTTTTGGTTTGTTTTCAATTGAAATATCTGATTATGCAACTGTAGCCCCTGGGCAGAACAGATCCTTTAACTTGCACCCAGGGGCACATAGAAGAAAGAAAAAGAGACAGACCCTGTCTGCACATCACTCCTTAAATGTCTCTCAGTCTCTCCTTCACCCCAGCAGATAACTTTACTTTCTGAGTTCCAGGACCAACAATAGCTCTTATACCTTTTTTTTTTTTTTTTTTTTTGCAATCACAGCCCTTCTCCATCCTGGGTACCCAGTACTGCTAATTAACACTGTCTCTGCATCCAATAAACACACAATGAAATGAATGGTGATTTCCACCTTCCTTACTGATAGTTGATTAAATGACTGAATTGTATTTACACTTCAGTTTGTTTCTTAATTCCATTCAATTAAATAATAAGACAGAAGAAAGATATATTCAACTTGTGACTCCACTTTCTTTTAGCAAAGTCTCTACTTCTACTGGAAGCTCTGTATTTACACTGAATTCCTTCTTTTATCCACTCCCATCAAATCCAGTGTTCTGATAGACGGAAATTGGTTCAATCCTTCACGCCCCAATTTAATTCCCAGCTCTTCCCACTGAAGGTGGTCAGAATATATAGTCCCAATAATTGATCAGAACGTAGTCCCAGAATTCATACTCTTTCAGAATCCTCTTTCAATGCTTTAACTCCTTGCGCAGCGCCGGGTCGGTATTTCTCTTCCCCCTTATGTAACATTTCACACAGCAGCAACAAAGTTCTTGTTACCTTTATTTTGCATCCTTCAGCTTCTGTCCTTGAGTGCACTTTGCTGGGATGCCTTCCTTCAGATGAGTATCTCCGCACTTCTGTTTCTTTCAGAATGCAAGACTCCACTCTCTAAAGTGTTTGGTTTACCGAGTCCTGGGTACCAAGGGCCATCAACTCCAAGTGGAACAAAAATGTTATTTGAACCCAAAAAAGGGGAAAAAATCAAGCAAGACGCAGGAAGGGTGGAATAAAGCTTCCTAGCCTCCAAGCAGAGGAGATAGTGCAAAAAGACAGTTAATAAAAAAATATAATTCCTCTGCATCGGGTCACTAGCCAGCTCTATCCTCTGGAGGAGAGACAAACGTCTGCCAGCATCTTCCCTAACACATGATCCAACCGAATGCAGCAGACGCCCCCAATCCACTGCGAAGGGGTACCAAGGCTCTCACAGGGAATTTGCAAAAATTAGCTTAAAAGGGTCCAAAACAGGCTTAAAGGCTGGATAGACAAGTCAACGGGAGGCTGACGTTAAATGGGAAAACTTCCCTATTCCTTTTACCATAAATTAGGAAAAATTAGCAAGCAGGAGACTGAAAGCAACCTGCTTCCACAGAATTTGAATTAAAAATCCAGGAGGATAGACTGCTTTGCTTTGGGATGATAAACAGCTTGGTGACACCATCTGCCATTCCCACATGGGGGAGCAAAACACCAAACCTGTCTCATTTATTTCTACACAGAACCTCCCCAGTCAATTGGTACACTCCCTTTAGTTGGGAAAGCAAAGGTTCCCTACATCCCTTTAGAAAGATTTTAATTCATTTGAAGGCAACAATCAAAGCGATTTCCGTGAGTAAACTACTTTTTCTTTAAATAATTCTTGTAACTGATATTAAGGAGCTCTTTATATGAATAAGGTGAGAGAAGGTAACAGGCTGGGGAGGGGCAAAAAGGTGGAGCTGTCTGCTGAATATCAAGATGCACAAATTAGGGAAAGAGTTAACAACTAAAGAACTGAGAGGAAAAAGGAAAAATAAGGTTTTAAAAAAGGAGCACGAGAAGGCAGAGCTGGAACCATGAGAAGATGAAACACAAGCAGAGACAGAGGATAGAAATCAAGCTACAGACACACAGGTTGGAAACATTGTTTGTTTAAATTTTGGCAAGAATGTCCTGCCTCTGTTCCTGTGCTAGGGTAGTCTCTGGTCTTCCAGTGCCACAAGCCGGTTGGCTTTTCATGTTGTGGCACTCGAGGGCCAGAGGTGCCTGCCCCTGGGCATATTCTCTGTGCGTAAAACATGCTTCATGTGCAGAAAACCTGATGAAGCTGATGTAATAGCCAGCATTAAAGCTGCGTGTACTTGTGCAGGTTTATGCGTGTCATTTTTCCCGTGCTAGCCTTACGCGGGTATGTAATAAAGTATTCAGCGTGCACAAATCCACTTTAAAACACACGGCTGGTGTAGTGTGAGTCCACGCAAATGAGGCAATAAACTGTTCACGGGCTATGCAGGGAGCCGTGCATCGGTTAGTGCGGGTTTTTTAGTGCCTGGGTCAGGGCAGGGATTAAGTTAAAGCACGTGTCTGGAGACCGGTGTACTCTGGGGTAATAATTATGAATTACTTTCACTTTTTCCAAATGTTTGGAACATTTTTGTGGGTTGGCTGTAGAAATCTCTGCTTTATTTCCCACGCTTATCGGCATCAGCCGGTACAACTGCGATGCGGTCGGAGACGAAACATGAAGGGGTTAGACATTGCACCTTCAGTTCCACTCCCAGACTGCTAACTTCTTCACTGTTGTATAAAAAGAGAAGGCTTTCGCCTTGAGAATTACTCGCGGCTCACCACATTAATACGGGTTTCAGCGCGGATTTCTGTGCAGTCTATTACATGGGGCCTTGAGCACACAAGTTTGCGCATGTTTTCGCGTGTTTTACTTCTCTGCGCATCTCATTTACATATGCATTTTATTTATTTATTTATTTAAAAAGTATTTATATACCATTTTTTAAAAAAGAAATTTTATCAAAAACGGTTCACAGATTTAAAACCAAAAATAAAATAATCAAAATAAAATGGAATTTTTAAACTTTACATAAAATTGGTAATAACTAGACAGAATGCTAGTATATAAGGTTATTAAAAATATAAAAAGTTTGGAACCATGGGCTTATTGTTTTGGGGGAAAAGGGGAAAAAGGGGGGGAAGGGGAACGGGAGGAGGAAGGGGAAGTGGGAGAAATAGAGCGTAAAAATTATATGAGATAAAGGGAAGAAGGGAGAAGGGTATGATAGTTGGAAACGTGTGAATGAGCAGGTATGTTGTAGTTATGTGTAGTATAAATGGGATTGTAATGGGTGTAACTATGTTTAAGAGGGTAATTTCGGTATTGATGATTAAGTTTAATTAGAAGACGTGTTGAATGCAAGTTGAAAAAGATATGTTTTGAGAGATTTTTTGAAATGTGCAGGGTTGGATATCGAGCGAAGATGGTTTGGTAAAGTGTTCCAAAGTGTTGGACCGGCTATTGAAAAGGCTCTTTTTCTAGTGAGGTCTAATCTGGCTTGTTTAGGAGAAGGGAGGATATCTAGTAAATTTTGGTTAAGTGATCTTAAGTGTCGCGTCGGTTTGTATATGCGCAGTATTGAACAAAGCCAGGTAGAAGTATGATTATGGTTATGAATTAAACTATGGATAATAGAGAGAATTTTGTATTTTATTCTGAACTTTATGGGTAACCAGTGTAATGATTGTAGAATAGGGGTGATATGATGACGTAAAGATGTTCTGGTTAGTATCCGGGCTGCAGAGTTTTGGATCAGTTGAAGGGGGTATAGTGAAGAGTCTGACAATCCTAGGGAGGGGGGCCTGTTTTTGTCACGTGATAAAAAAATAAATAAAAATACGCACAGACAACTAGCGCCAATTTCACAGTGGGTCTTATTACATCGGCCCCATTATGTACACAAATTTAATTTTATTCACATAAATGGTGAGTACAGGATCCTGGCACCACAAATTTCAGGTTCAGCCCCATACACTACCGCAGGGGTAGGTAACTCCGGTCCTCAAGTCTGGTTTTCAGGATATCCACAATGAATATGCATGAGATATATTTGCATGCACTGACTTCATTGTATGCAAACATATGTTGTGCATATTCATTGTGGATATCCTGAAAACCAGACCTGTTTGTAGCATTCAAGAACCAGAATTGCCTACCCCTGGACTAATATGGACTAATATTGGACTAATATGGACTAATATGGACTTTGTAAATACTCTACTGGTGCTGTTTCCCGTTTCAGTACATCTCTAATTTATAACCTGTTGAATTGTATTACCTAGCTTCTGTTAACCAGTTGTTCAGACCTATATTTTCTCGCCTTCTCTGTTGTTGTTATTTTCCCCACCCACCGCCCTGTTATAATGTATTTTCCATTCTTTTGTTGTTATGTGAACCGGCATGATGTCTCCTACTAATGCCGGTATAGAAAAGTTATTTAAATAAATAAATAAATAATATTAAACCAATTTTATTCCAGATCTGACCAGAAGTTAAATTTCCAGCCATAAGAAACCATGTTAAGCCATCAAGGAGAAATAGCTAATGCATTCTTTAACATGGGATTTAAAAATGAGGGCGTGCTAATGTGTACACAGTTTTATGCTGTATTTTGTGCACATTTTTTTGCATGCAAAACTCCTTGCTGCATGGAGAGTAATGATTTTTGCCTAAAAATATTCACATATTAATGAGTGAAACTGTGCGCAAAGCCCTGCACACTTTATTACATCAGAGTCGGGGATATGAGAAATTATTACTGCTATTATTACTTAGCTGGTTATTATCTTTCTCATCCAGCTCTGTAGTCACTGATTTAGATAAGGTATTTTTCTGGACTGGTTATTTGGGGGGGGGGGGGGGGGGATGTGTGAGAAGGGAGAATGGGTGCTGAAAATCTTCCACTTAAAAATTATTCCCCCCTTGGCAATTTTGAACAGGAGCTGGGAGGGAGAGGGAGTAAGCAGAAAAGGGTATTGCAGCAGAGATACTCATATGTCCTCGGATCGTTTGCAGGATTTCACCTACTTGAGAATAATTGTATAAATACAACCCCTGCAGGTTGGCATTCTTACGTTACTGTTCACAGCGCAATTTGTGAAAGTGAAACAGGATGTTCTTGGCGCTGCTGGAAGTTGTAGTTTTCAGCTCGTGTAGCGTTCGAGGGAGGGAGAGTCTTTCCAGGAAGGACTTCATGTCCCAGCATGCTTTACGCTACCTATCCTGAGGAGCAGCAGCCATAAGGAGAGAGGGAGAGCTCTCTCCTTAGGATTTCTGACGTTCCAAGAGGTTAGTCTGCAATCATCTGATGAATTCCGGGGAAAGCCGAGCAGGAAATGCGTGCAGGAGCTTCTGCTCAGGTAGGAGTTTGCAGGGGATGAGCCTAGGAACACGAAACATTCTGGGGAGCCCCCCCCCCCCCAACAATAGATTAACCAGAGAATGGGGGATCTCCTGATTTCTGTAGCACTGAGGAGTTTTATAGAAGGGGTTGTAATAAGACTAAAATACATTTTGTGTCCGTCGCTGTGTGGAAATGTACCTTGTCACTCTTATTAGTTCTATGATGGAATTGATTTTGAATACAAGATACTGCACGTTACAGCACAGAGAAGAAGTGTCACCTCCTGTCTTGTGGGACAGGATCAGAGCAACAAAACGCTGCAGCAAATTATAAACAAAAGGAAAAGCAAAAGTCCCAAAATCCTGTAGCCAAATGACAGGTCTTTCAGAAACCTGGTACAGCTCGGTTCGGGGCCCCTCAAACCTCTATTCTGGGCTTTCGGATAACAGCTTGAACTTGGCCATACACGTAAAGTGGAGCTACGTTAATCTTCCGCTAACGCATGTCGTATGCACCCTTTTCTTTGTCCTGGTCAGATTTCATTCAGCAGTGCCCATTTCTTTCTGGGTAAGTTGGAACCAGTGGGTTGAATAGTTGGATCTGAGAGCTGCCATCCAGAGCAGTTGCTGGACAAAACAGCAACCGAGACAAGGCTTACTTTCAGCACCCCCCATTCACTTTGGGGCTTTTATGCTTGCAAACCGACTCTAAAGGGCAGTGTGGCACCCCCTCCCCCTACCTTCAGCAGCCACCCTTCTAGCCCACCCCTTATTCCCCCCCCCCCCCCCACCACCACCACCACCAGGAGCATCAAAGTATTTGACTGAAATCATTAACTTGTCAAAGTTTGCTTGCAAAAATTCTGCCAGGGGACACAACAGGTAGCAGTGTAATAACCATCCATTTCTTTAGCACCAGAAGAGACAAGAAGGTAAACATTTGGATCTGAACACAAATTTGAGGGAGGCAGGTGTATAATGTAGTATTTCTGGATGGAGTTAAGTGAATCTGGTTCTGGTTCCCATGTGTCTTAGAGGTAATGGACTCAGGCTTCTGGGATCCATCTCTATATCCCGAGAGACTGCCTCATGACTCTCAGCTGGTATTTGCTGGATGGTATGACCAAGTAAATAACCAGAATTAGGATTGTGTTATTAGTATTATTATCACTAGCTGAAAGCTACAAAAAAATTGTCAGCAAATTAGTATTTCTATTGCAGCACCCCTTTCCTCCCCCCTCCCCCCTCCCCCCCTAAACTTCCTTCTCCTACTTCGTCCTATTCCCCTCTCATCTCCCTCTCTTGCCCCAGGCATAACATCACTTGTCTGTGAAGCTGTGGCTGCTGCAGGCTACGTCCTGGCCAGCGTGGGCTGCTTCAGCCACTGCTGCCTTCTTCCTCTGGCCTGTGCCACTGATTCAGCCGCCACCTCCTCCTGGCTTATGTCATTGAAGCCGCTTTCTTCCTCTGGCCCTTGTGCGCTGATTCAGCCACTGCTGCCTCTTTCTTCAGACATCCAAAGCCACCCTCTTCCTTCACCCTTAGGGCCTGTGTGGCCCAATGCCACCTCCTCATCTGTCTTCTGGCCCGGTCAGCGGGAGTGACCGACGGTGTACATGCCATGGCTGGACCTCAGTCACAAGCACACATTTGTTGGAATGAGAAACGCTGGATATTATTATATAGGTTTATCATTCATCTATGTATAGTGGGAGTTTTTTATTCATTATTTTTGTAAGCGAGTTTAGGGGGTGCAGGGATCTGTCTGCTACAAGACCCTGCCAGCTGCCCTCCCACCTTACTTGCGATCCTAAGTCAGGAAAAGACAATGTGTATTCTTCTCACAAATATAATTTTATCCATCAGATTTGGCAGGATATAGCATTTAGAAAATAACAACAATTCCTGTCTCCAACATCCTGGCCACTAAGCACCAGTTTCCCCTAAAGAAAGTTCTGCATCATGGGTGGTGACAGACCTGCCATAAACCTTAGCCTGCTTAGTATATTAACACTTAGGGCTAACTTACTTACCCCTGATTCTAACCTCAGGCGATACCTCTGTTCTCCTCTGAAGCAGGCTCTGGCTGGAGAGCTGGAGAATGTGGGCAGGGGAGAGGCTTGCTATTGGCCGAGCGGGCAGGAGGTCCAGGAAGGAGACTTGCTTCTGGCTCTGGTACTGACCGGCTGTCTGGGCTCGCTCGCGCCCCTCACCATCTCAGACTCCGTGTCACTCTCCGCACCTGAGCAGGCACCTCGTCTCTCCAGTCTCCAGGTCACACCTGGAGATCTCCCTTCTCGATAGCAGGGAGCGCTGGTCTGCTTCTGACACCCCCCTTTTTCATTTTCAGGGATGCTCTCTGGATACACTACCTCTGGTTTCCCTTTTAGGGCTTGTGGTCCTTCCTCTCTGGTTTCAGGGTTGCTCTCTCTAGAAGGTCCATTGCTCCCTCTCCCTTCTTTGCCCCCCCTGTCTTATACTTCCCAGCTAATGAATATGCATAATCTCATGCATAACCATGTGGTGTGTAGAGGGTGTTTTTCCCCCCTCCCCATTACTTCTGGGGGGGGTTCCTGCCACGTTGCAGGTCTTCTTCCCCCTTCTCATTTCTTTGGGGGAGAACTGCCACGTCTGGTAACCTGCACGGAGCGGTAGTTACCGCCCTTAAGAGAAACATGGGGGTGACCTGAACGGAACGGCAGTTACTACCTTGGGAAGCTTGCTGGGCAGACTAGATGGACCATTTTGGTCTTTTTCTGCCGTTATTACTATGTTACTATGTATGCCAAGCTGTCTGCCAGTGTCAGCGTTTTTCTCCATCTCTGACTGCCTCCCCCCAAGGGTGGGGGTCTTTGTGACCTCTGGCTGCTTGGCTTAAGTTGTGGTCTCTCTGTCTGCTTTGCTCCTGTTGACACAGAAGCATACAAACAGGCAGATCTGCTAAGATATCCTTCAGTGTAACAGGACAAAAGTTCTTCATTTTCCACTGAGACAGTGCAGTTTTAAAGTTCACCTGGGTAAAAGTCTTTCTCTTGCTGTGACAGTGCTTGGGGCCTGTCAGTTTCTTGGGTATATGATTCATATTTGATGATTCAGTGGTAAACATGAGATATCTCCCTACATTTTACAAGACTTATTCAAGGCATTGTTGAGTTAAGACCAAGGGTGACACTTTTTTTGTTCTGGGCCCTATTTCAGGAGCTTCAGTTTATACAGGTCTTCCTTTCCCAAAATGCAGTGAGATAATTCTTGCCAGTTCATAATATCTCCAGTAACTGGTTTTGATATGTCATGAGGAACAATGAAAGATATGATAAACTGCTTTTTAAAAGAATTAATAACAGGGTTCATGTTAAGAGGAAGGAAAGATTCAGGGGTGACAAAAAACAATTAGAAAGAATAGTGGATGTGTGGAACAGCTTCTCAATGGAAGTGATGGGGAAGGAGAGAAATTGGCAGAATTCTAGAAAGCGTGGGATAAGTATAGAGTGTCTATGGCAGCGCTCAAGAACCAGAGAGTCTGGTCCTTGAGCGCTGCAAGCCAGTCAGATTTTCAGGATACCCACAATGAAAATGCATGAGATGTATTTACATGCAATGGAGGCAGAGCATTCAAATGCAGGTCATGAATATTCAGTATGGACATCTTCAAAACCCAACTGGCTTGTGCCATTCGAAGACTGGGATTGCCTCCTCTGGTCTATAGTGATGAGGAAGGGAGAGCAATGATACACTTTGTGCTCCTTCTCAAAAACAACATCCTCACAGAGGGGTCATGCATTTTTGATTTGCTGCCTTCTCGATACAAAAATTAGTCCATCTCTTCATGGGACCTCAGTGTAATGATGTAATCCTCAGCGGTGAAGTGCCCCTTATATCTTGCTGGGACACTGTTTTGGTTCTGATTCAGCACGAAGAGCATCCATTATTGAGCCATGAAAAAAACATGGTGCGCCTTGGAGATCTTGCATCCAAATGACAAACCCCACTTAACTTGGAGTCCTAGTAAGTTGTGATACCTGTTTAAAGAACCAACAAAAGTATATTGTTGTGGGGAGGGACCTAGCTAAAGGTAAAACGCAATTTGAAGTTTGGTGTGAACACGCTGATACCCTGCGGAGAGCTATGTCTCAAGTGTATAACTATCTCAATGGTGACCCCAAGGCTAAACCCGGTTACATGTTGGCCTGGGAGCGTGATTTGGCACGCCCTCTATCGGAGGAGACCTGAGATGAGATTTTTCTGAACACTAAACGAGGAGCTTCACAATACCAAATTGCTGAGAACAGATATAAGATACTCCTACGATGGTATTGCACCCCGGCGAAGCTACATAAGTTTAGGGGGACATACGATCCCAAGTGTTGGAAGGGGTGTGGGGAGATCGGTACCTTCTATCGGTACCTTCTACCATATGTGGTGGACATGTCCAATCCTGATGAGCTTTTGGGCTTCGGTCACACACCTTATCAGGGATATTTTGGGAATAGATGTAGCTCTCTCTCCTGAACATGTCCTGCTGAACCTACCCCTGGATGTCTCGATTACCCAGGGTAAGCTTATATCTCACATACTAGCTACTGCGAAATGTGTTGTAGCATGCGAGTGGAAAGTCGCAGGGCCTATACTTATTGATAAAATATATCCCAGATTACATACGCTCTGTCTGGCACACGACTATCAGCATCAGTGCCGTCAAGGGATCGGGAGCCCTAATCTGAACGTCTGGCTCCCATATCGCACATGGCAGCTCAAGAAACGAGAAGAGAGACAGAAAGTCTAGCTCCTTAACACACCTGTTCTAGGAAACCCCACTCGTATTTTCATTTTCGATCCACCCGGGGGGGGGGGGGGGGTGGGAGGGTAGGGTTTGGCAGAAAATGTTCTAGTTGTGCTTGTATTAGACAGATGTGCATGATGCGTTGATGTCTTGTAGACGTATTCTGTTTGATATTTCCATGCTTGTCTGCCTTTATTCTTGTTATATGCTGGTTTATATCTAATAAAAATTGTAAATATAAAAAAAAAAAAAAAAAAAAGTATATTGTTGTGCATGAGGTTTCTGAGACCATGCTGGTCCTTTCTTCCGATGTGACTGTATGACCTCAAGATATAAGCTTTTATGTTTTGTTTGATTGCTTGAGAACCTTTCACTCATAAGTTGTGATCATCCTGGGATTCCTCTCCTGTTCGGTGTGCGTCAGTATCTTGCTCTAATGTGTACTGCTCCCTTTGAGGTAGATCTTAAAAAAGTATGCCGGATTTTATAAGATCCGCGCGTATCTTATCAAATCCGGGGTCGGTGCACGCAAGGCTACGCAAAATCGGCAGCCTGCACGCGCTGAGCCGCGCAGCCTGCCTCCGTTCCCTCCAACTTTCCTTCCACGTCCCTTCCCCTATCTACCCCACCCCCCAGCCCTACCTAAATCCCCCCTACCTTTTGTTGTGCAAGTTACGCCTGCTTGAAGCAGGCGTAACCTGCGCGCTCCACCTCAGCATCCCCCGGCACAGGCCGCAGTGCCGGGGGACTCGGGACCGCCCTCCCGGCCCACCCCCGAACCATCACCACGCCCCCGGACTGCTGACATGCCCCCGGACACGCCCCCTCCTGCCCCTTTTACGAAATCCCGGGACTTACGCGCGTACCGGGGCTTTGCGCTCGCCGGCGGCCTATGCAAAATAGGCGCGCCGGTGCCCGAGTGCCCTGCGTGCGTAAATCCGGCAGGATTTACGCGCGCAGGGCTTTTAAAATCTAGCCTTTTGATTTCTATGTCCCAAATGTATGGCTACACTTCTTTCATTAGGGGCTGATGTATTAAAGCTTGGGGTGCATGCTACGACTGTTTAACCCACACCAAAAATAGTGTGCCATGCATGAAGGTGGTTAGTGTGCATGATAACCATAAGAACATAAATGCCATGCTGGGTCGGATCAAGGTCCTTCGATCCTAGCATCCTGTCACGCACAGTGGCCAAACCAGGTCGCAGGTACCTGACAGATTCCATAAAGTAGATCTATTTCCTATTTCAAATTCCAGAAATAGCGATAACTTTCTTTAGTCTCCTAGGCCAGCGGTTCTCAACCGGTGTGTCGCGACACCCTAGTGTGTCGCCAAGCACCGGCTGCTGTGTCGCATGCTCCCGGTCCCTCCCGCTGCTCTTTCTTCCCTGCTGCCGTTGCCGCCGGGCTATCAACACGTTCAAGCCCAGTGGGAACGGCAGCAGTGCTAAAAAAAAAAGCTGTGGCACTTGTGGCTCGGCCTTTTCTTCTTCCCGCGCCTGCCCCCCCCTCCCCGTGACCCGGAACAGGAAGTGGTGCGCGGGAAGGAGAAAGAGCAGTGCCGCGTGATAAAGTAGCAGCGGCGGCTGCAGCATCGGCCCCCGAGCAATTGGAGCAGCTTGAGCCTCCCGCGGCCGATGGGATTCTTCTTTCTTGGCTTGCGGGGGCTGGAGGAGGAGGCCGCTGCAGCTACCATTTGTGCTTGGGGAGGGGCGGGGAAGAGGAAGTGAGTGAGAGAAAGAAGCAGCCAGCCTGCGTGTGATTGAGAGCCTGCGTGTGAGTGAGAGAAACTGGTCAGAGAGCTGATATATGTGTATATGTGAGAGACAATGAAAGTGACAGCTCAAGGAGATGACTGATGTGTATGTGAGAGTGTGAGACATTAGTCAGGGAGGTGACTGATGTGTGTGTGTGTGAGAGAAAAAGCATTGAAGTGAGAAATCTGGGTATGTGAGAAAGCATGGGCGTAAGAAGCCTGCTGTTGGGGGGGGGGGTGGATGTGTGTGAAAGAAAGCATGGGAGTGAGAAGCCTGATTATGTGAGAGAGAGCATGGGAATGGGAAGCCTGTGTGTGTGTGTGTGTGTGCATACATGAGAGAGAGAGAGAGACTGGTTGGTAAGGTGACGGTGTGTATGAGAGAAAGAGACTGGTGTGTGTGAATCTGAGAGAAAGAATGTGATTCAGGGAATGAGAAGCCTGTGCAGTGGAGAGCGAGCATGGAAATAAGAGAGAGACTGGTGTGTGTATGTATGTGTGTGTAACAGAGAGAAAGTGATTATGGGAATGAGAAGCCTGTGCATGTGAAGAGAGTGAGCATGGGAGTGAGAAACCTGGGTGTGTGTGAGACACAGCATGTGAGGGAGAAGCCTGTATATGTAAGACAGAACATGGGAGTGGGAAGCCTATGTGTGTGTATGCATGAGAGAGATCAGGTAACTGGTGTGTGTGTGTGTGTGTGTGTGTGTGAGAGAGAGAGAGAGAAAGAAAGTGATTATGGGAATGAGAAGCCTGTGCATGTGGAGAGAACAAGCATGGGAGTGAGAGCCTGGTGAGTGTGTGTGAGACAGACAGAGAAAGTGATTATGAGAGTGAGAAGCCCATATATGTAAGTAGAACACGGGAGTGGGAAGCCTGTGTGTGTGTATGGCATGAGAGAAACTGTTCAGGAAGGTGACTGGTGTGTTTGTCAAAGACTGTTTGGGAGATGATTGGTGTGTGAGAGACAGAAACTGGTCATGGGGGCATGACTATAGAGCTTAGCCACTACTGCTGCTTCTGGTGTGTGCTACGGCCTGCATGGAAGAGGGGTAGGAGAGCTGCTGGAGGGGGGTAAGTAAAGGTGGCTTTTTAAGTTTATTTTTCTTGATTGACTGCCATTTTAATTATTTAATATTATGTGATGTGTCTGCTTTTTTTGAAATATTTTATTGGTGTTTGGAGAATTTTTAATAGTTTTTATGAGTTTTTAATTGTTGGATGTTATTCTGTTCATAGTTGTTGTGAAACATTTATTCTGCTTATTAGTATAGTTTTACAATTATTTCTGTGTGGGGATCCATAGCTGCTTGCTAGTTCTGTTTTCCTAATAAGAGGTGTATTGGTGTTTAGGGCCTGATTTAATATTTGTAGTGTTGCCTTTTCATAGATAGGGTTACTCCTGTTTGAGTGTATTCCATAATACAGGTGTAACTGTGTGCGGATTAGTTTATGTGCATTACTGCAGATCCTGGGAGTATGTTAGGTCGGTTCTGTGTCTGTTACCGAGATGAGATATTTTGCTAGCATGTAAGCGTTTTATCAGTCTTATTTGTTGTGTTTTCTCAAGAGGATATGCATTGGTGGTAAACTGCTGTCTTTTCATAAGTAGGGCTATTGAGCCTGAAAGTAGAAGGAGTTTGAGTTGCTGTTACTGTGATGACACTAGAACCAGAATATCTTTTTTGTAAGGTGAGTTGTACAGGGAATGTCATAATTCTGCTTTACATCCATTATTGTGGGTCAGGGGGGTTCCCGTGGATGCAAACTGTACTTTTACATCTAGCCCCGTGACGATCATGGGTCAGTGTGTCACGCATGTGAGAACCATCTGTCAGGTGTGTCCCGACAAAAAAGGTTGAGAATCACTGGTCTAGGCTAATAGTGTGAGGACTTTTCCTCCAGGAATTTTTCCAATTCTCTTTTAAATCCCTCTATGCTAGTCACGTTGACCACATCTTCTGGCAACAGATTCCACAGCCTGATTGTACACAGAGTGATAAAGTACTTTCTACAATTTTGTTTTAATCTGCAGGCTGTTAGTTTCATGGCGTGTCCTCTTATTTTAGCATTTATTGGAAAGGGAGAAGAGCCGTCATGATTTTATAAACTTCTATCATGTCCCCTCTCGCCTTCCTCTGTTCCAAGATGAAGAGCTCTAACCTGCGTAGCCTCTCATCATATGAGAGATCTTCCATCCCCTTTAGCACTTTTTTGTCACCCTCTTCTGCACCTTTGCTAGTTCTGCTATGTCTTTTTGAGATGGCATAACCAGAACTGCACCCAATGTTACGTCTGTCCGGTGTCGAGACTGCCCCGTGGCGACCGCTCTCACCCCTAGGAGCTGCTGATGCCAAACAAGTCTCTGACACAGCTGGGATGCTGCCACTATATCACTCCCACTGGTCCTTATAGGCGCGAACGGTGCTGTGGGAAAGTTCCTGAGGCGCCAGGAGATGACATCAGGATGGGCTGGGGATTTAAATCCCAGCTGCGCTCTGTCAGCACTTCAGCAACATGTCCCCTTGCCTTGAGCAAAGCATGTTGCTAGTGTTCCTGCTCTCTAGCCTGCTCTGCCTTGCCTCGCCTCATCTCTCCAGCCTGTCCTGCCTCGTATTGTCTCTCCAGTCTACCCTTCCACATAATGTCCAGCTTGCCCTGCCTTGCTTCATTAGTCTTCCTGCCTTCTTCTCGGACTAACTTCTGGATTGACTCTTGCCTGGACCTTGACTACTCTTGCTTGCTGCCTGCCTTAACCTACATTGGCCCTAGATGCCCTGTCTCTCTTTACCATGTGGAACTATCGCCTAAATCCTGCCAGCCCCCAGAACCCAAGGGCTCAACCTACGGGAAAAGGGGTTGGTAAAGGTGAAACTGCAGCCCAGTTCCATCCCAGGGCACATTTGTCAGCTATTGGTGTGGGCCCTAGGGGGTTTGCCCTCTAGGCTGTGCCAACCACACCACAGTACTAGGGTGCTCCTTCCTCACATGTTGCTGAGGCCATGGAGCCAGCAGCCCTGTCCGCTTTTCATGCCATTCCAGGGCTCTCCCAGCACCTCAAACAGCAGTAAGCATTCTTGCATCAATTGACAGGTGTACTTGAGAGACTAGCCGTAAAGATGGAGGCCATGCAGCCTCCAGTGCCGATTCCACCTCCCATGGCTCCAAGGCCCACACCGCAGTTACCTCTGTCTCCCCATTCTCACAGGGACCCTAAGGAATGAAGGGGTTTCCTGAACCAGTGTAAGATGCACTTTGAGCTCCAATCTGCTCTGTTCTCCACTGATTGAGCCAAGATAATATACATCATTTCGCTCCTGGGTGGTACTGGGAGCATGAAAATTCCATGCTCCAAGATTTTCACGAATTCCTCCACCAGTTCACCTCATCTTTGATGAACCCAACTGTATCTCTTCTATAGCGGCAGAGCTCCTTTGTATCTGGCAGGGTATTCATACCATAGGAGAGTATGTGTTTCAGTTTCGTGCTTTTGCTTCAGAATTACATTTGGAAGAAGATACTGTAGTTTGACAGGGGCTGTCAGGCCGGATTAAAGATGAGCTAACCAAACGCGAGGTCCCATCCACCTTGGATGCCTTGATCACTCTGGTCACCCGGGTAGATTGTAGATTTCAGCAGCGAATGTAGGGTCTTCTGGCAGCCTATCCAGCTGGCCCCCCAATTCCAGTACCTTCCTGTGACACTGCCGGGTCAGGAACTGAAGTCGGCAGAGGAGCCCATGCAATTGGGATGTTCAGAATTTTTTCAGGAAGAGAAACAGAGGTGATGACAATTTGGACTACGTCTGTTTTGTGCCAGTCAGGAGAACTTCACTTCACATTGCCCTGAGAAGCAGGGAAACTCCTGCACCTAGAGTTGGTTGGAGAGGCAACCCTAGGTCTATATCCTCCTTTCCACAACTACTGGTACCTGTATACCTGTTCTAGGACAACTCTAAGATCTACACTGAAGCTTTCATCAACTCCGGGGCAGGTAGGAAATTTATAGAGGAATTGCTGTATGCCAGCATGGCATACCCACAACATCTCTGGAGAATGTGGTCATCATTTCTCATCTATCTATCTATCTATCTATCTATCCCATATCTATCCCTCATATTTCAGATGGGTCTTCTTCATAAGGAATTGCTTGCCTTCCATTTAATACCCAGGGTAATCAACCCATCATCTTGGGACTACCTTGGCTCCAACAACACCAACCCGTCATCAACTGGAACACACTACAGCTGGCATGCCAGGACATATCTCTCAATAGTTCTGCCCCTGCTTGCCTTGACTGTGGCTATGGCTATGCTGGGCCTGCCACCCCAGTATGCTGCCTGTGCAGATGTGTTTAACAAGCTGCAGGCCAAGACCTTGTCCCCACATAGGTCTTATAGACCTCCTGCCAGGAAAGATGCCTCCATGGAGTAGGGTATAAACCTTTTCAGTTCCAGAGACCACTGCCATATCACTATACATAAAGGAAAACCTAGAAAGAGGTTTTATCCGCCCTTCCTCCTCACGCGATGGGGTGGGTTTCTTCTTTGTTGGTAAGAAAGACTGGTCTCTTAGGCCCTGCATAGACTAAAGGGGCCTCAACACCATCACTAAGAAGAATCAATATCCTTTGCCCCTTATCTTGTATTTATTTGTTTGTTTGTCTGCAAGGAGTTCATGTTTTCACCAATCTTGATCTACGAGGAGTATATAATCTCATATGCATATGTGAAGGCGATGAGTGGAAGACTGCATTTAATATAAGAGATGGCCACTATGAATACTTAGTCATGCCATTTATGCTATGCAATGCCCCTGCAGTATTCCAGCACATGGTTAATGAGATCTTTAGGGATCTTTTGTACTCTCACATTGGTAGTCTACCTTGACGATATTCTCATATTCTCCCGCTCCCTGAATCAACATTGGGAGCACATCAAGCAAGTATTACAGAGATTGCAGGAGCATTACTTATTTGCAAAATTGGAAAAATGCAGGTACAAGCAGGATGAATTTCCCTTCTTGGGATATATCATCTCCCGGCATGGGTTTCACATGGACCCAGCTAAAGTAATATCCATTCTGGACTGACCCCAGCCCATGGGACCCATGGCGCTGCAGTGTTTCCTAGCTTTTGCAAACTATTATAGACAATTCATACCTGGATATTCTTTCTCTAGAGCACCCCTTACTGCCCTGGCTAAGAAGGGTATGGAAACTCGACAGTAGCTGTAAGAAGCTATCTGGGCCTTCCAATCCTTCAAGCAAGCTTTTTCACAAAGACCATATCCTAGACATCCTGATCCCGATCAGCCCTTTGTTGTGGAAGTAGATGCCTCTACCCATGAGGTAGGGGCTGTACTCACCCAACACAATGACCAAGGGACTCTCCTACCATGTCCTTTCTTCTCCCAAGAAGTTTACACCAGTGAAGAAAAATTATACAATCAGGTACCAGGAACTCCTTGCTCTGAAGCTCGCACTAAAGGAATGGCGCCTTCTTTTAGAAGGAGTCAAACATCTGATCACTGTTTACATTGATCACAAAAATCTGGAATATTTACCACAGGTGCAACGCTTCAACTCTTGGCAGGCCCAGTGGTCACTGTTCTTCAACTGCTTCAACTTCGAGCTTCGCTACCAACCTGTGGAGAAGAACCAGCGAGCGAATGCTCTCTCATGCTCTTTCCATACTGAGGATATCCAAAAATCTCCTCTCCATATTATAGATCTAACAAGGATAATCACTGCAACAGTGACGGTAGTTCTGTGAAAAGGTACTCAAATTGGGCCCATGACTCTCATGTGGCAGGACATCCCAGGGTTACCTGAATCCTTGAACTCTTAATTCACTACTGCTGGTGGTCTCAGGTGAAGATGGATATAGAATGTTACATAGAATCCTGTCCTACCTGTGCCAAGCACAAGAGTTCACGTGCACACTGGGGGCTGTTACAGCTGTTGCCAGCACCGAGGAACCATGGACCCACCTGTCCACTGACTTCATCATGTATTAATTTTCACAAATGGCCCACTACATGCCACTCCTGGGCTTATCATTTGCACCAGATCTGGCCCATCGCTTTGTATAACATATATTTCACCTTCATGGACTTCCCTCTCACATTCTTTCAGACTGAGATGTCCAATTTATGACCCAGTATTGAAGGGGTCTCTGCACAAAATTCGGAATTACCTTGGGCTTCACATCAGTTTACCACCCACAAGAAAATGGGCAAACAGAGAGAAACCATCAGGTCCTCAAGAATTGTTTTGAGAATGTGCATCAATAAGTGGCAGGACAACTGGGCTACTCTTCTCCCATGGGCAGACTTCTGCTATATTAATCATATAGGCAGTTCCCTAGGCGTATCATCATTCCAAATTTTCTACAGCAAATAGTCCTGGGTACTTCTCCCCATCTCGCTCTCTGTAACCTGCCTGGCAGCCAATACCACAAGTCTGGATCTCAAGAACCTCTGGTAAAAGACCAACGACTGCTTTCCAAGGCAGCCAGCCGGTTCAAAAAACAAGCAGATAAAAGTGAAGAACAGCCCCTCAATTTAAACCTGGGGACCTAGTGTGGTTAAGCATGCAAAACCTACGGCCTAAAATACCCTCAACTAGATTTGCTCCCAGATTCATTGGGCCATTCCCCATCTTGCAAGAAGCTGGGGATGTAACGTATCAGGTAAAGTTACCACCCACACTGAGAATACACAGTGTGTTCCATGCTTTGCAGCTAAAACCCTTAATCTCTCCTAGCTGTCACAACAAAATCCCAAACCCACAAAGACAGTATCTGAGATAGATAGACTATGAAGTGCAAGAGATTATAGACTCCAGGAGATGGCAGAACCAACTGGAATACTTGATGTCCTGGAAAAACTTTGGACCAGAGGAGAACAATTGGGAGCCTACAAACAATCTTCAGGCCCCTCAATTGGTGAGAGACTTCCTTTGGCGCTTGCCCCAGAAGCTGAAGGGGGGTACTGTTACGTTTGGCTGGTCATGGGACCACCCCAAGACCGACTGCACTCAATCCCTGGAGCCGCCAAAGCCAAAAGAGTCTCTAATGCACCTGGGTTTACCCTCACCATTCTCCTCCTGCTGGTCCCCACTGGTGCGTGTGCACGGCACACACCAGAACTTAAAAGCCCCACAGTGGGGAAAGTGCCGAAAGATGACGTTGGGGCCAGCTGGGGCTTTAAACCCCAGCCGCGCTCTCAGTCAGCGCCTCAGCAGCAGGTCCCCTTGCCTTGAGCAAAGCGTGTTGCTACTGTTCTGCTCTCCAGCCTGCCCTGCCTTGCCTCATCTCATCCAGCTTGCCCTGCCTTGCCTCCATCAGTCCTCTTGCCTTTCTCCTGCCTTCACCTCGGATTGACTTTCGGATTGATCTTTGCCTGGAACTTGACTACACTTGCTTGCTGCCTTTGCACTTGTTCTCATTAAATTGCATCTGCCATTTCCATGCCCAGTCCTCTAGTCCAGTGGTTCTCAACCTTTTTTTGGCCGGAACACACCTGACAGATGGTTCTCACATGTGTGACACACTGAACATGTGACCATCACGGGGCTAAATGTAACCATGCACTTTGCATCCATAGGAATCCCCTCAACCCCCAGCAATGAGTGCAGAGCAGATCTAGGGCATTACCCTGTACAACTCGCCATACAAAAAAGATATTCTGGTTCTGATGACATCCCAGTAAAAGCAAAAAAATACTCCTTTTACTACCAGGCAAAACATCTTTCCTTATGAAAAGACAGTAATTTACCACTAATGCATATCCTATTGAGAAAACACAACAAATAAGATTGATACAAATGTCTACATGCTAGTTAAATACCTCACCTCGGTCTCACACCCATCACCAAGTACAGAAAAACCTCAAATTATAAATATGGAGACAGAAACTGGAATGGAAAACCAAAAAAGCCACTCTGCATGCAGCACGAACCTGGAGAAATGGAAAGAGAAATATAGCACACAAACTAACCTGCACAAAGTTACACCTATATTATGGAACACACTCAAACAGTAACAATCCTATCTAAGAAATACAACTATTAAACCAGGCCCTAAACACTAATACATTTCCTATTGGGAAAACAGAATAAGCCAAGCTGCTACAGAGCCCCACACAGAAATAATTGTAAAGCTATACTAAAAATGTTACAAAACAGCTGCTGAACAGAATAACGTCCAACAATTAAAAACTCATAGAAATTATTAAAACATCCAATTATCAATAAAATATTTCAAAACAGCGGACATCGCATAATACCTAATAATTAAAATGGCAGTCAATCAAGAAAAATAAATTTAAAAAGCCACCTTTACTTACCCTCTCCAGTAACTCTCCTACTCCTTTCCCTTCCATGCCAATAGCACTCACCAGAAGCAGCAAGGGCTGCTGAAGCTCTGTCCTCCCAGTCTTCTTCCTTAGTGCCCACAACCAGTCACTCATACACATACACATACACACACACACACAGACACACCCCCAATTAGACCTCATGACCAGTCTGTCTTTCTCACACCAGTCATCTTCCTGACCAGTCTCTCTCTTAATCACACTCATGGTCTCTTATATACAAACTTATATACACCCATTCACACCAGCTCTCACCCATAGACACAAGCTCTCACCCAGACTTCCATTCACACC
Source organism: Rhinatrema bivittatum (assembly GCF_901001135.1). Taxonomy (NCBI): domain Eukaryota; kingdom Metazoa; phylum Chordata; class Amphibia; order Gymnophiona; family Rhinatrematidae; genus Rhinatrema; species Rhinatrema bivittatum. The sequence goes on along the minus strand of NC_042616.1, from coordinate 50,195,410 downwards.
CACACACACAGGCTCTCACCCACGCTCCATTCACACACACAGACACACCAGCTCTTACCAAAAACATCTTCTTCCTTCACTGAAGGGATGGGCTCCAGTTCCGCCACGGCTTTAGTCTGGTGGGCCTTCTTTTTTCACCACCATGGGAATGGGCTCCCAAGGTGGCCTCTGTCGGGGTCGGGTTTCCTCTTCGCCGCCATGGGAAAAGGCTCTCGTGGCGGCCTTTGCTTCGTCGGAGTTCAACACTACTATTCCTCCCACCCCACCCCCGGGCTATACGTTGCCTACCTCACTGGCCAGTCAAAGGCTTCCTCCCTTCTTCCTACTCCCGCTGGCAGATAGAAGGGAGGAGACTTCCCATTGGGCAGTGGGGGTAGGAAGAAAGGAAGCTTCCAATTTGCTCGCAGGGGTTGGAAAAAGGGAGAATGAAAGTACAACGGGGCAGTGGGACACCGGGAGACGCGACACACCTGCCTGTGTTTGTCGACACACCAGTTGAGAAGCGCTGCTCTAGTCTCATAAGGTCCTTCTGCAGTTCTTCGCAATCTACTACTGCTTTAACAACTTAAAACATTTGTGTTATCTGCAAATTTGGTCACCTCGCTTGCTCTTTCCATTCCAGATCATTTTATGAATATCCTACATAGCACAGGTCCTAGTACAAACCCCTGGACCACTCCACTAATGACATTTCTCCATTTGAAAAACTGACTGTGTATTCCTACCCTGTATCCTATCTTTTATCCAGTTTCCAATCCACAATAGGGCACTGCCTCCTAGCCTATGATTTCCCAATTTCCTGAGGAGTCTCTCATGAGGGACTTTGTCAAATGCATTCTGAAATTACAAATGCACCAGACCAACCGGCTCACCTACATCTGCATATTTATTTGCACCTTCAAAAATGTCTAATCAATTGGTAATGCAAGACTTCTCTTTGCAAAAGGCATGTTGACTCTCCCCCCTGAAACCATGCTTGTCTACGTGGTCAGTGTTTTTGTTTTTAAGACTAGCTTCCACCATGTTGTCTGGCACCGCTGTCAGGCTTACTGGTCTGTGGTATGCTGGAACACCAGTGGAGCCCTTTTTAAAAGCTGGCATCACATTGACCACGCTCCAGTATTTAGGTATTGTGGCTATTTTAAATGGTAGGCTGCAGATCACCAGAAACAGGTTTGCAGTTTCTTAATTGAGTTCTTTCAGAACTCTGGCGTGAAGGATTTGGTGATTTGTTATTCTTTAGTCTGTCAGTCTGATTTATTACATCCTCCAGTTTCACGGTGACTTAATTTAGTTGTTCAGAGTCATCACCATAAAAAAAAAAGGATTCTGTTGTATAATCCTGATATCCTCCTCAGTAAAGACAGAAGCAAAGAATTAATTTAGTTTTCTGCTATTTCCTGGACCTCCCTTTTACTCTTTGGTCATCTAGAGGCCCAAATGAGTCCTTGACAGGCGTTTTGTTTTGAATGTACTTAGAGAAGGATTTTATTACTTTTTGCCTCACTGGCAAGTTTTTTCTCTAATTCTCTCTTAGCCTGTTTAATTACTTTTTACACCAAACTTGCCTATGCTTATAGTCTTCCCTGTTTTCCTCATTTGGGTCTACTTTCTATTTTTTTTTGAATGGTGACCTTTTGGCTTTAATTGCCTCTTTTACCTCGCTATTAAACCACACTAGCAGCTGTTTGTCTTTCCTTCTACTTTTGTTTAATGCATAGAATACATTTTGTCTGGGCCTCATGGATGGCAATTCTAAATCATGTCCATGCTTCCTGCATGTTTTAAACTTTGTGAATTGCTCCTTTCATCTTTTTTTCTTAACTTTCCTCTAATTTTTCACAATCCTTATTATAGTTAAATGTCATTGCAATAGTTTTCCTTAATATTCTCTCTCCATTGATTTTGTCAAGTTTAATTACATTATGCTCATCATTACCAAGTGGATCCACTATCTTTATCTTTTGCACCAGATCCTGCATTTCACTGAGAACTAGATCTAATATATTTATTTTAAAAAATCATTTATATTCTGCATAATCTAAAATATTCAAATGCGAATTACAATATAGTTTCCCCTCTTGGTTCCATGACCAACTGCTACAGGAAGCAGTCATTGATGGCATCTAAGAACTTTACTTCCCTTGCATGTCCTGCCTGATGTGATATTTACCCAATCAAAACTTGGGTAATTGAAGTCTCGCATTGCTGTTGTTGTTGCCCATTTTACTAGCCAGTCTAATTTCTGTTAGTCTGTTTCCTCATCCTGTCCAGGTGGGGGCTGGTAGATCCTAACTACTATACTCTTCTGTTTTACTTTAGGAATTACTATCCATAAGAATTTCAGAGTGTGGTTTGTTTCCTGTAAAACTTTTATCCTGTTTGACTCTATGCCATTTTAACATAAAACTGTTGGAGGGGTGACATTGATATAATTTTTTTTCTCTGGTATTACAATGTCCCTTTGGTGATCTTTCCACCATATCTCTGAGATGGCTGTTATGTCTATATCTTCCTTTGGTGCCATACATTGTAACTTTCCAGTCCTATTTTTCATACTTCTGGCATTTACTTTCATCATTTTAAAGTAGGTTTATTTGTATTTCTATTTGTATATATTCCCCACAACCTGCAAGCAGTTTAGAGTCCTTTTTTTTTTTTTTTTTTTTATCTGTGTTTAAATACATCTGGGCTTTTTCAGCTTTTACAACCATCTTGTTTTGTGACCTTTGCAAACTCACAATTCTAACATTTTAAAAACAAATACTAACCTTTACTAGCTCCAAAGTCTATTTTACCAAATAGATATGCTTATTGACACTTGCAAATATTGCTAACCTAATCTAGCTCACAGAATAAATCCAAAGTTGGTTTTTTTTTAATCCCAGAACATATACAATTACAACATTTGAAATCAAATACTAACCTTAAGAAATAGCACACAGTATACAGAGCTAGTAACAGTTTAGTCTCTCTAAAATTTGTTTTCTCAAGATTTAAGCGCTGTTTCCCAGCAAGTCTAACTTTAGCACCAGCATATGAAGGTCCTGCAGTCTGCATTCCCTCTGGACCAGTATGAATAGATGTTAGCATGTGCACGCTAAAGTTAACATGTACGTGCATGGCAATGGTGGCACATTAGATGCAAATGAGGTTTAAGTGGGCAGACTAAATTACATGGTATGCTCTCCTCCAAATACTATTTACTATGTACTTACTGACACAACATTTTTAACACCTGCTCAAACCAGGCCTTAACTTTTTTTTTTTTAGCTCATATATTATTGAAAGGGCGCTGGCAACTGGATGCATTGGGGATTACAGATGGAAGATGTGGGGCTGCTGCCACAGGAGGAGTTATGGGAGGTTTAGCCTACAGGACAGGGAGAGAAGACGAGGAAGAGAATGACAGACACAGGAGGAGGCAACAGGGTAGAGATGCCAATACACGATCGAGCACTTAAAAAAAAAAAGTTCTGCATTTAAACAACACAAATGACTTTCCAAGAAAAAATTTTAAATTGTTGAACTCATTTTTAGAAACATTGTCGTACTCTTCAAAATGTGAAAGGCACCATGCTGTCATGAGTGGAAATACAGGGCCACCCCCCACAAGTTCTTTGCCATTGTCATGGCAGTGCACAAACATTTCACTGCATATGCTGTATGTCCTGCATGGTCTAAGATGGTTCACACATATGACCCAGACAGGTGTGAGAGCAAGGACAAGGAAGCATCAGATGAGGGCTAGATCCCCTCGAAGAAACCATCAAGGGTGAACTTGGAAGGACGGTCAAGTGGCAGCCTCTTTCCATCAGACCTTTCTACCGCTGATCCTGGGGCTCTCTGAGATGGCTGCTTCTGCGTGGGTTGGATGTGGTGGAAGGGCCAGATGGTGCTGGCATACCGCAGTGGTTATTGCTGGGGTTGTTTGTCCAATGGCCACAGCAGATGTTCATGTAGAAATTTTTGAACAGCTGTCTGGGCATCTGTGGCTTCTTTCACCTCGCCACTTTTGGAAATTTGGGAAGTCTGAATGTGCAGCTCTTTCTGTGTCTCTTTGAAGTTGTCACAGATTGCATTGTTATGTGGTTGCTGCCCTAATACAACACATAGGCTGCTTATAGGAGGAGAAAGCTTAGATGACATTGTCCTCCTGAGCTATTGCTGTCAATATTGTGTTAGGAAGCGCTAGGAGAGCGGTTCCACTTCCGAGGAGAATGTGTGTTCTTGGGCCATTGCTCGACCCCAGAGGAACTCCGAAGCGGTACCGAGGCAGGCGAGGCATGCCCGAGATTGGGCAAGACAGGATCAAGATTGGACTGAAGACAAATGAGGGAATCCGGAACAGGAACCAGGTTGTGTCCGGCCTCCGCTGGACCTGCACGCACCAGTGTGACCCAGCAACGCATTGCTGGTCATGAGAGTAGCCCTCCGGCCACTCGGAAGCCCTTTCACACTCGCTGCTTGGGAATGACTAGTGCTTGGGGCCAGATGGGGGCTGAGTGCTGGAACATGAAGACTCGGACGTAAACTAAGATACTTGACAAGGACTTGGATGCTCAGACGAAGACTCAAGCGAGGACTTGGTTAATCAAGAGTTCAAGCAAGGATTCGGGTTACTCAAGAGTTTCAAACAAGGATACAGAAATCAGGCAAAAGCACTGGGTGAAAACTGTGCCACAGCGTGCCCTACACAGCCGCCAATGGCTGGTCGCAGACCATGCTGTACGCGAAGCAACCTCCAGACGAGATAATGGAGATTGAGACTGGAACATGGTGAAGATTCCATAGAGGCCTGCACCGGGGCACGCATTACACAGCCGCCTGTGGCTGGTCGCAGGCCACGCTGACGCGGAGCAAATTCTGGCAGAGTCTTAGGCATGGACAGAGCAGGGACAAGGGGACTCCATAGACCGGGAACAAGATACACAGCAACAAGGCTTAAAGATGGAAGTCTCCCGGAGGCTTGCGTTGCAGATGAGAGGAAGGCCTTGTACCATGAAGCGCCCTACACATCCATCCCGTGGGCTGGTCACAGACCATGACATGGCACGCCAGGAGAGGTGGGCACAAGGAACCTGGGAACTGGATGCAGAGGAGAAGACAAGGGCATCAGGCTCAAAGTAACAGGAACATGGAACATCTGGAACATCAGGACTCAGGAACGGAACAACGGAACAACAGGACATAGAACATCAAGGCTTTCAAGAACGAACTCACAGGACAATGGGACATCTGGACATGTAACATCAGGATTTCCAGGAACGAAGGTTCAAACAAAGACACAGGACCTTGAAGAAGAGATGGACCTCAGAAGCCTCCTGGACCGATGGACAGGAACATCCAGGAGCGAACTGACTACTTGCGAAGGCAACGAGGGACTGACACCGGGTCCCTTTTATAGGGCTGAAGGAAAGTAGGTCGATGACACAATCTCCAAGGGCCGCGGGGCTTTTCCCGCCGCTGGCCCTTTAAAAACCAGAAAGAGACAGATGCTGGTGGCGTCCTGCCACGTGGAAGACCCGAAGAGGAGCGGCTCCCTACCACGAAGATGGAGGAAAGAAGGCAGGCACCAGCAGGGATGGCTTCCCTGCCGTCTGAAGACCCCCGGCAACGACAAGGAAGGCTTCCTTGCCATCCGAGGACCCCGGCAGCGGCTCCAGCCGCAAAGAGACGCGTCGAGCAGCTCAGCCCTGCCTTGCAGGGCAGGAGAAGGCCGCAGCCTCTGGGCTGCGGAGGACGGCATCGGCAGCAGGCTGCTGCGCTTGAGCAGCTGAGAGAGAGGTAGGGGACCTGCCTGTGCCCATTGCTCACAGGTGCTGCTCGAATGGATCTGATGGTGCTGGCCTAGGCTACATCTAAGCCCAGTCCTCCTCCTGGTCTCTTTAGGCTGGATGTCAGCTGAGTTTAAGGGTTGGTGGGCGTGGCACAGACTCCTGAATAAAGCCAGCACCTGCCTGGACTGATTCAAAGCAGGCGTGGCAGCTGGGAGGTCCCTCAGTGTTTTGTCCTGTGTATCTGTCATCGAAGCCTTTGCATTCAGAGATAAGCTGTTGTGCTGGAACGCGTACATCACTTTTGCTGCTGTCAGAAAAGAGGCTCCTCTACTGCAAGGCCCTTACCCTACAACTTTCCAGCCCTGCTGTCTGTGGCTCACCAAATCCCCAACCTTACTAAACACTTCAGGCCCATCTCTCCCAAAAGGTCCCAAACCCGCTATGTCTCTAAGCCTGTTTAAAGATCCTCCATCCACCAGGCCTGTAACCTCCTATAGGCTCCACAGACAGGTTGGGGCCTGGATTCTGTTACTGGATTCTTGGTGTGTGTGTTCCTACTTTGTGTTCTTGTAATATAGGTAACGTACCAGCTCACCCCTGATACTGATGCTGTATCAGATGATGTCTGAACCCAGCATTTCAGTGTTGTGATGCTCCTGTCTTCTGAGGAGCACTGATCTTGCCTACCTTTTCTCAGTGGCCCCGTTTTAATGCCTTAATAGTGATGTTTCGTGTGTGTGTGTAAGTTCTGGGGTGGACTTAGAGGTTACTGATCTCTGAGGCAATTCTTTTTGTAATATGTGCCTTTGCTGCCTGGGATTTTCTGCCATCTTTTCCAAAGAGTGTGCTGTACTTCTTGAGGACCGAGTCCAGAATGCAGTCATTGTGATCATCTTCCTGGTGCTAGTGTTTGTCTGCAGTCTGCTGTCCCTCCTTCACCACCTCCTCTTCCTCTCCTCCTCTTCAACATGCTTTAGCTTCTTGGTGTACATAGGAGGTGCATGCTTTGAGGAAACCCTACCTCTTTTTTTTTTTTTAATATCTCCTATCTTTCCTTTCTCCCATCCGTTTCTCCCTGAGCTGTGCTGTCCTGCTTTCCTCTACCTGGAGTTTGAGCCTGACCTAGACTATATGGGGTTCAGCCTGCACCCCTCTGACCTGTTCAGAGGAAATGCTGACAGGAGAACCTTCATCTGCTAGAGATAAGCCGCTGGGAAAGAGTGTTTAAATATTGAGAAAAAATGTCTTGGAGGTTTAAACTATTACTGGCTGTATATGTACTGTATGCTAGTTTGAAGGTTTGTATTTGATTGCCAGTGTTAGAATTGTATGTGTTCTGGGAAAACAAGACATTGCATTAATTTTGTGAGCTAGTAATGGATAGTATTTGTTTGCTAGTGTTACTATAGAACTGTGAGTTTGACAAGCTCACTTACTCGATCTGAGATGGTGAGAGTACTGGTTCCTGGGCAGCTAGTCACTGGCTTGATTCCTACCCTCCCACTGCAGTCAAAATTTTTGATATACAGATTATTGCCCCCACTGGAAGGAAAATCTACAAAATAAGGAAGTGATTTAGAATAACATTCAATTAACCTTGATTTTAGCGACTGACTAATTTTAGTTCTCTTGCTGGTCATTCACAAACTAACAGTCACCTAGTAATCAATTTAAAAATTATGACGGTAACGTTCAAACATATGCATGTGTGTGTTGGAGCGTGCCCAGATATGCCGACATTTTATAACTTGCGCGCACACACGCGTGTGCAGGTTATAAAATAGCTCCAGCACGCATATGTGCGTGCCCATTTTTGCAGATAGGTGCGCCCAGCAACATAAATGGAGGAATTTTTATAACAGGCGAGTGTCCAAGCCATGACCAGTTTCACCAGTTCATCCAGCGTACAGACAGATCCTCCAAACCCCACTGGTTTGTTAGCTTGCATCCGACTCAGATCCCTCAGACACCTCAAAGATGCCGGGGAACAGTTGTTTTTAGACTCGCACCTCTTCCGTAGCAGAAGTAAAGTTACGCGGTACTGGACTTGGGCGAGTACTTTCGAGCACATCTCTTGGCCCAGGCCCCGCCCACACCATGGCCCAGCCATGCCCCTTTTCGGTTTGCCATGAGATATTGGTGCATCGGCATTTCTGCACGTGTGTGGGCGCCTTTTAAAACTGGGCAGGCGTACGCACGTAGCACATGTGCGCGCGCCTCCTAATTTTGGCGCGTGCCAGGCTGTTAAATTTTTTCCTCTATAGATTTAAAAGACACTTAAATGCATTTTTTTAAAACCCTGGACAAATTGCACAACCCTTCAGCTGAAACACACCCATTCCTTATTCAGTCTTTAAGACTTTTATCAACCCAGCAAATTAAGATGCAGACAGAAGCCTAGCAGCGCGATGGGGGCGCTCCAGTCTTTTGCACCATTGGCCACATGAATGGATATCTATCTGTGCAAAGAGCTCCTGGCTGTCCGAGAACGAGTTAGGTCTCTGGAGGTGGGAAGCGCAGACCTGGAGGTGCTTTTACAGACAGAAAGGTAAATAGAGGAGACCTTCAGGGACATAGTGGAGCGGACCCAACTCCAGTCTGGCAGCCCTGGAGCTGTTTTGGAGGGGCAAGGTCACCTGGCAGGAGACTATCACCTTGATATGGCAGATTAAGTCCCCCAGGTGATGTTTTTTCCTCTTGCACCAAGGATGTGTCTCTAGGGACCTGTGCCCATGAGGGAAGGGTAATAGATGATTAGGTGGCAGGTCAGTGAGAGGATCACTTGGTTACTAGCGCGATGGCATCAGACCTCACATGTTATCTAGATAAGATTTTAGAGAGTGTTTGGGGAGGAGCCAGCTGTCATCATACATGCAGGTACTAGTGACATAGGAAGGTGCAAGAGGGAGATTCTGGAGGCTATATTTAGGCTGTTTGGTAGGAAACTGAAAATCCAGAACCTCCAGGGGTTGCATTCTCAGAAATGCTCCCCGTTCCACATGCAGGACCGCAGAGGCAGGCTGAGATCCACAGTCTCAATGTTTGGATGAGACAATGGTGCAGGCTTTTAGATTTGTTAGGAAATGAGGAGCATTCTGGGGAAGAGGGAGCCTTTTCCAATGGGATGGGAGATTACCTTAACCAGGGTGGAACCAGGCTGCCAGTGCTAACTTAAAAAAAAAAAAAGAGTAGTCCTGGGGGAATTTTGCGCTACTGCAGAGCGCAGAATTTGTGCAGAAATCCCCTCTTGCACAGAATTTGGCAGGCCCCAGCGTGCCGTGAGCAGAGGCCATCCCACTCGCAGCAAAGATAAAGCAGCTCTAGTGAGAGTGAGTCTGTGTGTGTGTGTAAGACTGCGAGCCTGGTGGTGGTGGGCGGGGGGGGGGGGTGAAAGAGAGCATGTGTGAGGTGGTGTGAGTGCTGGTGAGAGGGAGCCTATGTGAGAAGACTGTGAAAGAGTGTGTATATGTGTGAGAGATTGGGAGCTAGGGTATAAGAAAAAGGAATTGTGTGTATGTGAGGGTGCTTGTTTGTGAGAGAGGGAGCCTGTGTGAGGGGATATGGGTGTGCGAAAGAGGAGCCTGTATGAGGGGTGTGTGTGTGTTGTGTGTGTGTGAATGAGAGAGAGGGAGCCTGTACAAGGGAATATGTGTGCGAAAGGAACCTGTATAAGGGGTGTGTGTGTGCAAGAGAGAGAGAGAGAGGGTGTGTGCATGAAAGAGAGGGAGCCTGTATGAGGGTGTGTGTATGTGCATTAGAGAGAGGGAGCCTGTGTGTGTGTGTGTGTGTGTGTGTGTGTGTGTGTGTGAGAGAGAGAGAGGGACAGAGGGAGGCTGTGTGAGGGGCAGTACTGAAAGAGGGGTCTAACTCTGGGAGTGGAGATAGAATTAAAGGCGTTGAGCCCAGAGGGGGAGGGGAGAGATGGTGGCAGGTGGAGGAGTTGGGGCCTGAGAGGGATTAGTGAAAGGAGACTGGCCAGGAGAGAGGGTGGAAGGGACACTCTTACAGTGAACTTCTAGGGAAGTTCTGCTCAAAATATTTAAAACTCTGCATCTTTAAGTAACATTTTTCTGTATTACATTTTAAATTAATTACTTAAAGACTGTCGTGTATATTGTGGTGTTTTGACCAATATAAAGTTTGCAGAATTTAAATTTTTTTTTGTGTGTGCAGAATTCCCCCCAGGAGTAAAGGAGATAGGGCGGCTTTTAAACTAGAACATGGGGGGGGGAGGGAGTTGAGTCGCTCGGAGGGAAGTATCTTCAAGGGATGTGGCAAACCAAGTAAGTTAGAATGTCCCAACAGAGAGATGATTGAAAAGCTGAAAAAGCCCAGATGTATTTAAGTACAGAGCACGCCGATAAAAATGTCTCCAGATTGCCTGCATCATCTGATAATAAGCAGGTTGTGGGTACATATAAAAATAGAAATACAAAGAAACCTACATTAAAATGTCCGTATGCGAATGCCAGATGTCTGGGGAAAAATAAGACCGGAGCGGTAAAATGCATGGCACTAAAGGAAGATATAGACTTAAAGGTGAATTTTAAGAGCTGCGTGCATAAAAATGAGCCCATGTGCAAGTAGCACACATTCGTGTGAGTGCTGTTTTATAAACGTCAGACGCACGCATGAAAGTATTGGTCCCTGAATAAATCTTCTAATATATAAAAAGGGGCGTGGTGGGGGCATTGTGGGGAGGGACCAACATGTTTACGAATATAAGGAGCTATTTTAAAACCTGTGAAGACGACAGGCGTATATGGCTGTTAGCTGCGCATATTTGTACCTGCTAATTATCAGCTGTAAGTCAGAATATAATTAGGCAAGTACTGAGTAGGTGAGGGGGGAGCGCAGACCGAAGACACAAAGTTAGACTGGGGAAACCGATGGACTAATTGGTTTAGCCGGTAATTTCCTTCGCTTGCTCGTGTCATGGAATTTGATGATTTTCACACGTAAAAGCCGGCCAGTACGAAGGAAAATATTCGAGTTGCATTTCCTCGTGCAAGTCCTTTTAAAATTAGGAACACAGATCTGCGCGCATCGTAGACGTCCGCCACTTAGCCGGATAATTTTTAACTTATCCGGGTAAGTGGTGGGAAAGCCATTTAGATTTGCGGGGGAATATGGGAAATAAAGTTTTTTAGAAAAAGGCTTGAAGGTGTTTTACTTTACTGAGGCTTTTACTGTTTATTAGTATACGTTGGTCATTATTAGTCTTAAGTGTTGTACTTTTAAGAGAATATGGAAGTTTTAAGACGTGATCCACCTTACATGATGAAAGTGAATTGTGTGGACTAAAAAAGTTTTTAAATAAATAAAAAATAATAAATACTTATCTGGCTATATTGCGCTTTTTAAGGTAGCCGGATAAGTCTTCAAATGCTAGTTATCCATCTATCTTATTTATCCGCCTATATGGCACACTTATTTTACTTATCTGGCTATCTTACATAGCCGGATACGTTTTAAACCGCTGTACTTAGTTGGATTAATTGCCACAGGGCTACTTGCCGGATATTTGTCGCCACATAGCCAGAGAAGTCAAAACTTATGCGGCTATGTTTAAAATGCATGCCACATGTTTTTTGATTTGCAAATGTATTGTTGGGCAGACTTGCACGTATTTTATATAGTGTGCGCTCATTTGCACGCGCATATAAAATGTTTGTGCATGCACATCCACATGACTGCATATATGGGTGCGCTCGCACATGTTTTAAAGTTATCCTCATAATAGGCACCTCGGGGACTTCCGGGATGACGTCATCGGGACCGAGAGCTTGACTCTGAAGCTCCGCCCCTCCCCCCCCCCAACTTAATCGCTGCCAATCCTCCTTTTAATCCGGGCGATCTCGGGACATTTCTTCAGCCCCTGACAGCCCGAGGTGTGGGCGACCGAATCGCTGCGTTTTGGGCTGTTTTTTTAAGGCTCAGGCCCGGTGCTATGCACCAGAGAAGTGCCAGGCCCAGTAAACCAAGCTGCGCCCGGGCATCCAAGATGGCGGCCGGATCGGAGACCGCGGGCCAGCTTGCTCCGGTATCAGCGGAGGTGCTGCAGCAAATCTCTAAAAGTGTTTCTTCAGCCTTAGATGGCAGGCTCCTTAAAACTGCAGACAGCAATGGATGCTATAAAAACATCCATGGAGGGACAGGCCAAGTGGCTGGATCAGGTGGAGCTCCGCATGTCCGATCAAGAGGACCAGCTTGCTACTACCAGCAGCAAGTGCAAGAATTAAGGGATCAGCAGGTTTTACTGGTAGACGGGCTAGAAGATCAAGAAAATCGTAATCGGCGGAATAACATTAAAATTGTGGGCTTACTACAATCTGTGACCGGGAAGGAGCTGTATGATTTTGTGGAGAGCTGGCTGCCTGGCACTCTGGGGATAACCCTGCCAGCACACCAAATTTGCTGCGAGCGGGTTCAGCGAGAGGCTAATAGTCTGCCCCGACGTCACGGTCCCATAAAATGCAGCTAATGCGGGCGTGCAGGCAGCGGCCTGGTTTGGAGTACCAGGGAAGGAAGATTCTGCTGTTTAATGATTTTTCTGCTGCAGTAGCAGCCCAACGCAAGGCCATGTCACCAGCGTGCACTGAGCTTCATAACCGTGGTATCTCGTTTGCACTTCTGTTTCCAGCTCAATTGAGAGTACGGCACAATAATAAAACACTCTCTCTTCTTCTCTACCAAGGAAGAAGCATCGGGTTTTCTGTCCTCTCTGGAGCCTGCAGACAGCACCTGATGGGCTTCCCTGCTTTTCTGAGCTTGTGACAGACCGCCTCGGGGGTAGCTCGAGTCCCGTGCACTATTCCTACACTTCAGGATGCTGAATGGTGCTGCTCAGGGATTGTATCGCTGTTAATGTATTTCTTTATATGCAGAAACTTTGGTTTTTCATGATAATCTCTAGTTCTCGGTTCAATATGGGTATTGATATACGTGTTAAGTCCTTGCCTGTGGATTCGCCCTCGTATTGCCTCACAGGTCAATTTGTTCAATTTCAGGTTTATTTGGCACTGTGTAGGCTGCCTAGTTGCAATGTAGGGAGACGTGACACAAATGTACTTACTGTATTTGTCTTAATAGAACGAAGGGGGGGGGGGTTCAGGGGGGAGTCTCTGCACCGCAGCCTCTCTAGGGTTGTGGGGTGGTTTCTCTGAGCTTCTTGGAGTGTGGGTGTACGCGGTTTCAGGGGTTAATGGTATGTCTGAGTGAGAATGGGGTGTGGATGGTTGCTAAAAGGGGGGGGGCCTTGAGATTTGGAGACACGTATGGGGCAGATTTTAAAGTACGCCCGCGCGACCGGCGCAAACAGGAGTACGCCGGATTTTAATAGATACGCGCGTAACCGCGCTTTTCTTTTAAACTCCGGGGTCGGCGCACGCAAGGCTGCGCAAAATCAGCAGCCTGCGTGCGCCAAGCCGCGCAGCCTCGGAGGGAACTTTCCTTCCACACCCCCCCCCCCCCCCCGCACCTTTCCCTCCCTTCCCCTACCTAACCCACCCCCCAGCCCTAGCTAAACCCCCCCTACCTTTGTTTGAAAAGTTACACCTGCCCGAGGCAGGCGTAACTCGCGTGCACTGGCCCGGCCACCAGCGTGCGATTCCCCGGCCCAGGAGCAGTTTCGGAGGCCACCGCCCCACCCCTGCCGCGACACGCCCCCCCCCAGGAAAGCCCCGGGACTTATGCGCGTCCCGGGGCTTGCGCGCACCACCGAGCCTATTCAACATAGGCTCGGCGTGCACAGGGAAAGCTTGGGGCAGGTGTTTTCGGGGGGTACGCGCGTATCTTACGCACGTATCCCTTTGAAAATCTGCCCCTATATGTTTGTCAGTGTTATTGTACTTAAAGGATTCACTAAATGGTTCTCATGACCCAGGCTGAGGGGCTATGAGATGGGGGAATGTGGGAGTACTCTTACTTATGAGATGGCTGTCTGGCTACTATAAAAATTACTTCTCCCCCATTAAAAGTAAAAAAAACTTCTTACGCTCTTCCAGAGGCTTCACTCCCAAGTGATATTTCTTCAAGAAACGCATTGGTCTGCTGCAGAACATGCCAAATTTAAAAAGGGAATGGTTGAGCCAATGTTACTTTTCTTCTTACTCTACTAGGAGGCGAGGGGGTGGCGATCTTATTTCACAAACAGTTGCCATTTCAGTTGGAAAAGCTCTGGCAGGATGCGGACTTGCCTTGTGGGGCAGTTGCACCAGCCAAAGTTCGCATTCTGCAATACATATGCCTCTAATGATTATCAGCACAGTTTCTTTACCAGGCTGGTGGGTAAATTACTGGATTTGACTCAATGCACGTTGTTAGTGGGAGGGGATTTTAACACTGTCATGAATAGACAGGAAGATTGTCAACCCCCTAAGATGATAGAGCCCAGGGAGCAGCAGAGGTGTGTCAGCTTTATTTGTCAGGAATTACACCTACTAGATGTGTGGCGCACTTTGCACCCTGGAAAAAAGGATTATACGTTTTTCTCTAACCCACTCGGCTCCTACTCACGCCTAGATTATCTCTTAATTCCTGATTCTATATTTCACCAGGTTAAAAAAAAAAAAGCCACTATTGGCACCATTTCTGAATCTGACCTTGCCCCAGTTTTGATTACTATCGGAATAGGAAGAGGTCCTCTGGCCGCGGCCTCGTGGCGCATGCCGCCTGATCTTATGCTTGACAAGACTTTTCAATCATACTTGAAAGGACGCTGGGATGATTATATCCGTTTTAATTCCACGTCGGATGTCACCCCATGGATCTTATGGGAGGCAGGGAAGGTGGTGCTGAGGGGAGGTATTATTATTACGTATGTGGCTAAGCGTAATCGACAGCGTAATGCGGAGATACTTCGCCTTACTGCCGAGTTAAGAGCTGCCCAATCACGCCACATACAGAACATGGCAGACTCTGCTAAAAGTGAGGTGAATCGAATTAGGGAGACCTTGAACCTGCTCTTACATTAAAGGGCGTCTAAATCGTTACGATACTATAAATATAAACTATATAAATTTTGGTTCCCGACCGAGTAAGCTTTTGGCTAATCTAGTGCGGGCCCGCGATCCTAAATCTGTTATCACGTGCATTAGGGGACGGGGAGGGGGGGAATGTGCCAGTCATCCTGGGATGAGGTTTCGGAGAATTTTCTTGAGTACTATCGAACTTTGTATAGTAGTAAACCGAGTGACCCTGCACTTGCTTCCCAATTCTTTCACGACCTCCCTTGGCCATCAATTTCTGCGGCCCGCTTAGAGGCTCTGAATTCCCCCATAAAAGATAGTGAAATCCATGCTATTATTCAGGGCTTAAAGCTTGGGAAAGCAGCAGGGCCCGACGGTATACGTTCCAAATTCTATAAGAGATTGTGATTTCCCTTGCTGCCAACCCTGGAATTATATTTTAATACTCTCCGTGATATAGTGCTGAGTTTTATCAATGTTTGAGGGTGCCTTTGTCGGGGCTGCTGCCTAAGGTTTTTAACTCGCTTATAGCTCAAGGTACCTTCCCTGTCCGGGGTAACCAAGCGTATGTTACTCTAATCCCGAAGCCGGGTAAGGATCCTCTACTCCCCGAATCTTATCGCCCCATCTCCCTGTTAAATGTAGATCACAAAATTTTAACGAAAGTTCTGGCGGACAGATTGGCGAATGTCCTGCCTTCGCTTATACAACCTGGACAGGTGGGATTTGTGAAACAGCGGTATGCCCTGAGAAACATCAGACAGGTGGTCACTGCAATGGCATTGTGTCATCGGATGGCTGATCCCTATTTGGTTATCAGTCTGGATGCTGAAAAAGCTTTCGACAGGGTGGAATGGGGTTTTATGTATCAGGTGTTACAACAAATGGGGTTTAGTGGATTTTTCTATCAAGCGGTGCAACTTATCTACACTTGTCCAGAAGCCCGCCTGCAGGTTAATGGGGAGCTGTCGGCACCCTTTGGAGTGGGGCGGGGAACTAGGCAGGGTTGTCCGCTCTCGCCTCTACTCTTTTTGTTGACACTAGAGCCCTTTCTCTTAGCCATACAAGCTCATCCCGCTATTAGGGGGATCCTATTTCTGGCGGGGAAGCAACGGGAGGTGTTTAAGTATGCGACCTATGCCGACGATGTCTTGGTTTTTCTTACCTCTCCGGCACGCTCATTGCGAACTTTGCTTCAGGTATATGATCATTACTCGGAGATTTCCAGGATGAGGATTAACTGGAATAAATCTGAAGCGCTGGCCTTCCCTGAATCACTTCGAGACAGTTGGGAGGGACCCTTCCCTTTAAAGTGGGCCTCTGGCTCTCTCAAGTACCTTGGTATCCATATTGCCCCGGAATTACATACTATTTACTCGCAAAATATTACTCCCCTGCTACAGCTTACACAGGAGAAATTCTTGGCTTGGCGTCATCTGTCACTTTCCCTAGCGGGGAGGATAGCGTTATTTAAGATGGTGATCTTGCCCGAGTGGCTGTACATATTACAGAATTATCCGCTGTTGTTGTTAACCAGGGATCTTCGTAGGGTGGATCAGCTCCTGCGACAGTTCATCTGGAGAGGGGGAAAGGCCAGGATTTCGTTAAGTTGGCTGCGGCAGCCTTGGGTGGCTGGGGGGATGGGGGTGCCAAGCCTTCAACGCTATGGTTTGGCCGCAAACATGCGTTTAATTCGTGGATGGTTGATGGGGCAGTCTCCCTTTATTAATATAATGGCAGAAAAAACGTTCACCAGACCATTGGCGTTAAGCCATGTCTTGATGGGAGCGGGGAATGCACTACCATCTTTATTGTCCAAGCATCCTTTGATCTCCCCAATCCGGAAGGCTTGGGTCCTCCTCACTAAATTCTTGGGGATCCCTCGACAATGTGCATATTTTGTCTCCGTGCGTGGTAACCCAGAGTTTACACCGGGTTCTACAACCGCCTGTTTTCATAGTTGGCAGTCTAAGGGGGTGGAATACCTGGGACATGTATTTGATGAGGAGGGAAGATACTTCTCCTTTCCGGTGTTACAAGATTTATATGGGATCCCTGCTCACCATGGATTTGGCTACCTGCAGCTCAGTCACTATATTAAGTCTTTGGGTCCCACGGCTCACTATTTGGCGAATTTCAAAGTGCTCAATGGGGTTTTGTTATTTGATGCGCCTCGGGAACCCTCCCTCTCCAGGTATTATAGGGGACTGGGGCGGCGAGTATCTCTGGATGACTATGTAACTCCAGTTGAGAGGTGGAACAAAGATGGGAGTTTTCGGTTAACACCCCGCATCTTTGTGGGCAGTGTGAGGGGGGTGTTATCCATTACTGGGAACATGTATTTCCGAGAGATGCACTTAAAATTTCTGCATAGAGCATACATCTCGCCTTATATTGCGTTTAAATCTGGGTTAACACCTACTGCTCAATGCCCACGGTGTGGTACGGGGCCTGGCAATTTGGCCCATGTTTTTTGGTCATGCCCCACTACACAACAGTATTGGCGACGAATTGTGGGTTATTTAGAGGGGTTGCTGGGGGTGCGTCTGCCTTTTTCTCCTTATCTTTGGTTGTTTCATTGCATAACACGCTTTTTGGTCCCGAGTTTGGGCTCTAGGATCTTGCTAAAAAAAGCTGGACTGGTGGGGAAAAAAGTTGTCCTCCTTCACTGGATGGAGCCGACGGGACCGTCATTTTGGACGTGGCGGATACATTTTCATCGTCTACTGCAATATGACAGTTTGGCCGCTCGAGTGTCCAAGACAGCCCGAGGAAAATTTCTTCAGACGTGGGAACCTTACATTCAGAAGCTGCCTCCTCGCGCGAGAAGTCTGGTGCTCAATGACTCAGCTGTTATGACGGCATGAAACCTGAACTGTGTGATTGGCGGTCATGGATTGAGGGGCGGGGGGAGGGGGGGGGGGGGGAGGGAAATACAGTGAGAGGTCAGACGCTCTCGGTGCAGACGCGGCGGGGACCTTGCATTGTGGGGGGAAGTAAAGGGGAACCTTGCCGCTCTGCATCGGGGGGCGAATGCCCGCTTATGGAGATAAACTGAGTAATGATCCTTACAATTCTGCTGCAAGGTCATCCCTATCAGGTTGAATTCTCTATTGTTGCTGGGTGGAGTTTGTTGGATGTTACCTTGTTTTGTGGCCTATTGTATTCTGTTCTGTTTTTTTTTGTTGGATCACATAATAAACATATTAAACATAATACTCTCCGTGATGAGACATTTATAAATCCCCTAGAAAACGGGTCTACCATAGTTTTTCTCCCAAAAAAAGGTAAACACCCTCAGGAGGTAGGCTCCTGCCATCCCATATCGCTCATTAATGTCAATATAAAGATACTGTCGGCTGTCCTGGCAGCTCGCCTCAGTAAACTATTACCTTCCTTGGTACATCCTGATCAGACAGGATATGTCAAAAGGTGTCAGGGAGTAAAGAACGTGCGCCGGCTGATAGCGGACTTGAGTTATCACCTGCAGACAGAGGCTCTTATTCTCAGCCTGGACGCGGAAAAAGCTTTCGATTCCCTGTCCTGGGATTATCTTTTTAGGGTATTGCAGGGCTGCTGGTTTTCTGGGCACTTTGTCACTTGGTTGAAGATTTTGTACAGTAACCCGAGTGAAAGGCTTTTGATCAATGGGTCCCTGTCTGCTCCTTTTTCTCTGCACTGTGGGGTCTATCAGGGCTGCCCATTATCCCCTCTCCTTTTTGTTCTCGCCCTAGAACCTCTGGCTGTAAAGCTTCGACTGGATGCTGATTTTTGGGGGCTTAGTATTGAAGCCAGGTGAAGCTTGCTCTGTTTGCCGATGATTTTTTGTTGTTTGTAGGGAGGCCTCGTCACAGTATCCCAGTGATCATCCAAACTTTCACTCATTTTCATGAACTTGCAGGTCTCCGCACCAATTTTTCTAAATCGGAGGCTCTGGCCTTTGACCCGCAGTTGCCAAATACTTGGCAGGGAGAATTTCCCTTCACATGGGCCCCAGGAAAATTAAAATACCTGGGGATCTGGATACCCCATGTCTTGAAAGATCTCTATGCCCTTAACATAAGGCAAACTTTGGCGGGCATTAAGGCACAGCTGGTGACTTGGCAATCGCTCCCTTTGACTCTTTTTGGGCGGGGGTCGCTGTTAAAGATGGTTATAGCCCCCATACTTTTATATAAGCTACATATGCTTCTATGTTGACTGCCCAATAAGGACCTGATGTGGTTGCGCTCGATCTTTCTTTCAAAAGTTTCTATGGGCCGGGCGCGTATCAACTATCAAATGCTTCAAAATGTTAGGGAGACTGGAGGGTTGGGGCTTCCTGATTTTCGAATATATAATGTAGCGTGTCAGTTATGTTTCGTGGGGGAGAGGCCAGCTTACTGCGAAGCTGGCCTCTTGCTTAGTATGATGGCGCCCTGGTCTCCCCTGTTCCGTATACAGGTGCGCCCGCAGACTTTACAGACTTTGGACATTCCCAAACACTTTATTGCTCCATGTCGTAAGACCTGGTCCTGGCTTTGCTCCCAAGAAAACTTGCCTGGGGCGTTCTCCCTTTTGCTTCTGCTGCTGGGAAATAAAGATTTCATACCTGGCCAGGAGTGCGGCAGCATTTTCGCTACTTGGAGAACACAGGGGCTACCCTTCATTTATCATCTGTATGATCCAGAGCAACCCATTATTCAGTCCTTTGAAAACCTAATGCGGCTTTACCAACTTCCCCCGTACACACTTTTTTGCCTACCTGCAAGCCCTGTAGACCTTCTCCTGGACGGATGAGCATCATGGGTTGGAATCCAAGTTTACGCAAAGGTGTTTGATGCGGCCCTGACCCGTAACTTAATTAAAGGGTGGAGTGACTTAAGTAAACGCCTTCGAAAATTTCCACATATTGATCAGCTAGCGTCCTATTGGACTTCAGCCGGGACTGAGGTAGCAATGCTGGGCTATGTTCTTGCATGTTTCAAGTCGTTGTAAACCCATGTTCCTGATCCTACCCTTCGGGAGTTGCAGTTTAGGATACTACATCACGCCATCTGCGACGATGTCAGACGCTTTAAAATGGGCTGGCTGTCCTCTATGCTCTGCATTAAATGTGATCAAACAGCTGGGACTTTATCACATCAACTGCTCACATGCTCCAGTTTGAGGGTGTATTGGGACGCAGTGTTGGAGTTTATTTCTCGATGTATGGCAGTCCAGCTTCAGCTGTCCGGCACAATACTGATGGCTGGATTGAAAGGCTTACTACAGAGGTACTCCCTCTCGAAAGACAGGTTTGGACGAATAGCTATCCTCCTTGCCTGTCGCACAATTTTGGACACTTGGGTCAAACCCTTAACCACACCATCGCTAGTCACCTGGCACCATCGGCTAGCTGCTGTTATGCAGACGGAGTGGCTGGACTTTAAAGAAGGGCGTCGAAAGATGAGTAAGGAATATTGCGATATCTGGACTGTTTGCTACACCTTATTGTCAACAGATATTCAAAGTAATCTCTATTATACACCAGTGGGCCAAAAAGAGCTTTCTTTATTATCAATATAAATTATTTTAGTTTGGCCAGACATCAGGCAAAATGCTGGCCAATTTAGTAAAGTCAGCCCGGGGATCCCGCCACATTCCGGCCATTCGAACCACGGGAGGGGTGGTAACTGATACGGAGAGTGTCAAAAGGGCCTTTCATGGGTATTACTCCTCTCTGTATCGGTCAGACGGATGGGATGCTGCCAAGTGGGAGGATTTCGGGGAATTAATTAACCTTCCCTCATTGACTTTGGAGTATAGTAGATACCTTAATAATCCCATATCGGAGGAGGAGGTTTCTCGGGTGATAAGGAATATGCCCCGACTCAAAGCACCGGGCCCTGATGGTTACAGCGCAGAGTTTTATAAGTGCCTAGCTGACCCGCTCTCGGGGATTTTGCCCGCTGTTTACAACTCCCTTATAGCTCAGGGTGAGTTCCCGGCCCGGGGGA
This sequence comes from Rhinatrema bivittatum, assembly GCF_901001135.1. Classification (NCBI taxonomy): domain Eukaryota; kingdom Metazoa; phylum Chordata; class Amphibia; order Gymnophiona; family Rhinatrematidae; genus Rhinatrema; species Rhinatrema bivittatum. The sequence goes on along the minus strand of NC_042616.1, from coordinate 50,174,683 downwards.
ACCAAGCATTTGTTACTTTGATACCTAAACCTGGTAAAGACCCATTGCGGCCGGAATCTTATCGTCCCATCTCCCTACTGAATGTGGATCATAAGATTTTAGCCAAGGTATTGGCGGACCGTCTGGGGAATGTTTTGCCATCGCTTATCCAAGCTGGCCAGGTGGGCTTCGTTAAACAGCGTTATTCCCTTAGAAATATTCGGCAGGTACTAACGGCAATGGCTCTTTGCAATAGGGTGAATGATCCCTACCTGGTTGTTAGTCTGGATGCTGAAAAAGCGTTCGACAGGGTGGAATGGGGGTTTATGTTCCATATTCTCCGCCTTGTTGGGATTAGTGGGTTCTTTTATCAGGCAGTGGAACTGTTATATCACACCCCAGAGGCCTGCATTCAAGTCAATGGAGGGTTGACGGAGCCCCTAACAATTGAACGGGGTACGAGACAGGGCTGCCCGCTCTCCCCCCTGCTCTTTATACTTACCCTGGAGCTCTTTTTGTTAGCGATACAATCTAATGTCCATATCCGGGGCATCCAATTTAATGATGGGCGGCAACGGGAAATATTCAAGTACGCGGCATTTGCCGATGATATTTTACTGTTTTTAACGTCTCCCCGCAGATCGTTGGACACTCTACTAGGCATTTACGATCATTACTCCGCTCTGTCCGGTATGCGTATCAATTGGGATAAGTCAGAGGCTCTGGCCTTTCCGGACTCGTTGCGGGGCAGCTGGGAGGGAGTGTTCCCCCTGAAGTGGGCTGGGGATTCCTTAAATATCTAGGTGTACATCTGGCGACTGATTTGTCTAAACTCTATTCCCTTAATATCCATCCCCTACCACGGCAAACACGGGAAAAGCTGACCTCATGGCGGAGCCTGCCACTTGCCGTGGCAGGACGTATAGCATTATTTAAGATGGTGCTGCTACCCAAATGGCTGTATGTTTTGCAAAATTATCCGGTGATACTGCAGCTTGGTGATCTCAATCAAATAGACTCCCTTCTACACCGTTTTATTTGGAAAGGGAAAAAGGCCAGAATCCCCCTGCGCTGGTTAAAGCAGCCCTGGTCTGAAGGGGGTATGGGGATTCCACATCTTAATCGATACGGTTGGGCAGCGAATCTGCGTTTAATCAGGGGTTGGTTCTTGGGGAAATCCCCTTTTGTTAATGTCTTGGCGGAGGCCACTTTTACTAGTCCCCTTGCATTGGGTTACGTGCTTATGGCAAGTGGAGATAGAGTGCCCCAGACTTTGGCGCAGCATCCATTGGTGCGACCCCTGCGGAAGACTTGGGTATGCCTTACCCGTCTGTTGGGGCTTCCCCAGCAGTGCGCCTACTTGACCCCGTTGAGAGGCAATCCCGATTTTTCACCGGGCTCTACCACCACTTACTTTGCCACTTGGGGGGCTAAGGGGGTGATCTATCTAGGTCATGTTTGATGCAGACGGGGGGTATATTCCCTATGCTCGCCTACAGGAACTGTATGACTTACCAGGGACACATCATTTTGGTTATTTCCAATTAGGTCATTACATCAAATCTCTTGGGAGACCTGACGTGAATGTGGCAATTTTCACAAAAATTGATGGCTTTTTGCAGTTGGATGCTACCTTGGAGCCTTCCTTGTCCCGATATTACAAACAACTTGCTAAGGCCGTGCCGCTGGAACCTTATACTCTCTCGGTTGAACGCTGGAACAGGGATGGGGATTTTCAGCTAACACCCCGTATCTTTTCTTGCAGCGTTAGAGGGGTCCTGCCTATTACAAGCAACATGTACTTTCGGGAGATGCATTTAAAGTTCCTACGTAGGGCATTTATATCACCACAGGTTGCCCATAAAGCGGGGCTCAGTCAGACGGATCGGTGTTTACGCAGCGGAAAGGCTAAGGGGACCTTAGCACATGTGTTTTGGGGGTGTCCACTAGTACAACGATATTGGCGACAAATACATGTTTATTTGGAGTCTTTACTTGGAGTTCGTCTCCCTCATTCTCCCTACTTGTGGCTCTTTCATTGTGTAACCCATCATCTGTTCTCCAGCGCAGGTCCCCGAACACTTTTAAAGAAATCCGGCCTCGTGGGGAAAAAAGTCATTTTAATCCTTTGGCGTGATCAGAAGGGACCCTCCTTTTGGACATGGCGGCTTCATCTGCATCGTCTTATGCAATTTGATAACTTGGCATCACAATCCTCCCCGAGGCAACGTCGCATTTTTTTACAAACTTGGGACCCATATCTGCAACATTTACCTCATAAGGCTCGCAGCTTGGTGCTGAATGGCTAATTGCTATTTGTGCCACTACCCGGATATCTTTCACCATGGCGATAGGTCTCAAGAGGGTTCACGGGGGGGGGGGGGGGAGGCAGGGTTGGGGGATCATTCAAGGTTTGGAAACTGTTTGAGTGTTTGTTCAGTTCTAAGCCTGGTTAATTGTTTGCGTATTCTGTCATGGAGACTCTGTGTGGCTACCAGACTGTCTTATTGATTGTTCTGTTGAATTTGTTACACTCAATAAAAAAATATTGAACACAAAGTAATCTGATAGCACTTGGTTATTCGCCTTCATGGACATAATGCTGTGTTCTTCTGGTATAGTCTGCATATTTGACTTTTGCCACAAAGGGGAGGGTGGGAGGGGTGGGGGACGGTTGTTTGGTGTGAATGAGATGAATGGGTAGTGAGTCTGATGGCCTCGGTTGATGGTTTATGTTCAGTACGGGGAGTGGGGAGGGTGGGGTTAATAGAAACAAATAGAAAAGGAGGGATGCATCAAGTAACTTCATGTCCTGACGTTTTTGCGTTTTGTACTATCTTGTCTTGATGGCTTACTGTGCCCGCATTTGATATTGTTCTTGTTGCCTATCCCCGAAATAAAAAAGCATGTTGACAAAAAAAAATAATAGGCATCTCAGAGATGTGATACCAGGGTAGAAATTATCTCAACATGACAGAGCAGATGAAATTGGTGGACAGGAGGCACTAAATGTTAAAGATGGCATAGAGTCAGGCAAAACAAAAGTTTCCCAGAAAACAAACTGCACTCTGGAATCCTTATGGATTGAAATTCCAAAAGAGAAGAGTTTAGTAGTGGGTATATTTTACCGTCCGGCAGGCCAGGATGAGGAAACAGACTGTAAAATGCTAACAGATTAGACTGGCCACTAAAATGGGTAACATAATAATAATGGGAGACTTATCCGAGTGTTGATTTTGTAAATGTCACATCAGGATATATAGATAACTTACTTATTTTATATTCTGCTTTTTGGCACTTCAAAGTGGTTGCTGGGTACTCCCAACCTGCCACATGGCTCAGAGGAAGAAGCTGCAGGCTGCCCAGCACTCCCAACCCGCCAAGCAGCCAAAAGAAAAAAAAAAAAAAGCCGTGAAGCAATTTCCACATGTAGATGTGTGAGAGAGAGATCGTGTATGTGTGTGTATGTAAGAGGGAGCGTGTGTGTATGTGAAAGGGAGCGTGTGCATGAGAGAGAACATATGTTTATATGTTTGTGTGTGTGTATGTATAGATATATACTGTATCTATATCTATGAGAGAGGGAAGAGAAAGCTTGTACATCCCTCTCCCTCTAATCTACGACAATTCCAGGGTGACTAGAAATAAAAAAAATTCCCAGGTATGAAAAGCATGAATCCTTATCCTTATTAGTTTAATTTTTGGATATTATTTGATGTGCCTGCAGTTTGAAATATTTTATTGGTATTTGGGCAATTGAAACATTTAATATGCGTTTTTAATTATTGGATCTTCCATGCATCAGCTGCTTTTAAAAATCCTTGTTATTAGTATGTTTATACTATTATGGTTTATGTATTTATTATATTTCTTAATCTTATTGTTTAATGGCTGAGTTCTGGTGACGCTTCTGCTTTTCCATTGTTGCACTGCATACAGAGTCTGACTTGTGGTTTCTAATTCAGTTTTTGCCTGCATGTTTCTGTTTATACTTTATGGGGGTCTTTTTCTGTATTTGGTGAGGCTCTGCCTGTGTTCTGCATGTGTGACCAAGGAGAGGTATTCTGGTAGCATTTAGGGATCTATAGCAGCTTGGTTTGTTCTATTTTCCTAATGGGAGGTGTATTGGTGTTTTAGGGCCTGGTGTAATATTTGCAGTGCTGCCTTTTCATTGATAGGGTTCTTACTTTATAAGTGCTGGCAGTTAGTGCTGTTTTGGTATGGGAGGCTTATTATATTTTAATTGTAATTTACTCTTAGCTTTCTGAGGGTCAAGCCCACACCCAACACGTGTTACGGCGGTCCTAATGTCATATGGGTTCTAAATGTCTCTTTTTTAAAGGGTTTTCTGATTGGCACCATAGCAGTGCATGTAAATATAATATACATGTTGTGATATTTATCTCAGAAGGCTGTACTCTGAATATTCATTTTCATGTAAGTTCTGTTATTATGAACGCATATTTTTTTAACTGTGTGTGTGGAGAGGGTGGGGGCGGGATACCAGGGTAAAAGATTTGTCTAGGGCATCTAATACTCTTGCACTGGCCATGGGTTCTGGGGCAGGGGGTGAAGACCTGGAGGTGGGGGGGTGACCGTTTTTAAAGTTTAGGTTGCTGGAAGGAGCTGGGCTGTTTTTGGTGAGCCCAAGATAGACTAAATGAAAATGGGAGGGGGGCAGCACAATAATTGTTTGCACAGGGTAGCCAAAAGGCTAGCGCCGGCCCTCTCCTGATGCCTATCACTCAACCGTTTTCTAGTCCCACTTTCGGACTCACCCTGTGGGCTGCTCAGCTCGTTTATAAGCCACCGGCGTGGCACAGTTTCAGAAACCTTACCAAAATCCCCATGAACCACATTCAGTGCTCTTTTGTGATCCAATGCCTTGGTTAGCTCGTCAAAGGAATTGACCTGACTTCATTCCGGTAAAACCGTGCTGCCTTGGATCTTCTAATCTGCTGCGTTTAAGAACTCCACTAGCCTTTCTTTAATAAGTGAATGCATTAATTTACCCACCACTGAGGTCAGACTAACCAGACTCCTCCTCCTTAATTGCTCTTTGATGAAAGGGGAGAACATCTGCTTCTTTCCAGCCCTCTAGCTTGGCTCTTGCAGCTAAAGACGGATTATGCAGCTGCCTGAACCTCTAAAACCCCCTGGGTCACGTCTGGCATCCCGGACTTATCCGCTTTCAGTTTTACTTTTTGCATGCGTTCACTCTTTTTTGTAAATGGATAAGGGGTCTGTCTGTCTTCCAGTTGGGCTTCTGACAATTTGTCGTCTTACTTTACCCCCTCTCTTCAGGAAATAATGCGCATAAGTGTTTGGCATGTCTGCTGCTTTTCCATGTCACTTGCACACATTCCCTTCCTGCACCTCTTACTTTTACAGTCCCTCCCTTCACTAACATATCTGAAAGCAAATCTTTGTTGCCTTCTTTTACTACTATTTTTTTTTTATAATGTAATGTTTATTAGGCAAAGTAGGAACATAACAAACAACCACAACAAGTGACAATGAATGTCAATACAGTGCGATATATACCATATGAGAGATTAACAATCACAAATAGGAGGCCCAATTAAGGCCTAGTTGGGGGGTGGAGCCAAGATGGCGGCGGGACCCTAACACTGCGCTGCTCGGCGTTTTTTGTTCTCTTGACAATTTCCTCTAAATAATCGAAATGCTGGCGAAAAGGAAGGGGAAAACAAAGACCTATCCCTCCGAATCCCCTACCTTAACCGGGCAGCCGACCATCAAGCAGTGTTTGGAGACAGCTATTAAGCAGGGGCCAGGAGGTCCGGCTGTCGAAGGTAACGGAGGAGAGTTACCTTCGACCTCGGAAGATGTTTCCCTGAGCCCAGACGTCAGACCTCCGCCACAAGAGCGAGAACCCCAGCAGAAGTCAGCCAGCCAAAGCCCTGAAATGGTGACCTTGGATTTGGTCTTGGAGGGAGCAACTGCTGAGACAGATCCCGCTCTAAGAATGCTGGAATCCTCAACCGGAGAGAGAGATGGGTGTCCGGCGGAGGAAACATCAACATCTGCGAGCGGAGGAGAAGGTGAGACGCTGAAAATTCAGCCAGCCTTTGTCATGATTCCAAAACCAGCAAATGTTACCCTTGATTCTATTTGGGACGTGTTGAAGAACATGGGTAATGCTGTAAATGATTGTTCAATGAAAATAACAACTCTGTCTCAACAAATGGAAATAATTTCTAACAAAAATAATGTTCAAATAAAAGAAAATCAGGAAAAATTTGTGAAAATGGAGGAAGATATAAAGGTAATAAAAGAAGTGCAAAGTTCCCTTATTCAAGATGGAGACATCCTGAGTAAGAGGGTGGAATTCATAGAGAACAGACTGAGACATTTAAATCTGCGTTTCTTAAACTTTCCCAAAGTGGTGGGGGAATTACCCCGTGTTACGTTGAGGAGATATCTCCTAGAAAATTTAGAATTTGCCTCTGAACAAACCCCACCTATGGACAAGGTTTATTTTTTGCCCGTCATTCGGTAGCACAAGTCCCAGTCAGAAAGTTCCAACGAAACCTGCATATCCCTTTCCCAATCCAGAACATGCTTGGGTTTTTGAACCTGATATTAACGCATACATTTTGGAAATACCCTTAGATGCTACAGTCATTTTGGAGTAGTTCTCTTCAAAACGTGATTTTGGCCTCTGAAGGGCAGTCAGAACATGAGGAGAATGAACAAAGGAGGACACGTGCAAAAATAAGAACCTGTCCCACTCTGTCAATAGGTATTTTTGAGAAAGTGCCTCAAAGGAATAAACGGAGTTCCCATCCCAAACCTGTTCCAGCCTTACAATCCCCACCCGGTGCCAGGGACAAATCGTTGATTTCTCCAAACCCGGAGGGAATAGGCTGTTAAGGAGGAAAGAGGAACATGGCCACAATGAATATTCCCCCATTAATTTATTTCTTTACCACTCCCAAATGGAACACGTAAGCCGGGTAAAAGGAGAAGCCCGTTTCAACAGAGTGGATGTGCCATCATAAGATCACACCAAATGTTCCAATGAGTGCAAGCCCGCTAAATCTTGCTCAATCTGAGTCCACAATTTGAGGTTGGACAAGGAGTGCCACTCAAATAGAACTTGCAACTGGGAGAATGCATAGTAAAAGGCAAGATTAAGAACTCCCAAGTCCCCCTGGCTCGTGGCCCGCTAGAGCACAGCTCTCGCCACTCTAGTAGGTCTACGCTTCCAAATGAAGTGGAAAAACCTCTTCTGCCAACCCTTAAGGAGACCGAGTGAGAGAGCTATCGATAGGGTCTGGAAAAGATAGCAGAATCTGGGTAGGATATTCATCTTTATAGCATGAATCCTGCCTAATCAAGAAAGTTGTGAGGAATAAAACAAGGAATAGCCGAAGGTCCTCAAAAAAATATATTTATTAAAAATCAATGAGTGCCTGACTCTAGGCCTGAGTTTCGCCCATTGGAGGGCTGCTTCAGGGGCTGTAAACAACAGAATGTCACTTTTAAGATGTACTTTTCAATCTCTCAAGCCTCATTCAGAATGATATCCAAAACATTAATGGCAGGTTTTGTTGGTGTGCTCATTCCATAGGAGTTCATAAGCAGGCTCTTAGGCACATGAAGATTGAGCACTAGAGTACTTACAGTCAGAGCGGCTCCAAAAGCCGACAAAAAGTAGCGTGCATGCAAACAGCAGCGGGAGTTCAGTATCAGCCCAACTGTAGTAACACTTTAATTGTAATCCCAATTCATTCGAAGTATACAATGTATACCAAGCTATTATCTTAACAAATAGCTTGGTATACCGCTGCTGTTTGCATGCACACTACCTTTTGTCGGCTTTTGGAGCCGCTCTGACTGTAAGAACTCTATGGGGGTCCATACATTCAAAACATATTCAGTTATCAATAATACAAGTGAGGAGAGGAGTGTGCAGCTATCTTTAATGCATGGGCCTTACTTACTAGTTGTTATCAGACTCTCTTTTGTCTCACCTTTATCAACTACGAAAGTCTCCAAATGTGTGGGATCAGAACATATGACTTTTTTGCCCTGAAAATTAATGTAACACTTCGAGGGAAATTTCAAATAAAATGAAGCCCCAATTTCTAGGGCTTTATTTTTTAGGGCATGGAATTGTCTCCAGGCCTGTGTGGGCCTGGAGACATCAGGAAATAAATATATTCTCTGCCCACAGAAGGAGAGATCTTTGTTTCTGAAAAACTTCTCAAATACCTCGTCCTTTTCTCTCTCTAGAGAAAAGGAAACAAATAAAGTAGTTCTCTTATTTATGATGTCCAGGGATTCCTCCAAGAAGGATGAAATCCCTGGGCTCCTCTAATTCTCTAACTTGTACAGCTCTAGACTGTACTGGGAAGGGAAAGATTTTAGAAATACTAGGGATCTTGTCTGCTTCACATGAATGATTTTCTATCAAAAACTTCCTAAACATTTCATATGGTGACAGTAATCTTGTTATTGGAAAATTAACCAAACGTAGATTTATTTTTTTATCCTCAACATATTTTCCACATTTTCCTATTCTGTATGCATTGACAAGCTATCCATTCTGAATGTTACCTGTTACACTTTTTACAGTTGTTTCCAATTCTAATAATCTCTTTCCTTGATCTTCAATAGAACTCTTATTAACATTTACAAGAGAAGTAAGGGAAGCATTAACTTGTGAGGCATTGGAGTCTAATCTGACAAGCATTTTCCACAGGTCTCTCAATGTAATATCTGATGATTCCTTAAAATTCATCAGACTCTTACTGGTGCCACCTAGTGGAGTCCCTTCTACAGTTCTTTGATTTTCTAATTCTGCTTGAGATGTTTCATCAATTACTCTTTCAGGAAGTTCTCCCTCTTTTCTACTCACATTTTACCAAACTGTCCTCGATGGATCTGATATGACCATGTCCCCCAGCCGAACTATTCAAATAGGGATACCTCCTCAAATTAAAGTCGCCACCCATATGTCCTTCTTAATAGCTAGTCAACATATTAGAAAGTGCTTCGAAATAGGGGCCCTTTCTTGAATTTGGAGCAAACACATTGAGTAATGTAAACTATTCCCCATGTATTACAACTTTCAAAAGCAAAAATCTTCCCAGCCTGTCCTGGAGGACAGCCTTCACATCCACCAATAAGTCATGAGCAAATAGAATGTCCACTCCTCCATACTTATTTTCCTTAGAGGCTGCAGAGAAATATTGAAGAAGACATAAGGGCATTGTATCTAGCCTTAAGATGTATTTCCTGACAGAAGATTATGTTGGCCTTTAACGCATCAGCTTCTTTAAATAGTATTTTTCGTTTCCCTATAGTATTGAGGTCCTTAGTATTAATGGAGACAATATTGATCACTCCCATGACACCCTACAGAAAGAAAAAAACTCCCCAGTGCCTTACCACACACACTCGTAGAAAAAGAATAATCACCCACCAATAAAAGCCAGAAAGACTCCCTCTTCCCTTCCTCCACCCAACACTCCCCCACTTTAACCCATCCCCACCATATAATCCAAATCCTACTCGGGCAGGTATCTCCCCCTGGAGGAATGATGTCGCCCAAGCATGATAGCTCTCGTCCCTGCTCCATCTGAGCAACCACAAGCGCCCCTCCCCCTGCCAGCAGTAACTTAGCCAAGGAAAACTTCCATTCAACACCCTTATTAAAGAAAGTGAGTTTGTACAGTATAGAGATCATCAAATCCCAATGCTGAATCCTCACCCACTCACCATTCCAGGTGACGAGGGGCTGTCCAAATGCCTCCACAGCCTGCAACCAGAACCTGGTACACTCTGCCAGCGGGCCTGATCATCTCTCCTCTAGGACTGGGTCGAAGGACGAGCTGTCACTGATTCCTCAATCACATTGATGCCCATTTCTACTAGAAACACTCTAGCCATGGCCACCGTCTTGACTTTGGTGGACTTGCCTTGAACAGCGAACTGTAAATCGAAGGGAAACAGCCAGCGATATTTGATAAACGCTTTCTGCAGAGCCAGGAGTAGAGCCCGAAATTCTCTCCTCTTCTTAATAGTAAAGGCAGAGATATCTTGAAATACTTTCAATTTCTGTCCCTTCCAAAGGATGTGTCCCTGCTTTCTCGCCAGCTGGACTACCCTTTCTTTAAGAACAAAGGAGTGAAAACAAGCCTCAATGTCCCTAGGGAGATTTCCTCTTGGACTCCCCAAAGCCCTATGGGCCCACTCCAGCTTAATCTCTGGGTCTGCCCAATGTCCTCCGCAGACTCCAAAACTGCTGCATAGATGCTCACCATCATTTGGAAGCAATCAGCAAATTCAGGGAGCTCCTGCAAATTTGCACGTCTAGACCTATTTTCAAGGTCTTCGATTTTTTCTTCCATCTCCTGTACCTCTTTTTCCTTCAGGTCACGAGGTCCAAGGTCTGCTCATCCAGACGCATTTCAGCCTCCTCAACATGTTGCTGAGGGCAGAGATGTCCGTGTGTACCTCTGCTATCAGCGACCCCCAGTTCAGAATGGAGGGATGCCATATTGCTTGCTGTGCAGGTCCGTGAACCATTTGCAGAATTCTCCCCAGGACGGCAAGCCTTCATCGGCATTCTCCCCCCACCTCGCTTCCGGGCTTGCAGGATGCCACCACCACCTCGCCGTCAGGCTCCTCCTCCTCCTTCAAGGCCCAGGGCATGGCCTACCTCCTGGCTCGCAAAGGAAAAATGCTTCAGATCCGACTTCTTTTTATACAAAGCCATCAGAGAGCAAAGCAGTAACAACGGTAAGAGATCAGAGCCACGATCAGGAGGTCAGAGCACCGTGAGTGTAACAGATCACAACAGATTTCAAATAGCGAGGTCAGAGCTAGGGACTCAAGCGTCCATACTCGTCGGGTGATGTTACTTCCCCTTTCTTTTACTACTTTAAGAATTTTTTTATCCTGGGTTTTTTTTCTGTCCTGACAACCTTCCCTTCCCGACTTTCTTCAGACTTTCCAAATATTTTCACTCTTTTTCCTTCTTCTAGGATTTTTTTTTTAGCTTTTTTTTTCTTTACCTTTAATATTTAATATTCAGCTCCTCTTTATGCAATGGAATGCAGTGGATGTGTTGCTTCCTGTGACAATCAACACTGACAGGGAGTCTTTTCAGGATTACGAATAGTGATTTCTTTACCAACCAGTTTACACATTTGTAACCACTGCCCAGACCTTACCTCATGACCTCACATGTTGCCTCTGGCGGATTTGGACCATAAGGCCCATCCAGTCTGATCAGTTTTTGGGTTGTGTTTTTTGTTTTTTTTAATTTTATTTTTATTGAATTTTAAACAATTATACAGAACTGATAGTTCAGGATAACAGATAATGATATTATCATATTAATAAACATACTGAGTAATCATTAAGAAACATTTTCATATCTGTTAAATCATAGGAAAAGGGGGAGTCCAATTCAAATTGAGCAGTCATAAGGAAATTATAATCCTAACTAAACACATATCCTTAGAGAGAGTGCCTGAGCATTAAATAATTGCCGTTCCCTGGAGGTCATATCAGGAATGCGAGTCCAGGTATACATGTAATTGTATTGGATCCAGGAAAATATACCTTGCTTCTCGAAATATCAATATACATCTGCATGGAAAACGCAATATAAATTTTGCACCCCTGTTTATTGCTTCTGATCTCATTTGGAGAAATCTCCTTCTCTTTTCTTGGGTTGCTTTAGTTACGTCTGGATAAATCCAGATTCTATATCCGTGAAATAGCTTTTCTTGGTTTCTCAGGAAATTTCTCAATACAGTATCTCTTTCTGATATAAACTGAAAAGTTACTAACAAAGTTTCTCTGGTTTCAATCACTGTATCTAAAGTCATTTCCAGGAGTGCTGATATATTCACAGATTCTTCTATTCTCTCTTGCTGTTGGGGAATATTTTCTGGCTTCTTTTCCTTGGTAAGTAATACATTTTTGACAAAGCTGGGAAACCCTCCTCTGGAAATTTCAAGATATTATTGAGATAGCTTTTGAATAAATCTCGTGGTGAGTGTCCTTTCATTTTTGGAAAATTAAGAATCCTTAGATTCACTCGTCTGTTCTCATTTTCTAATCTCTCCAACCTATTATAACACATAGTCTCGGATTTTATTAAGTTATCTTGAATCTCCTTTATATCCTTAATTTTTTCCACATTCTCAGAGACTTTTTTCTCTAAAGTTATCATTTTTTCATCCATACTCTTTATATGTTGCAAATTTTCCCTCAGTAAACTCGACATCGATTTTATAGAGGAATCAACTGAGACAAATATACTCCAAATAGTTTCAATAGTTATTTCTTGTGGTTTCACCAGAGGGAGGGTTCCCACAATATGTATTCCCGTCTCACTCTTCCCTGAGGTCTCCAAGTCCCCGGTCTTACCATCAGTCTGTTGTTCCGTGGCTGCCTGGCCCCTGGAGCCGTGTTCTCCTTGGCTCTCCGAAAGGGGTGCTTTGCTCTCCTCCTTTCTCGGGGCAGTAATTTTCTTAGGTTCCATTTTCCCCTCCAGCCATCTGGCTGTAACTTCTCCGGACGAGCTGAAGATTTCAGATGGTTGATCCGGGGTGAGCGGCGCGCCAGAGCTGAGGGATGCCTCCTCCACATGGGTTCCCGTAGCCTGCTCAGCGTCGGGCGTTCCCGCGTTTCCTCCTGCCGGCTGACTTCTCAGAGCACTTGCAAACATTGTCTCGATTCGTGGTTGGGAAAAGTCTGTAATCGGCATCGAGGTAATAGAAGGCTTCAGTTTTGCCTTTCTTTTCGTGTGGGGCATTATTAGGTAACTTTTCAAAGAAATAATTTGCAGGAAAGGCAAAAGAAAAATCTCTCCACGGAGCGAGACTAGCTGCGTCCTCTCTATAGGGCGGCCATCTTGGACTAGTCTGATAAGTTTACTTCCTGTTACAATGCCAGAGACCCCAGTTGACCTACTGACAGAATATGCTAAAACTAACTTGGAGTTCTAACAGATTGAAGAATATGACTGTTTTTAATATTTCTTTTTCAGGTGCTGGTGACATTTGAAGATGTCGCAGTTTCTTTCTCAGAGAGAGGAAGGGGTTAAATGAAGGTCAACAGAAAACGTGCAAGGAAATGAAGGATAATTGTGAAGCTCCAATCTCGCTGGGTAAAAATCTCTGTTCTTCCTTTTTTTTTTTTTTAATTCTGGGTTTAGTCCTCATTTTTATTTATAATTTTTTTTTTTTTTATTTAACTTATTGGTGCTGTTAGACATTTGGAGATCCATATTAAGTCACTTCCGAATAGCAGAGTTAGCCAGATATATTCAATAGTGCAGCCGCATTATTGAATATAGCCAGCTATCTTAAGGTTAGCTGGCTAACTTTATCCAGCTAACTTTAGGACAGCTCTTTGGCCTGGTCAGACTTAACCGGCTAAGAGGGAGATTTATTAAGCCACGATAGTTTATTGCGGGAGGGGGCCAAATATCGCGGGGATGTTTCTGCAATAGTTGGCCCTTCCCCAACAAACTATCGCAGCTGTACCTTGATTTAACTGTTAATCATTCTATCTGTAATCAGATAGCCAACCATTTTAAAAATAAAATACTTAAAATCTCCGAAGAATTCACTAATCTTCCAGTCCCAAAATTTTCTCGTTCCGCACACCCAGCTGCGACTAGTCTTCCTTCTTACTTCTATCTAATGCAACATTGAATCCCACTCCATAAACAAAAGAATTCAAACTCTCCTCTAAACCCATGTTCAGGACCTTTATTTAAATCTCTTGGTGAAGTAGCCTGCGATCACCTCTGCAAGTTAATTAATCGATCATTACAGTCTGGAATCTTTCCTGACGCCTTAAAACAAACGTCTATTCTTCCCATATTAAAAAAACAAATCTCAAAATTCCATGGACCTCAGTAATCTTTGGCCAATAGCCTGTATCACCTCTCTAGCCAAACTCATCGAATCAATTGTTCTCCATCAGTTGAGTGATTTTTCTCTCAGAACATGACAACATGGTTTTCGAAAAAGACAGTCAACTGAGACACTACTCCTATCTTCCTTTGACACTTATCTACGTGGTTTTCATTCAAATACAGACTTCATCCTGCTTTTCTTGTACATTTTGGCCGCTTTTGACACTTTAGATCACCAAATTCTCTTGTCCAGTCTTCTTTCTATAGGAATAAACTCAACAGTGCTTGAATGGTTTAAAAGTTATTTATCAAACCGTATTTATCAGGTTAACATTGGTTCAACTCCTCAGCTCCTTACACAGTCTGTTCTGGGGTCCCTCAGGGATCTTCGCTTTCTCCAGTCTTTTTCAACATTTACTTACTCCCGCTGTGTCATATACTTTCTGCCCTGAACGTTCAATTTAAAGTGTACGCTGATGACATATGTTTTTCGTACCTTATAAATCTTCTTGGTCTGAGACCCTTTCTACTGTAGTTCTATATATAAATACGATTGATAGATGGTTACCTCACAGCTGTTTAAAACTAAACCCCAACAAAACTGAAATATTATTTCTATGTTCGATCGCAAACCCTTCAAATGGTCCTCCGGCACACCTACTATTAAATGGCACTCCTATACCAATTCTCACTAAAGCTCAAAATCTAGGAGTTTTACTAAACTCAGATTTATCAATGTCACAACATATTACTTTAATTGTCAAAAACTCTTTTTTTTTTTTTTTTTTTTTTTAAGCTTCATTTACTTAAGCGCTTACGTCCGCTTCTATTTTTTTCATGACTTCCGTTCTGTTCTCCAGTCCTTAATTTTTTCAGGCTTGAATTACTGTAATGGGCTTTACTTGGCTCTTCTTGACTCTGCGATCCGACCTTTACAGCTTATACAAAATTCTGCTTGCATTTTACTCAGCCCACCTGTTAAGTCATATCACTCCAACTCTATATTCTTTACATTGGTTACCCATCAAATTCAGAATCCTTTATAAAATACTATCTATTGCTCATTCACTACTACATAACCCATCTTCGATTTGGTTCTGTTCCATTCTTCGGATTTATAAACCCGTTCATTATATTCAATATGTTCCATGTAAACCGCCTCCCCGGCGATAGTTACCTCTGTTAAATGTGAACCAGAGTGATATGTATTGTATACAGGAACTTCCGGTATATAAAACCCATAAATAAATAAATAAAATAAAATCTAGGCATTTAAGATCTCTAAACAAAAACTTATTAGACATCCCTTCAATACATCTGGCACGTTTAGATATCACCACAAAAAGAGCTTTTTCAGTAGCAGGTCCACTATTATGGAACTCTTTACCGACCCCCCTCTTTGTCAAATCTCAAACTCTAAGGAATTCAAGAAATCATTAAAACCATACCTATTTTCAAAAGCTTTTGCCATCTCTGACACAGACCACGCATAATTTCACAATACACAGTTGTTACCATGACTCTACTCCACGTGCTGCTTCTTCCTTTTCTTTTCTTTAATTTTGTAATATTTACTTTGTATTGTTTGTATAATTTTTATGTTATGTAATTTTCCTACTTCATTTTACATTTGGTTTGTCTTTTACATTTTTGCAAAAACAGTATATAAATAAATTATAAATAAAAAAAAATATATCACCACAAACGTGCAACAAAAAATTGTGCTGCAGTACTTCTCTTTCCCCTGTGATGGCAGCCCACCTCAGCCGGGGGGTCACCATCATTTAAAGGGCCAGCAGCCTGAAAAACACCTGCCCCACACCCCCAAATAAGAAAAAAGATCTGACGAATCCTTGTCACCCACACTACCACTGTTGGAGACAGAATGCTGGGCTCAATGGCCCTTGGTGTGACTCAGCAAGGCACTTCTTATATTCCCTGGAAGATGTGTCCTCTCCTCCCGTATTCCAACTAGTCTTGGCATCTACAGTCTTTGAGGAGGAGCTGGATTAGAAAATGTGGGATTTAAGGGAACAGAGAAACAGTGCCACTCAGAACAAAAGGCTCAGATCTGGACAAATTTTATTTGCATTGCAGTAGATCTTGGACGTTATTAGCGCAGGAGTTGGATACTGCTAATGGAAAGACCGAATGGTTGTGTTGTACTCTAACTGATATATATGAAAACATGACCACTGAGAGAACCATTAAGTTGGAGAAAAATATGAAAAATGTTTTATATGGTATACTACAGAGCTATCTAAAGGAAAACATGCACTCTGTTTGAGAGAGATGTTAGCATAAAGACAAACAGCCATGCAATGAGGATCTTTATCAGGGCTCCTTAAGTCAATACAGATCACACATACAAGAAACAAAGAGGAACTGTTATTCTACTTGTATTAAAAAAAAAAAAAACAACTCACTTAATAAACTGCATGGTTCAGTCATCTTAATGCTCTTCAATTTAAACAATGTTGAGGAGAGTCCTAATCCCTGAGGAATGCCAGAGTTCATCTGACGCCATGCTGACGTACTTTCACCAGCTCTAACCCACGCTTGATGTTCAGAGAGGAAAGAACGAAACCAACGCCAGATTGCATCCCCAATACCAAGGCTAGACCGTCTGTTTAGTAATATAGCATGACTGATGGCATTGAATTCAGATGGTTTTCCATGTGCAGTCTCTTTGGCTTAACCTTTAAAATCTATGTTGATGTTATACAGCTTTATTTCCCGGTTCATGGAAATGTTGGGGCGGTAGTAGCTTTTGTCACTGACTCCTTGCAAGTGATTAGTATCTGGATGAGAACAGTCAGCTATTCCTTAACTGTGACAAAACAGAAGCCCTATGGTTTAGCCATTTTCCCCCTTCCTCCCCCCATTCTCAATTGGCCAGGATTGACTAGTGAAGGGATACCAGTAGCTTTTTCAACTGCTTTTAGAGACTTAGGAGCCTGTATTTACCTTTGTTCAGCCCTTACTCCACGGATAAGAGCTGTTTTAAAGTCAATTTTTATAAACGTAGGCTTTTACTTCAATTAACATGCATTATTTCTAGGGATGACTCTTGGTCTGTCGTCCAGGCATTTGTTTTAA
This sequence comes from Rhinatrema bivittatum, assembly GCF_901001135.1. NCBI lineage: Eukaryota > Metazoa > Chordata > Amphibia > Gymnophiona > Rhinatrematidae > Rhinatrema > Rhinatrema bivittatum. The sequence goes on along the minus strand of NC_042616.1, from coordinate 50,157,696 downwards.
CTTCTGTTGACTATTATAACTCCTTGTATGTGAGTCTGCCAAGTGGTCGGATTAGAGTCTTTCAGCTTTTGCAAAATGCTGCAGCACATCTAGCCCTAGGTTGATCCACTTAGGAGCATATGACCCCCCCCCCCCCATGCTAAAAGCATTACAGTGGTTGTCTGTCAAGCTCAGGATAAAATTTAAGATCCTCTGCTTGGTTTTCAGAGTCATTAATCAGGACAGACCAGTTTATCTTGCCAACTTATTGACTCTGTATTCCTCCCTGCAGAGTTTCGGCTCTGCTGTAAAATATGCACACCTGCAGGTCACTCGATGTTGGGCTTTTTCTGTTATAGGCCCTGTCTTGTGAAATGCCTTCCCAGAGGAGCTCTGTTCCCTAACTGATTATGTTCAGTTTCTGAAGAAACTTAAAACTTTGCTGTTTTGGGAAGCTTTTGTTTAGTCTGGTGCAATCACCCCCCCCCCCCCCCCCCCCCCCCCAGTAGCCATATCCCTAGCTGTTCTTTGGATCCACCATCAGCGTACAAGAAGAGTGGTGCTTAATAGCATTTCTGCTTCTTCTGCTGCATGTGGTATGAGCTGCAAGATTATGATCTCGTGGCTCAAACTGCAAGACTGACCCCACGCAGAAGATGCACTAAGAAGCACCACTCCGCCTTTCATTTGGTTGTATGGCAAGGGGTGGACTGGAAGCATAACCAGCCAATGTCACTAGGCAAATGCTGCTGGTGCCAGGGAGCCTTTTCTTTTATGGCACTTTGGACAACCAGCCGGCTCGCCCTACCCTAAGGCCAGCCCTGATCGGACCCCTTTTCCTTAAGCCAACTCAGCGTAATGCCCTTTTCTGGCTATTAAACATGTTCTAACAAACTAGTGTATTTATTAAATTGTTTAAGAAAATGGAGAATAGCCAGACTCTTTCTCTTTCAAGGTGCTTTGGTTGACCTAAAGGATCAGACATAGCCACTGGCGTTGCAGATCCTTTTTGCTTTTTTTTTCATTTATTGAAAGTTGTTTTCCATATTTTACAGGAGTTCTGAGCTTCTCTGTAAGTGAATTATAGGGAGCTTTGTGAGCCATTTGAAAACTGGTCCCTCTACCTCAGAACTGACATGTTTGGTGTAATATGGTCTAGGTACCAATGTGTCAGACCCCCAAAATACATCTTGTACTCTTCTAGTACTGAATGGTAACTGGACATCCTATAATTCAGTTATAGGTTAGGAACTATATAACCACTTATTATAAGGCTTTCTAAATTATTCTGTATATTTAATGAACAGTAACAATTCAGCATAACAGCTGTAGAGAGAATGGTGTCATTTGGTGAAGAAATAATCCTTGATATGTTGCAGGGTCTATTCAGACTTAGAGGCACAAACTCTTTAAGCATTTCGGCCATTTGTCTGGCTTAACAGCATTCAGTGCTCTATAAAACATATCTGAAATGGGGAGAACAAAATTACATTTTCTGCTAAGAACACTTCCTTAGGGTGTGTGTATATATAGATATAGAGATAGATATATAATTACCCTGCTCTAATTTTAAGTCATCACTGCCTTTCCTAACTGTATACCCAAGTGTGAAAATGGAAGAGGGAGACTGGTAGGGTGCCACAGGGTGCTGCAGCTTTAATTGATCTTACAGAATGATTAGACAGGAAGGTGTGACCTGGTGAAATAAAAATAAAAGTGTTACCTGTTGGGGCACTGATGGCCAAGATGCTCTTGATGGTGCCCAGGTGAGCTGGCATCTAGCTGGTGGGCAAGAGTTGGGGCTGTTAGAGCCCACTGGCTGATAGAGAAGAGGAGAAAAGACAGGTCTGTGTTGCCCCGCTAAAAAGAGAACCTGTTTTGTTTTTTTTAATCTGCCATGGCTTGAGGTTGTTAGAGGGCCAGTGACAGAAGAGGAGGAGGAGGCAGTTTGCAGTGGCGGGAGATCCGTTCCATGGAGAATCAGTCCAGCAGCCGGGGATGCTCTCTCAGGCTCCTGCAGAGTTAAAAGGGCCAGGGGAGTGGCAGTTGGGAGTGGCAGGGAGGTTTCTCGATGCCTCTCACCGCTGCTGTGGTGCTCCTCTGGGGCTGGGGGCATCAATCAAGGGAGAGGAGCCTTGGGCAAGCTCCACTCTGCATTTTCCGCAGGGACTTTTATTGATCCGAGTGAACTATTTCTTACGATGTCATGGAGTATGAATGCACAGTGAGATATCTGTGAAATTTGGGAGAGACAGCTGAAAGCCTGAAAAGAGAGGACCTGTAGAGAGGTTGTACCTCCCTGAGAAGCTCAGATTTAGAGAAACTTGAGAGGAAAACTGCCTGGAAGAGAAGACAGTACTAAGTAACACCAAACACAATAGTTCCACACTAATTTGGGAAACATTTTTGTGCGTTTTTAGTTGTATGAATGAGTTTTTTCTTATAGTGTTTTGAATAAACCATTTTGTTCTGAAAGATAAGAAAATCGGGAAAATTAATGTATCAAAAGAAACAGAGCCATGGAAATTAAATTGTTTCGTTTTTAATGACGTGAATAAGACAGAGGGGAAGATTATTTGTTTATACTTGCAAGAATATTCACAGTCTTTTTTTTTTTTAAGTGTTATATTGCCATATATATAGTCCTGATATAAAAAAGATTCTTATATTTGATTTCATCTAGGATGCTGACAAACTGACAAAAAATATCAGAGCTGACAAAGTCTCTTCCACAGTTTGAACCATACACATTTTGAATTAGGAGTGTAAAAATAGGAAACTATCTCTGAATTGGGATCTTTTTTTTTTTTTTTCAAAGTAAGAGAGAGGTTTCTACACAGAAAGCTAAATTTGAGCCTCTCTGAGCCACAGAATGTCCAGGTCAGCAGCAGCAATAGTAGTCAGTGAGCCTAGGAATGTAGAGAGACCTGCAGTAGTTGCCAGTGGAGCACTAAAGTCTCTGCTATAGTAGTAGGATGTTCAGAGCTGTAACACTTGTCAGTGACCATTAGAAGAATTGATCGGAATTTAAAGTGGAATAAGTGAAAGGGGAAACCCTCTTTATAGAAAAAAAAACTGAATGACTGGTTTGAAAAGTGACTAAAAATAAAAAATAAAAACCTGCTCAGTGCTACAATAATATTTTAGAGGAACAATGTATCAAAGACCTAAAAGTTAGGAGCACATGCTGAATTTTGATTTTTATTGTACACCAGTAGCTAGTAGAAATCCAGTTTCACCAAAGTATTCTGGCTGGAGGAGGTAACACTTGCTTGCGGAAGATACCTCAGCTTAGGGAACTGGTGTCTCTTTTTTGCTTTATTAAAGAGATAGGGAGCACAGATTTCAACTAAAGATATCTGAGAATAAATAAAAAGCACTACCGAACAGAGCAGAAAGACAAAAAGGACAACAGTGAAGAAGACTTACCTGGTAGAGAAGTGCGCACACATCCAACACATTCTGGCCACAACTAGACAGACCATTCCTAAAATTAATATACAGAGCCAAAAGACATTGGACAACAGCAAGCACTGTGAATTTAAAGGAACAAGTACTGAACGAAGGGAAAGTTCAGAAAAAGCTTTTAATGGCAAAGGAATAATTGAGAAGATGCTTACCAAAATAAGTCCTAGTCTTAAGCATTTGAATCTGCAAGACAAAAATATACTTAAAGTATCAACATTCTTATAAACAGAGTCAGCAATTAAGATAGAGAAACAAACTGAAATTGCTTAAACAAGAAATACTTATCTGTTATTATAGTCCAAGTGCAGTTCAAATACAGTGCATGCTCTGGAGAGAACTAGAAAACACAAAGTAAACAGCTGTTTTAAATCATTTTAAAGGGTGTTAAAATTATTTAATAGGTTTTTTAAAACTGTTTTTAAATGATTTTAACATACCCTGTATATGGTTTTAAATGTCTAACTGCTTTTACTTAGATATAACTGTGCAATAATATTTAATATAATTGTGACTATTTGTTTAAGCTTTCAGCAAATATGTGACATTCTGTTCTTGACATGGATAATATGTTGAAATCTTCTGCTCAGTGTGCAGCGGTGGCCAAGAAAGCAAATGGAAAGCAAACAGAATGCTAGGAATCATTAGGAAAGGAATGTAGAATAAAACAGATAATATCATAATGCTATAGCTCCATGGTATTGTGGGCAGTTTTGGTCACCACATCTCAAAAAGATATAGCGGAATTAGAAGAAATACAGAGAAGGGCAAACAAAATGACAGAGTATGGAACGATTCCCCTATGAGGAAAGGCTAAAGAGGTTAGGACTCTTCAGCTTGGAGAAGAGACGGCAGAGGGGAGTTATGATAGAGGTCAAAAAATGAATGGCAAGGAACAGGTAAATACAAATCGGTTGTTTACTCTTTCTAAAAGTAGAAAGACTAGGGAACATTCAATGAAGTTACATAGAAACATTATGATAGAAAAAGACCATATGGCCCATCCATTCTGCCCATCTGTCCAATTTATTGTAGCATTATAATTCCTATCACTCCCTTAGAGATCCCCTGTATTTATCCCATGCTTTCTTGTATTCAGATGCTGTTTTTGTCTCTCCACTTTCACTGAGAGGCTGATCTACACATCCACCACCTTCTCTGAAAAGAAATATTTCCTAAGATTACACCTGAGTCTACCCCTTTCAGTCTCATCTCATGACACACCTCCCCCCCTTGTTCTAGAGCCTCCTTTCAATTGAAACGGCTCATCTCCGGTGCATGAAAACCTTTGAGATATTTCAATGTGTCTGTCATATCTTCCCCTGTCTTCCAGGGTTTCCTTGTTTAGAGCTTTAAATCTGTCCCCATATGCTTCAGAACGAAGATCACTGACCATTTTAGTAGCCACCCTCTGGCCCAACTTCATCCTGTTTATGTCCTTTTGAAGGTGCAGTTTATGTCCTTTTGAAGGTGCAGTTTCCAGAATTGTTACTACAGGGCTTCCCGAATTTCTAGCCAATGTGACCCCATTTTGCCACTTGAAAATTCACATGACCCCAGAAGATGACCAAAATAAATTAGCATGGGGTGCAGTCCTCCTCCAAACAATCACTCATCCTCATCTTCCCCTGCACTTAATTTGATCCTCTCTCAACCTTCACTCCCTCTAGCAGGGCTTCTTCTCTCAACCTATACTCTTCAGCCCTTTTTCAAGTCCCCCTGCTGATCCTCTCTCACCCCAAGCAACTTCTTATCACCTCCAACCGATCATCTTCATCCCCTCGGTGGCAACATTTTTCTCTTGGGTAGGTTCAGTGGTGGGTGAGGAGCAGTGGCAATCTCCACAGATCCATGCATACTCATGGCTGGTCCCAAGCCTGAGAGTGATCTGTAAGCGGCAGCAGCATTACTAATGAAAGTCAGCATGGGCCCTTTGGACTAGCACAAGCCCTGATCCCTCCTCATACAGAGCTTCCTGTTACCAGAGAATCTCATGCAAGGGCAGTGCTACTGCAGGGACTATGAGCACGTGGTGGCTCACAAGTTCCATTCTGACTTTCACTACTAATGCCTCTGCTTCTGGCACCTGAAGAGGGCTGCCATTTGAGGCACTTGTGACCGCAGCAGAATGTTTTATGACCCACAGTTTGGGAAGCCCTGAGTTACTACATGATACATTTAAGACAAATAGGAGAGAATTTATTTTACTCAACGCATAAATTAAACTCTGGAATCCATTGCCGGAGGATGTGGTGAAAGTTGATAGTGAGCTGGATTTTAAAAAGGTTTGGACAAATTCCTGGAAGAAAAGTCCATAAACCATTAAGGTGGGCTTGTGGAAATCCATTGCTTATCCCTGGGACAAGCAGCATGGAATCAGTTAACTTTTGGAATCCTGCCAGATACTTGTGACCTGGATTGGCCACCGTTTGAAACAGGATGCTGAGCTTGATGAACCTTTGGTCTGACCCAATATGGCATGTTCTTATGTTTTATTTTTCTGCAAATGTTAGAAAGATTGCATATTTTTTTTAAATCGCCAGTCATTCTTATGTACCTCCTTAGTCTGAAGGCTACATGGGAGTCTTATTCATGGAGCATTTCATTGGCAGACAGATCATGTTATGAGGATAATTTTTCAAAAGTCCTTCACATGTGTAAATGACTATTTACCCAGGTAAAAGACCTTTCCCGTTGATAGCAGGGCTGAATTAGCCATGCTGTCATGGGAACTGTCCGTCAGGCCCAGGAGGCGGAGCTTCTGAGTAGAAGACAGAGCTTTGCTCTGTGCGGCTGCGTGTGCCTTCCCACGCAGAAAAACAGTCTCTCCTCAGTCTGTTTTTTTCCGTGTGCAGGAGCGCACGTGGAGCTATTTCCTCCTCAGACCTAGTAAAAAAAAAAAAAAAAAATCTCAAAAACCGGCTCCGAAGCTTCCAGGGTTCAAACCCTGCGGTTGTGCTAAACTCAGATGAGTTATTCTGCAAACTATGTCCACCTGAAACTTTACTTGACTATCCACAATCTTACATCACGCATAATATCTTACTAAATATCTGTGTGCGTGATTGGGAGCTTAGGACTCCCATGACAGCATGGCTAATTCAGCCCTGCTATCAATGGGAAAAAGCAAGTTTGCTTACCGTAAAATGTGTTTCCGTAGATAGCAGGATGAATTAGCCATGCTGACCCTGGATAGTCAACCACTTACGTGTGTACGCTACTAAATCAAAAAGACTGAGGAGAGACTGCTTTTCTGCGTTGGAAGGCACGTGCAGCCGCACAGAGCAAAGCTCTGTGTTCTACTCAGAAGCTCCGCCTCCTGGGCCTGATGGACAGTTCCCATGACAACATGGCTAATTCATCCTGCTATCTACGGAAACACCGTTCACGGTAAGCAAACTTGGTTTTTTTGAAAATTGCCTACCCTGTACACTGGTAAAAGCATGCATGTTGTATTACAATGCACCTGTTGATACTAGTTGCGGTCCCCGGTCTCTTTTGGTCATGGGTCTGGTTGCGGTCCCCGGTCTCGGCGCTTTTTTGAGATGGAGGGGAGTGGTGCGGTGTTTTGGGTCATGGTGGATTGTTGCTCATTCGGGGCAGGTGGCGTGGCTTGAGCCTTCACAGCACTTGCTCCGGGAGGGGGGCGCCGGCGGGTGCTGGCGGCATTTCGGGTCAGCAGGCCGAGGTGGATCGTTTGCCTGCGAATCTTCTTTATTGGATGCATGTGCGAGCAGCAGCTGACAATGTCGTCACATTCCAGATGATGTCATCACGTGGGAGTTGGGTAAGGCTGTTGTCAGCGCCTCTGGTTGCTTTGGCAATGAGTCTGCTTAGAGTAAGCAACTGTCAGGGTTTTCTCCGGTGGATTCTTGTTTTTATTATTTTGTTTTCTTCTTTGGTTTTTTTCCCATCAGTCTCATTGCCTGTGGTCTCAAAAAGCGTGTATTTCTCTGGACTGTATATTTGGCTGAGGTTTTAAAAGAATAAAGTTCTATTTTTCTATGGTTACATCTGGAGTCATAGCTACCTCAGTGATTTATGTCTTAACCGTCTGCCTGGATCATCAGACTACTATTAACCCTAATATCACCAATCTTGACTTAGATCTTTCCTGGACTCTCTTCTGCTAAAAGACTTTCTGGTAAGTCCTACTGGCTCTGGTACCCAAAGGTTCAACCTGCGGGGAACGTGGGATAGTAAGGTGAAGTTCCTGTCTAAGCTATTAGGGTTGTCCGTATTCCGGCTGGAGGTAATTCTAAGGGATTTTCCTTTAGTAGTTCCATCTACCTTCTACCGGCTCAAGGGTCCACACACATAACAATTAACATCACCTGCTTTTACCCTCATTGTAGTGGAGGCATTCCAGGGGCGAGGTCAGATAGGGATTTTCAAAACTATGCACGTTATTTTGGTCAGAAAAATGCTGTATCCACAGAGAAAAGAGGTGCAAATCTCTGTGGATGTGTTCTCTTTAGACAATGTTCAAAGTTGTTGCAAAGTCCACAGGTAAAAGTATCTGTTGCCCTTCCGCCTGTCCACACATATTTGGAAATTGCTTCCTGTAAATCTGAGCAGAGACGCTCTTAGTAAGTGTTGAGTCAAACCATTAAAACCAGTGACCACCATCATGTTGTAAGGCATTTTAGTCTCAGATGGTTTGTATGACATTTAAATCAGATAAAATAAGGTCCAAGTTTATGTACAGAGAGCAGATATCTACACCTTTCTTGAGGCTGAGAATAATAGTTTTATATCAGCATAAAATATACAATGGTTGTTACAAGCATGGAGGCGTGGTCATTTCTGGAACGGGTGTTGTGAGCCCTTGGGCCACGGCACGACTCAGGGAGGAGCCCCAAGACACACCGCGGGAGGTGAGCTGGTGTGAGCACGGGTAACAAGTAGCAGGACAAGGCTAGAGCGAAGACAAGGAGACAGAAGGTCTGACCCTATACCGGACCTACACCCCCAGGATGACCAACAACAAATGTTGATCAATGAACATTCCTCAGACCATTCCATTCCCTTTCAGACCTGCCACTGGGTAATGGCAATAGGCGCCAGGCTGGACAGAGGACGAGGGCAGATGGAGACCTTGGAACATGGAAGACTCTTGGACGTAGACATAGTCGAAGACTCAGGTGAGGACACTGTAGGCGAAGACTCAGGAGCAAGGTACAGCAGCAAGAATATACAAGAGCAAGATCAAGGCATAGGATCAAAGTGCTGGGTCGAGACTGCGACGCAGCGCACCCTACACAATCCACCCGCGGGACTGGTCATGGACCACGCTGGTGCGGAGCAGATTTGAACAGAGTCTTTGGCATGGACGGACGCAAATGTAAGGAGCTCCAAAGACGGAGACAAGATTCAAGCACAGGATTCAAAATACACAATTCTTCAGACAACTCGGGATTCAAAACTTCAAGAGACAAGCAGAAGTCTTCCGGAGGCTTGCACTGCACAGGAGAAGATGGCCTTGTACCGTGAGGCGCCCTACACAGCCTGCCCATGGGCTGGTCGCGGACTACGACAATGGCACGCTGGGAAAGTGGACATCAAGGAACCAAGGCATGGAGGCAGAGACAAAGGCAAAGGCGTCAGGAAGGACATCGGACATCAGGAGGTACGAATAAAGGACATCAGGAACACGAAGACATCTGAAAGCACAGACGAAGGACATCAGGAACTTGAAGACGAAGCCATCAAAGCAGGAGAAGGCTATGGAGGATCTGGACCAGTCATGAAGCACAGACAACTGTGGAACCCGATCCAAAGGCACCTCTTATAGGGCTGAAGCAGGAAGCTGTCAAAAGGTGGGACCTGGGGCATATCCGGCCACGGGCCCTTTAAACACAGTGAAGAGGTGCATGCCGGTGCCTAGAGGCAGGCAGGAACAGGAAGCAGCACCACGGACAGCGGCAGCCCGTGTGCCGGAGCAAAACAAAGGAACAAGCCTCTGCACAGGCCCCGACGGGAAGAGGCGGTTTCCTGCTGCATGAAGAAGATCCAGGGCGGCTCTATGCCGCGAGAGACAGTCCAGGTACGGCCCGAGGCCGCAAGACAGGTTGGCGGCAGCATTAGGCTGCGAAGAAAGGTGAGGTTCGTGGCTTCCCTGCTGCAAAGCAGGGGATCTTGGCAGCATGGGCTAATGGCGGCACCGGGCCACGAAGACGAAGGCAGGGCCTGGCAGCGCGGCGGTCTAGGCCGCAAGAACTTTGGCGGCTTCCCAGCGGCATCAGAGGTAAGAGGCCGGCTCACGGAGGGTAAGTCACTTGGCTAAATCAACTTGTTGCAGTTACGCCCTTGGAACACCCCTAACTTTATCTTGCTAAATTCTAGCCAGATAAGTACCCAAATCTTCATTTAGTTGGATGGTTTCTGAGTTATCTGGCTAAATGTTTTTGAATATGGACCTCGATGTTTTTATAAAAGATAGATATTGTTTTAAAGTTTCTGATTTAACAGAGCAAAGAACTCTTTTTAGAAAGATTATGAAAACCCCCTGCATTTAGCTCAAAGGCAACTTTCCCTTGTCAAATGCAATGCCAATTAAACTACCCCAGCTTAAAGTAGTAATTTTGCCAGTTTATCTTACGCTGTCCAAATGTGCATGAAGACATCTCAGGGATAGTCTCAGGCTCTTGTCATCCTTCTGGATAATGAGCATGGAGGTCAGCCAGTTAGACATCCAGCGGGCAAATGACAGATATTAACACCACTGCCTCAGGGTGGCAATCCCAGAATATCCAGATGCCTCTGTAAACTGTGCAGGCAAGGACGGGGTGAAGATGGCATGGCTTGTCAAGGCTTAGGCGAGGATAAGATCAGCAAGTATGTTTAGGCAGCCACTCCAAGGTTAACTGAAAAGGTCTGGGCAGAGCTGACCCAGTCTCAAAGCTTAGCTCCAGCTTCGCGAAAAGCCTCGGTGTAAAGTTCACGGATGTGAACAGCAATATGCAATGCAGTTTGGTGCAGTCCAGAACTGTAAGTCCAAAGTTCTTTTCTTTCTTCTCCTGACTTCCTGCCTATGGATAGGATCCAAAGTTAATCTTGATTGGATGTTACCACAATCCATTGGCATGGGATTGGGGGGTTGGGGGGAGGGGGGCTTCCAATATGACTTTGTCTTAGCTGCTTCGTATATGCATATTCTCACAGAAATGCTGGCATGAATTAGAAGACATCTGTGAGCAATATCGAGTTTCATTACTAGATACAATGTTTTGGCAAGGTCACAGCTTAGCAAGTTTGTCTGCAGTAACAGCAGAATTGTAAGGTGAAGACAGAAGCTTGATATGAAGAACAATAGCAGCTTCTTCTCCTCTGCGTAGTTCTCGCAGGCATTATAACTGCACGGGCCACCACATGGCTGGATCTCCATCTTGTGTTGTTCAGGCCTGCAGAGTTTGATTCAATTGCACACTCCTTTTAGGGTTCCTGGCTTATCCCCACAGTGTCTCCATGCTCCAACAAAGCAAATGGGGCAGAGTCAAGATGGATTTAGCAGAGGGAAGTGTTGTCTTACAAATTTTAGATTATTTTTGAAGGGGTTAACAAACATGTGGACAAGGATGAGTTGTTTTTATTTAGGGGTAGATTTAAAAGGTTGTGCGCGCTACCTGGCGCGCACACATGGACACCCAATTTTATAACATGTGCGCGCAAGTTATAAATTCCTGGGACGGCGCGCGCAAGGGGTGCACAATTGTGCACCTTGCGCGCACCGAGCCACACTGCCTTCCCCCATTCTCTTACCCCCCACCCCACCTTCCCCGCCCTTTCCCTCCCCCCCCCCCCCTACCTTTTCATTTTTTTCGGTTCTGTTTCACAACTTACTTCAGCCCTGGGGCTGAAGTAAGTTGCGCGCACCAGCCGACTGCCGGCGCGTGATCCCAAGCACAGCGGCAAATGGCATCACCACCCAGGAAAAGGATCTTGGACTCATTGTGGACAGTTACTTTGAAATCCTCAGCCCAGTGCCCAGGGGTGTGGTCAAAAAAGCAACAGAATGTTAGGTATTATTAGGAAAGGAGTGGAAATAGAGGACATCATAATGCCTCTGTGTCGATTCCATGGTGTGACCGCACCTTCAGTACTGTGTGCAGTTCTAGGCGTCCCATCTCTCCATTGGGTAAATAGCCATTTAAGCAGAATGTCACATATCCCAAGAATATTTACTGAGAGCTCAGTCTTAGAGGAAGCACCCTACCTAGTATTGCCCAAACCTAACTGCATTCATATCTACTCTCAGCAGTCTCTTCCCCAAACAGAAGAGCCCTAACCTCTTCAGCCTTTCCGCATAGGAGATCTGTTCCATCCCCTTTATCGGTTTGGTTGCCCTTCTCTGTACTCTTTCCAGTTCCACTATATACTTTTTTAACTGGAAAAGGTACAGAGAAAACTGACCAAAATGCTAAAGGGGACGGAACGGCTTCTCTATGAGGAAAGGCTAAACAGGTTAGGGCTCTTCAGCCTGAAGAAGAGAAGGCTAAAAGGAGATATGATAGAGGTTGTATCAGTTCTTGAGTTGGGTAGAAGGGGTAAATAGAGAATGATCATTTACCCTTTCAGATAGTGCTAGGACTAGGGGACGCTCCATGAAGCTAACAGGTAGCACTTTTAAAACAAATTGGATAAGGAATTATTTCACGCAGCACACAAACTGTGGAATTTTGCTGCCAGAGGATGTGGTGAAAGCAGTTAGTGTAGCTAAATTAAAAAAGGCTTTAGACAAGTTTCTGGAAGAAAAGTCCGTAAACCATTATTAGCCATATAGATGGGAAAACTGCTGCTTTTCCTTGGTATTGAGCAAGAAGGGAGGTACTTGTGACCTGGATTGGCCACTGTCTGAGACAGGATGCTGGGCTTGATGGACCTTGATCTGAACCAGTACGGCACACCTTATGTTAAAAAGGGGTAAAATATTTCTAGGACAAATTTTTACATATTCCTTTTCTCTGTTGGATATAATTTCATGAAAGGTTTAAGGTTCCTGAAAGAATGTCAGCCTTAGAGAGAAGAATCAGAAAATTCTGGGAGTAAGATATTATCATAGAAATGTTATTCCAGGTTACTTCTACCCTGTTCATTGTAAAACAAGACTTTGTCTCTGTTATTTTTTGCTGGTTGTAATGTAAACCGAAGTGGTAATTAACTCTGTTGATTGAACTCCGGTATATAAAAGTTATAAATAAATAAATAAATAAATGTGAAAACTCCCTAAACCTGTTCCAAACTCGAGTCACAGCACACAGAGACTTTACCTGTAGGAGCCTTATTCTTCCTTCCTATATCCTTGGTCCCTACACAAATGCAATAGTGCTGACTAATGGAGACCAGCTGGAAGTGGCTGTGGCTTTATAGTGCCAGGAGCCCGTGTCACAGAATTATTACATCACTGGCATTGTGACATCATCGTTACCAGTTATTACATGGCTTTAGCTACACATCCTCTGCTATCTGGGAAAGTAGGCTGTGTGTTTTTTTTTTGTGTTCAGATCTTTTTATGCTATTTTTATATTTAATACAAATAATATTGTCAAACTTAAACTCTGAACTCCTTGGCATGATGGATAATTTGTTTAAATATATACAGAAAGCATAGGTATTTATATAAATGTAATGATTATGAATATATATATATATATAATATATGAAATGTAACTGCATATTCTGAATCATCTAATTCAATCCAGTGGTTACCAGATCTTTTCTGTTTTTCGGGTGCTGCCGCTTCCTACCTGTATGTTAAACACACCGAGCTCCATCAGGAATGCTCCTCAGTGGGGGCAGCGTCTATCTAATTATTGAGAAAGGGTTTCACGCTCCGGGACGGTAAGTTTACCCATTAATGCTCTCTTAACAAGGGGGAATTTCCTGACTAAGGGGGCGGTGCTCATACTGCCCATGGACTTCGCACCAGTTTTCAAAGGGAGCGGACACGTGCACTTCAACTCTGAAGATTTCTCCAGCAAACGCTGCCCTTCAGAGGCTGCACCTGCTTTACCTGTAGGTACTCTTTCCCCCCGATGAAAACAAGGCGCCTAGTTTTGAGGTGCAGAATTACACACCTTGTTTTATTCCCCATCCTAACTGCTCCACTATTCTAAATTTAGCAAAAGATGCATCTGTTTGCAGAGAGGCTCACACATGCACGATTTCTGGACAGGCTCTCAGACTTACAATTTTTGGTCTAAAGCACTGGCGTATTTGGTTAAACTGTTGCACTGCGCGATACCACCATTGCCACGTACCTGTCTCTTCGGGCTACTGGATGATCGAGGCAGAGCAATTTGTTCTTGCGAAATACCTTTCTGTTGGCCAAGAAGACCATTTTGGCTTGCTGGGACCATATCCGGATGTTCTGCCATTACCCAGTGGAAACTAAGACTTCACAAGCTGCTCATATTTGAACATTTGACTGAGAAATGTGACTTGACTTTGGCAATGTGCGTGAATTCTTGTTGCAGTTGTCTGCACAGGCGAGGAGCCTGGTGTTTAAGACTTTTCATTTCATTTGATGCACTCATAATATCTCTTTGATTCCCATATTTAGGCAGGGAAAGGAGCATTATGGTTGAATTTTTGGGAATAGAAATTACGGGAAGGTAAAGGGAGGGATTTCCTTATAATATGTATGGCGAGTGGTTGATTTTTTTTTTTCTGATGTGAGATTCAATAAAGAAGTGATATATATATATATATATATATATATATATATATATATATAAAATACATGCGTTTAGGAACTGCACACATACGTTTGGCCCCATTCAGGGTGGGCAATTTTGATTCAGGCTGATTTCCGTGAATAAAACACTCTCTCTACCCATGGAAATCACTTTGCAAACTTCTGGGAAACTACCCAGGTCATAGAAAGTATTTTTTCACTCGGCGCACAGTCAGGTTGTGGAATCTGTTGCCAGAGGATGTGGTCAAGGTGACTAGCACAGTGGGGTTTAAAAGACGTTTGGACGAGTTGCTGGAGGAAACGTCCATAGCACACTATTAGCCAGGTAGACTAAAGATTGCTATTGCTATCTCTGGGCCTGAGTAAGAAGAATTTTAGATTAACTTGATGGGATCTGCCAGGTGCTTGTGACCTGGATTGGCTGCTGTTGGAGATCGGGTGCTGGGCTTGATGGACCTTGGTCTGACTCAGCATGGCAATTTCTTATGTTCCCTAAATACAATAGATTTACTTATAATGGTGCTGAACTCAGTCTCATCCTGGAAGTGTACTGTACGTTTGATCTTTGCCCATATGTCATATCAATCCAACAAAACCAGCATTTGTTATCTAATTTCATTGAAGAATGCATTTTCTCTCAGTTCCTGAAAGGATATAGGCTTCTTTCCCTTCAGGAGGTTTTCCATTATCTATATGCCTTTCTTTTGCCAAATGACTCAATTTGTTCAGGACTTATTAATTTTGAACAAAAGATTACACCAAACTGACGTTATCAGGGCATTAGTGCAGGCCATTTGTAGAACAGCTTCCGCAGAGCTGAGGAAATGCATGCGATCTGCGCCTTTCTCAGGAGAAATCTTAGACAAAATGAGGCTGCAGCTGCCCCTGCAAAACAGGTTCAAATCAGATCCAGGAATATTAACCACACAGGGGAGGCCAACCTTCCCTGCACCAAGAGCCAAGAAATCGGGATGCACAGGGCCAAAGAGCCTCACATTTTCAAAAAAGGAAGGGTGGGAGGGGGAGGCCTCCTGTCCCCTAATATCCTCTCATCCTGTTTTCACCAGTCTCTCTCTCTCAAATAACCCAACATCTCTCTCTCTCTCTCTCCCTCAATCCATCCCATTCTGTCCCTCAATATCCTCTCATCCTGTTTTCACCAGTCTCTCTCAATTAATCCAGCACCTCGTTCCCTCAATCCTATCCTATCTTCCAATCTCTGTCTTCACACCAGTCTCTCTCTGTCCTCCCACCTGTCTCTGACCAGCATCTTCTTTCTCTCCCCCTATGCTCTGCCCAGTGTCTGTGACGCTCGCTCGCTCGCGCTCTCTCTCTCTTTCTTTTGTCCCCAGGGTTCAAATCCCAATGCTGCTCCTTGTGACCTTGGGCAACTCACTTTACCCTCTGTTACCCCAGGTACAAACTTAGATTGTAAGCCCTCTGGGGATAAGGAAATAGCTACAATACATGAATGTAATCCACTTTGAGGTGCCGAAAAGCGGGAAATAAATCAAATAATTTTTACTGTTTGTCAGGAGCCCCAGCATAACATACCTGAAACCCCTCAAGAGCAATGACATGATCTCAGTGGCCCCAACGTTAACACCTCCCTCCCCACCCCCTGTGCTACTCTTCTCCCTCTGCCCCACTCCCTCTTGCACTCTCACTCTTTCTCTCTCCCTCTGATGCCTCCCCTCCAGTGCACTCTCTGGTTGTCTCGCATAAACCCTCCACCATTACCCCTTCTTCCCCCAAATTCACCCTTTTTCAAATCAGTCTTCCTAGAAGGATTCACCCTCTTTTGCCCTGCATTCCCCATGTCTCTCTGAAATCCTTTCCCCTCCAATCACCATTCCTAGCTCTCGCTCCCATGTACCGCATCACACATCTAGCTTCCATTCTCCTCTCTGTCCCATCACCCCTTCTGGCTCTGTTGCCCCCTCCCCATTAAACCTCTCTCATCCTGCTTTCCACCTCCAATACCTGTGATTGTCATCCTCACTCTCCCTCCCCTTTCACCCCTCTGACACACAGAGAGACACAGGCATACACACCACCTCCAATCACAACCGCTGACTTTCTTGCACACATTCCCTCCCCTCGGTTTTCTCACACCCCTTCTACACCCATCCCTGGCTCTCTCATGCCACCTTTATTCCCCCCCATATGGCTCTCATACAACACCCTATCCTGGCCCTCTCTTTCTCCCTCTATTTCCCATACCCCAAGCCTTGGGTCCCTTTTATAACAGTTGCAGAACAAGTGGCAGCATGGACCTGGAAGTGGATAAGATGCCAGGCTGGCCCAACTCTTGCATCATTCATCTCTTATGTCACTTCCCTCCTCTTGCACCACTTCTCCTTCAAACATTCACTTCATGCCCTGCTCCCCCACAACTATTAATCAACTTCATTCACTCCCTTCTCTCCTCCCCCCTTTCAGCATTCACCGCCTTTCCCTTGCCACACATTATATTCTGGTGTGACCCGAGCTTTGGGTGACTGCCTCTCCCCTCTGCTGTCAGCTGAATCCCAAGTCATGGGAGCACACTGAGCTATGGGGTCTTGGGCTGTGTACACGCCACCCCTTCCCCTGCAGACAGCAGACCAGAGAAGAGCTCTCTACTCCAGGCAGCATGGAAGGTCGGGCAGGATGAGGGAGGCCTGGAGCAGGGAGGTGGCTGGCTCTTCTTGGCAGCTCCAATTTGGCCCACTCCTGTCCTCCACTGTTGCTGATTGCAAATTGGAGAGGTGGGGAAGGAGAAGTAGTAGTGAAAACCCTCTGATCCCTGCTCCAGCTTCTCCCTTCTATCTCTGCAGCAACCAGCAGATCAGGAGAGGGACTTCCTGCCCCATTGTCCTCGGCAGTGCCACTCGGTTGCCACGTGGCCAGGAGGGCAAGGGCCACATTTTGCATTTGAAAGAGCCGCAGGATGGCCACCCTGAACCAGCACAATCATCCCTTCTAGTCACCTTACTTCCCAGTGATATGTGCTGCTGTTTTGTTGATTTCCACATAATGAAGTGCAGATGATTAAACTTACCGTCTGAACGTTATTATCTTTTGTGTTTTCTTGCACACTCCAGACTCCACAGCTGAGGTTTTATCGAAGATTAAGGAGGAGGAGGAGCCACACTGCAGCGATGGGTCTGCCTCTGAGGGAAAGGAAGACAACCCCAGTCCCAGCGCAGGCCTCCCAGTTATCACATCTGTGTTTTCAGTCATCATTAAAGAGGAGGAAGAGCCGTACGCCCCCGAACATCCTGCCTCCGAGAGAAGAGGGAGAATGAGTGAGTAGTAAGACGGGATTACAGGTGAACTCTTTATTCTATCAAAACAGAATAAACAATTGCATCACAGATGACGAGGAAAAAGCAGGGGGCAGGATGAAGAATCTGCAGTCTGTGACATCACAACAAGATACTGCCGTCAACCAAGCAAATTCTAAAGTGAAAGTATAACAAGAATATTTGTATTTTGCAATCACACACTTGGTAGTTGTAGAAACATATAATCCAAGACAGGTAATACAGAACTTCTGCAAAGCCAAGAAAACAAAGCAAATAAAATTGTCGTAAAATGTGGACAGAGGGAGAATTCTGAATTGTATAGAGAAAGTGAGATTGTGTAGCTCACATATTGTACTTGTGAGTTTCTGCTTGTTAAATACGAAGTTTTTAGAAAAAATCCAGGAAAACAAAACAAGAACAAAGATGTTTTTTCTGATGGACAAATTGTTCAAAACTCCTTAGGTCCTGCCAAGTTTTAGTCAAAGATCAGTATCCAGGAAAAAAGATTGTTAAGAAGTCTGTTGTGAAACCTTCTCTCCTTATCCTGGAATGTGACTCCTGTTGAATGTTAGCGGCAACAGAACAAGAGAGATTACCTGTCCACGCATAAGAGGCCTTAAAAAGATCTTGGCAAAATGTTCTCTCGTTAGGGAAAATTATAGTAGATGAGTGAGCTGAAAAAGCCCAGATGTATTTAAATATAGAGCACGCAGATAAAAATGACTCCAGACTGCCTGTATCATCTGATAATAAGCAGGTTGTGTATACATATAAAAATAGAAATACAAAGAAACCTACTTTAAAATATCTATATGCGAATGCCAGAAGTCTGAAAAACAAGACTGGTCAGTTAGAATAGATGGTGTTAAAGTGGGGTGCCTACTTTGCAATTTTATCTTACTCAAGGGGATGGCAAGTTAAGTTTTGCAAAGATGTTAATTAACCCTACCAAAAATGTGCATTTTTATGCACAAACTCCAAAGAAGACTAATTATTTCGTTTTCATTTTTGTTATATTGAACACTGTTTCAATGAGATTTCTAATAGAGGGGTGAACAGACCTGGATTCCTCGAACTGATTGCCAAATAGCAGGCAACCACGCTGCCAGTCAGCAACTCAATGCCTACTCTTGGTTCTGTTCAAGTTGCTGAAAGGAGCAAACACCCACCCACCAAACTACAGAGAGACAGGCAGACACCCCACGCCCACAGAGAGGCAGACCACACCCCACCACACCGAACAGCTACCTCTGCTGTTTGATATATTAAAAACCAAGCTTTAGTTCACCGGCTTTTCAGTGTGCCCCCAGTGTGCACATACCAGTCAAAGAATCCAGTTAGAAAGAGGAACCCACAATCCAAAAATAGAATAAGAAAATGCACTCAGCCACTTAAGAGTATTATTATGGCCTATTCCTGAATAAATACTTCTTTCTTAAATGTTTTATCTATATAAATAAAAATGTTAAATAGTTTGTACGTCGTCGCTAATCTCGCCAACCGCTTAACCGAATGCGTTCAAATTTGCACACAACATTCACTTCCCATACGGGAAGAATCTTATACACTTACATTACATATAGGTCACACCTGTGACAGGTAATACAAGTTTAAAAATTGCTTACACAAAACAGCGACATCTGGTGGCTGTCAGCGCAAGCGCAACCTCTTACACCTTTCACACACACTCACACACCACACCCCACCCCCACACAGGGCTATTGTCTTTCATTCACATTCCCTCATAACACACAGAAATCCACACTCATCACACCACACACCCCCACCCACACGCCTGCCAATGTCACGTACTTCACCCACCCTCCCAAAACACACCAAAACACGAATTCCTGGCTGCTACATTGGGAAGCCACGCATTTCACACACCCTCCGATTTTAAATTAAAGTACCCTCTTCCACCCACCCACGCACTGCACTCCGATCACACACTACACCTGAAACAAGTCCGTGCTTCTCCGCCGGCACCACAGGAACGGTCGAGGACACATCGCATTCAGTAGGACCGTCGGATGCCAGCAACCAAAATGGTGCCGGCGGACCTTGCCCTTACTATGCTATATGGAGACAACAATGACGTCGGTACACCATGTGACATAGTAAGGGCAAGAGCCGGTCGGCGCCATATCTTCAGTGGACATTTGCCCTTACTAGGTCAGGAATCCTGACGCACCACTTTCACCGGTGAAGTTTTGCGACATGGCAGCCAGCGGAACAAACCCTAGCACACACCCTCGCCACCGGCTGGCAGTTTACACAGGTAGCCAGGGAGGAGCACGGTGGGGGACCGTTCTTATTTTCCGCCGCGCGTTTTTCACAGGGGGGGGGCCACTCATTCTCCACATCTCCCGAGAGGGGGGCTGTAGCGTGGGTTGCTCTATTTCACCGGGTTGGGGGGGAGGCCAGGAAGGTGTGCTTGCATATTTAAACTATTCTTTGCTGAGGAAGTGACGTCACTTCCCCATGTAAGCAGCACTTCAGTACTGCTCCTCAAGCTTCTGTGGCTAAAAAGCTTTTATACCGATTCCAACGCCGATATTTTGCAGCAAAGACTTCTGCCTGCTCTAAATAAGCACCGGGAATGACATCAAAAAAGAAAACGCTAGATTTACGAAAATTTTCATATGCCCGCGGCGACGACGATTCTGACCCGGGAAAATCCAAGATGGCGGCGGCTGATCTCCTCGCGGAACGAGAGGAGGAGAATGAAGAACTAACTACCGCAGATGACTCTCCCCCTTCCTGATCTGAGATGCGGAGGTGGTTTGGCGAGCTACGGCAAGATTTGAAATCTTACAAGCGGGAGATAGCTGAAATGTTGGCTGGCATGAAAGAGGAGACGGCGGAGTTGGGGCGCCTCGTGGATGAGAATGAGCTGTGTTTCTTTGTGTCCCCTTAAGACCTCTGGAGCTAGAGCTGGAGGTTACTTGAGCAGTCTTAAAGGTTCCCCAAAAGGACTGTGGCCTGTTAGACACTTGATGTTGCAAGGAGAACGCTCCTCAATCAATCTTGCATAAAGTTCTGCTTCATTGACAAACAAAGGGGTATCTACATGCATATTAAAATCCCCTAATAAAAAGGGATCAGGATATTCCATCTGAATATTCCAAATTAATTGGGCCAGATCATTAAAAGTTGACTTATTACCTTGTGACACCCAGGATACCTAAAATTTATCGGGGTAGATATTCAAATGCTACTTAGCCAGATAAATACCGGTACTTATTTGGCTAAGTAGATAGTTGGATATCTTGGAGCAGGCAATGGGCAGATCAAGATGGGGCAACTTATCTAATTATCTTAACCAGATAAGTGCCTATATTCAACTTTAGCCAGTTAAGTTTACTGAGTAACTTAGACTGCTCAATAATAGGTCTAAAGGTATCTGGATAGAACTTATCTGCCTAACTAGAACTTATCTGGTTATATTCAGCAGCATAGCCATGGGTAAAGATTGCAAACTAGGAGGGGGGAGGAAATAGTTGAGCTAAAATTAAATAATCTCTTAAACACAGCCAGCTTTCTATAATTGAAAGAATGTTTGCCTTTGATTCTTCTAAAAGATCCGTAATTGTATTCATTTGTTTTCACTGAATGGGTGTTAATCAGACCCACACTGGAAATACCACCAGTATTCCCACTTACCCCAAGATTTCTTATTTAAAGGGTTAGTCAGCAGAAGGAGGAAGTGACGTCACCCCAGCAAATGGCTGGTTAACCCTGAGGCTCTCGCTCGACATCAGATATATCGATTAACATCGGGCACCCCGACTGGCGTTTTGCGGCACACAGCCTCCTTTTACCCTCGGGATCACCGGCAGATGTCTCATCGGCGGAAAACTGTAGATTTAAAAAAGTTTTCCTACAATAAACTGCCGCTGGAAGAAGAGCCCCCAGGCGACAACATGGCGGGTGCAGGATCCGAGACAGTGGTTTCCGACGCGGAGGGCACGGCTGTCCGAGCGGAAGAAAATGTGATCCCCACCAAGGCGGAGATGAAGGGCTGGTTCGCTGAAATTAAATCGGAAATCGCGGCGAAAACCGAGGTAATCATGTCCTCCATTGAAGAGCTCAAAGGAGATCTAGCAGAACATGGCCGCCGCCTTTTTGAAGTCGAAACTAGAGCGGAGGCAAATAGTGTGGATCTGACAGAACAGCAAGGCAAGCTACAGACTATGCAGGAGGATGTGGAACGCCTGCAAGATAAATTGGAGGACTTGGAAAACAGGTCCCGGCGCCACAACCTCCGTTTCAGGGGCATACCGGAGGGACCTGATTACGCCGATTGTATGGGCACTGTGGCCAAGATCAGCGCCATGCTTCTTGCTGCAGGCACGGGAACAGCTACCCAGGAGCAGGAGGTGGAGGTAAAAATAGCGCGGGCCCATAGAGTCTTTGCTCCCCGGGTGAATAATCTGCCCAAAGATATCATAGCTTGCTACCACGAATACGCTATTAAAGATAAAATTGCCACTATAGCTCGTCAACAAACCAGCTGGAAATGGGAGGGCCACGAGGTCATGATTTTCTTAGACCTCTCACCTACCACGATAAAGAAACGGCGGGACTTTAAGCCAGTTACAGATTTACTCCGAAAAGAAGATATCCGGTACCGCTGGTTATTCCCATTTGGGCTCAATTTTACTTTGAAAGGAGAACCATACAGGGCGAAAACGCCAGTGGAGGCCTCCACTATACTGCGTGAAGCAGGGTACCCTGAGATTATGGGTTTATCTGTCCCTCCTAAGCCCCCAGGGCGGAAGGAGGGCTCACCCCGCTGGCAACGGGTGAACAGAGGAGATAAAAGACTGCGACGGCAGCCCGATTCCTCTCCGCAGCGTTGAGCTCCGGCTGGGTGAGACACTTGGAGACCTGGCAAGGGATCACTACTTTTGCTGCAACGCAGTAGCCTGGCAGCTCTGAACCGGGCAGTAAACCTGGGTCAATGGCACAGGCTTCTGCTTTTGAGTTTCTATCACAGTCTTATCTGTTGGTTGTGTTCCTTAATATGACCTCTGTTTGTTTTCCTGTTTTGAAGAAATGTTTTGAGTTCTCTAGTTTCTAAGATGGGGTTGCCTATTGTGCTCGAAACTGTTCTTTCATGATTCTAAGATGTCACAGGGGGTAGGCTTTGATGGGATGACTGACTCCTCCCTTATTCAGACAGCATGGCCCTGGGATAGGGGACAGGCTGTGGGGGAGGTGGGAAAGCGAGGGGGGGGGGGGGGAAGTTAGAGAGTAGCATTTATTTTAGATTTTCAGATATGGGGGATACTAGGCTAACAAAGAAGAAACATAGACACATTGGCACTATAGAGTGGATGGGACAGCAGTTGCCGCTTCAGGGGCTTCATGCGCCTGGTTTTCTGCTGCCATGACAGCCTTCAACATTATGTCCCTAAATGTAAAGGGACTGAACTCACCTTTTAAAAGGCACACTTTGTTTGATGATTTGAATTTTCATCACACTATGATTGCCATGGTTCAAGAAACCCATTTAAAGCGGAGATATGAGCGCTTGCTTAAACATCCTAGTTTTCCTAGACAATACTGGGCTGCTAGGCCCTTGGCCCGGAAGTACTTAGGAGTGGGCATTCTTATGCATAAGGATTTGATATATGAAGAAATCTTATGCAGGGCGGATCCAGAAGGTCGTTACTTATTACTGGTTATTGCCATTGGGGGGGACAGGTATACCCTCATTAGTTCATATGCACCTAATGTGGGGCAGGGTGCTTACCTGGAAGGCCTCTCGCAGCTTATTGATTTGTGGGCTGAGGGCCATATTATTATGGGCGGGGACTTTAATCTGACAGTAGACCCGCGCTTAGATAACTCCCACCCTAACTCACCGGCTAGACGCTTGGATCGTCAGGTATTTCGCCGCTTCCTGCGGCATCATGACCTGGTAGATGTGTGGCGGGTGTGGCACCCTAAATCCCGGAATTATACTTTCTTTTCCACAGTGCATAAAACCCACTCACGCATTGACTATTTGTTGGTAGACAAGGGATGCTGCCCTCAAGTTCTTAATCCGTCTCTGGGCCCTATCACCTGGTCTGACCATGGTCCTGTATTTATGGATTTCCATTTCTCTGGGTACGATAAAGGTCAAAAATACTGGAGACTAAATGACAGTCTCCTGGAGGATGAGGAGTTTTGCACCCAATTATATGGGGATATCCAAGAATATTTTCAGCTTAATGATACCCCTAATATAGCCCCCGCTGTTCTCTGGGATTGTCTAAAAGCGGTGATACGTGGCAAGTTCATTGCCCGGGGAGCTTTTGTAAAGAGATGCAAACAGCAGGAAAAGGTTGATATCCTCATGCACCTGCAACGGCTGGGGCGTGTACATGCAGTTACTGGGGACGAGCGCCTCTTGGAGCAAATAGATAACTTGCGTAAGCGCTTGGCGGATCTGGAAGCGGCCCAAATAGCGTATAACTTAACCCGCAGTAAACAGCTTTACTATGAAGGGGGTAATAAGGCGGGCAGACAGTTAGCCCGAAAATTGAAAGTCCAACAGGCCCAGACAAATATTGTAAAGTTAAAAGATGACAGCGGGAGGATTCTAACATCAAATGCGGCCATCCGGAACCGGTTCCTCCGCTTTTATAAGGAACTCTACGCTCCTAACGCTACCATCCCCCAAGCTGAACTCGAGGCCTATTTTCACCAATTATCCTTACCGCAAGTCACCCCTGAGGCCCAATTATTTTTAACTCGGGACATAACTGCCGCAGAAGTGACATGGGCTATCAAGACGCTGAAATTAGGCAAGTCGCCAGGCCTCGACGGCTATACTGCCCTATTTTATAAGAAATTTATGCCGCTCCTGGTGCCCCCGCTGGTTACCTTATTTAATTCTTTACAGGGGCCGGTCTCTATTTCTCAGGAGGACAACAAGGCGGGGGTTACACTGTTGGTGAAGCCTGGTCGAGATCCCACAGTGTGTGGCTCTTATCGCCCCATCTCGTTAATTAATTTGGACCTGAAACTCCTTGCCAAAATACTGGCCCATAGACTTAATGTTTCCCTCCCAGGTTTGATACACCCCGATCAATCTGGCTTTATTCCAGGTCGAATGGCGTCGGATAATGTCCGCAAGACGGTTGCCGTTATGGGGTGGGCTCGTTCGCATAATGTCCCCCTGCTACTCTTAGCAATAGATGCCGAAAAGGCTTTCGACTATGTGCATTGGCCATTTTTGTTTCACACATTGCGCTTATTTAACTTAGGGGATAAGTTCATTACCTGGATTCAAAAATTATATGAAGCACCCACTGCTTGTTTAAAAATTAATGGTGGGTACTCCTCTGCATTTGCAGTGGGTAGAGGCACGAGACAGGGGTGCCCGCTTTCCCCTTTGCTTTTTGCGCTCTTTTTGGAGCCTTTTGCCCACCGCATTCGGAATAATCCGAACGCCGAATAATCCGAACGCCGAATAATCCGAACGCCGACCGCACCTCGAAGCAAGTCCACGGAGCGGAGGACAGGGCTGGGAGAGAGGCCCGCGCAGCCGGCGCTTGAGCCCATCGGGCGATCCAACCCGGCTTCCTCTCAGCCCACCGCCGCAGGAATCGACGAGACAGGCCCTCCTCCACCCGGCCAATCAGACCGACGCCGCCCCAGTCGCGCTGGTGACCTCACCACGACGCGACCGCGATAAATTTAAAGAGCCGGCAAGACTCCAGGCGCCCTCTTCGAACGCCGACCGCACCTCGAAGCAAGTCCACGGAGCGGAGGACAGGGCTGGGAGAGAGGCCCGCGCAGCCGGCGCTTGAGCCCATCGGGGTAAGGCCATCAACTCTCGCCCTGCCTCCGTGGGCCCCCGCTCCGGCCACGTGGGAACTTTAACTTACCTCTTCCTGCCTCTCTTCTTTAATCGCAGCGATCCGACCCGGCTTCCTCTCAGCCCACCGCCGCAGGAATCGACGAGACAGGCCCTCCTCCACCCGGCCAATCAGACCGACGCCGCCCCAGTCGCGCTGGTGACCTCACCACGACGCGACCGCGATAAATTTAAAGAGCCGGCAAGACTACAGGCGCCGCGCGCCGGCGTCGCGCGCCGAAGGAGCGCGACAAAGGGGCCCGCCCCTTTGTGCGCCCCTTCGTGCAGCCCCAAGGAAGCCCCTCTCTCTGCTCGACCGTCTTAGCAAACTCGCCGACAAGATCCTCCCTTACCTTGTGTGCCCATTCGGGTGATCTTGGGCACTACCAGAAACCACCCACACTAAACACCTCGGCCACACCACCCTCTTCTAACGAAGCACCCAACGTCAGCTACACACAAGCTTTCGGCCAGTGACTCCACCTCACTGTTTCACACACACATCCGCTTCTACAACATTCCGCCAGCCACAACAGCACTCATTCAACCCTCAAGCAAGCTTCCAGCACGCATCCAGCCTCTCCTGCAAGATTCCAGCACTCATCCAGCCTCTCCTGCAAGCCTCCAACACTCATCCAGCCTCATCTGTAAGCTTCCAGCATTCACACAACCTCTCCAACTTTTATTACAGTATCTCTAATCTCGCAACGTTGTGCCAACCAATGGCCCCATCTTTCCCAATTCCAATTCTCCAACATAATCTACCACCCAAAAGAGAATCATTCCGACAAGCTCAACATCACAACCTCAAATCCCTCTCTTCAATCATGATCACTCCCACCACTCAACTGCTAGGCCTCACCCTATTTTCTTTAAGCCTATTTAATGCTCAATCTCTAACAAAAAAGTCCGTAATTCTAAACGACTACCTCATTGATGTGAAGCCTGATATATGTGCAATCACTGAAACGTGGTTAAAACCATCAGACACCGCTATAATCAACCAGTTACCTACAGAGGCTTACGACTTCTTCTCGCTTCCTCGTCATAAAAAAAAGGGAGGAGGAATTCTCTTAGCAACCAAAAAGGACCTCAGATTCTCTCTGCACCAGACCAATTCTAATTCAAAACTTGAAATCGGCTTCTTCACTTCAGACAAACTCCAAATCCTACTCGTATATGCCCCCCCAGGTTTCCTGGAATCAGATGCCTCACCTCTGGTCGAATTAACCACTTCCCTTATCAACCTAGACTCTCCAGCTATCATTCTAGGTGATTTTAACCTGCACGTTGATAACCCTACACCATCACCCAACTGTGAAGCATTACTCACAGCTTTCTCCGCGCTGGGCTTCACTCAATTAGTTAACAAACCCACCCATAAAGCCGGCCACACGTTAGACCTTATCTTCGTTAACTCTGCAATCAAGCCCACGTCCCTCCCCAACTGCACAAAGGTCCCGTGGTCAGATCACTGCCTCATAACAACTTCATTCTCAATAAAAGATACTAGCCCGGCTTGCATTCCTTCGCCCTCCTTCACATACAGGAAAACTTGCTCACCAGAAGATCTCAATAATCAATTATCACCACACCTCTACCACCTGGACCTCACTGACCCGAACTCAGCGCTTCGAACATGGAATACAATTACGGAAACTATAGCTAACAAGCTATGCCCCCCTATAACAAAAAAACCACACACCAATTCCTCCAAAAGACAGCCCTGGTTCTCCTCAGAATTAAGGAAACTCAAACTCCAACTAAGACAAAATGAGGCTAAATG
The DNA here is from genome assembly GCF_901001135.1 of Rhinatrema bivittatum. Classification (NCBI taxonomy): domain Eukaryota; kingdom Metazoa; phylum Chordata; class Amphibia; order Gymnophiona; family Rhinatrematidae; genus Rhinatrema; species Rhinatrema bivittatum. The sequence goes on along the minus strand of NC_042616.1, from coordinate 50,130,628 downwards.
GCGCAAAAACCCAGGAACCAATACCCTCTCAATCTACAAATCAATTCTTCATCAATACAAAGCAAGCACCCTAAGATCCAAGAGGGACTTCTACGCTTCTAAGATACACGACCTTGTCTTCGATGCCAAAGCACTCTTCAGCTATGTAGCCAACCTCACGCAATTAAACCAGACAGAGATTGCACATGACCAAGCTCAATCGAAAGCTGAAGAATTAGCACTATTCTTCAGCAACAAAATCAGCAATCTTCTATCTCAGCTCCCCACCAAAGCCACTGCATCACTAACCACTCCTCAATCCGCAATCAACAATACCCGATTAGAAGAACTTGATCCAACTTCAGCCATTGAGATCCAAGGAATTCTAAGGAAAATGAAACCTTCCTCTCACCCCTCGGATCACATCCCAGCTAAACTACTTTTATCAATTCCAGACTCTATCTCCAAAATCCTGGCAGACATCATAAATTGCTCCATCACACAAGGACTCTACCCAGAAAACCTCAAACTGGCCTCACTCAAACCCCTACTCAAAAAACCAAATCTCGACCCCAACGATCCCAACAACTATAGACCGATCGCTAACCTCCCCTTCATAGCCAAGATTATGGAAAAATTGGTAAACTCACGACTCTCAAACTACATTGAAGACAACAACCTCCTATTCCCATCACAATACGGATTCCGCAAAACCTTAAGTACGGAAGCACTCCTCATCTCCATGACAGATCACATCATCCTAGGCCTTGACAAAGGACAAGCCTTCCTTCTGATCCTACTGGACCTGTCGTCAGCATTTGACACCGTCAACCACTCCCTTCTCATCAACCAACTAATAGCCATAGGTATCTCAGGCACTGCCCTCTCGTGGTTCAGAACCTTCCTCAGCAATAGAGGATACAAGGTTAAGATTCATAACAAAGAATCCTCACTCTACCCCGCGTCAGTAGGAGTCCCTCAGGGCTCATCCCTATCTCCTACCTTATTTAACATATACCTATTACCCTTATGCCAACTTCTCACTGACCTCAAGCTCAAACATTTCCTCTACGCGGATGATATCCAGGTCCTGATCCCCATCAAGGAGTCACTCGCGAAAACACTGTCTCATTGGGAAACATGCCTCCAAAATATCAAACAGCTTCTCACAAGCCTCAACCTGGTACTAAATTCATCCAAAACGGAATTACTACTCATCACACCAGAGAACAGCTCCTGCACCCCCACTCATCCAGCCATACCAAAAACTACACAAGTGAGAGACCTAGGAGTTCAAATTGACAATCACCTGAACCTGAAAGCCACCATCAACAAAACCACCAAAGACTGCTTTTATAAACTCCAAGTACTGAAAAGAATAAGACCTCTGTTCCATACTCATGACTTTAGAACAATCCTACAATCAATCATCTTCGCAAAGCTGGACTATTGTAACACCATCTTGCTTGGTCTCCCCTCTCTACACACCAAACCACTGCAAATGGTTCAAAATGCCTGTGCCCGTATACTCACTAATACCAGGAGAAGAGACCATATAACCCCTATCCTAATGGGCCTCCACTGGCTACCCATCCACTTCAGAATAATATACAAGGCCATTCTCACCATATACAAACACATTCATCAACTAGCCCCAATTGACCTTCATTTCCCCCTCCGATTACACACTTCAACAAGACCGACAAGAGATGCTTACAAAGGATCACTTCAAGTCCCCCCAGCCAAAACTACCAGACACATTACGCTAAGAAATCGGGCCTTCTCCACAGCCGGTCCTACCTTATGGAACTCTATCCCCCCAGATCTTAGAATGGAACCCAGCCTCTCAACCTTCAAGAAAAGACTCAAGACCTGGCTGTTCAGGCAGGCTTTTCCTAACTCCAATATCATTTAACTCCTAACAATCATCACATCACCATCAACATCACTATTAGCTACCTCTTACAATGTAATTATATGTAATTAGCTGGTTTTCCTTTTTCCTTTTTCCTTCTCATTCCAAGTTCAATTTTCCTTGTTACATGTAACTGCTATTTCCGCACTATTGTTCAAGTTTAAGTTTATTTTGCACTCCTGTTTCATGTGAACCAGCATGATGGGACTATTGTCTTGAATGTTGGTATATAAAAAACTTAAATAAATAAAATAAATAATAACTGGCGTGCGGGCTGGAGACTTTACCTCAAAATTATCTCTTTTCGCAGATGACATTCTGTTTACCCTCTCTGACCCCCTTTGGTCCTTACGGGCCGTTTCGGCTGAACTGGATGCTTTTAGTAGGGTTTCGGGGTTTTCAGTCAACTGGGAAAAGTCGGAACTGTTAAATATCAGTGCCTCCCCTTCCTTGTTGGCACAAGTAGCAATGGAGTTTCCCTTTAAGTGGGCCAACCGTAAACTAAAGTACTTGGGGGTCTATCTGGGCGTGGAGACTGATCTCTTTCAATTAAATTATGTTCCGCTGATGGGGAAAATATATAAGGACTTGGAAGAGTGGGATAGGTATCACATTTCATGGCTGGGGAGGTTAGCCGTGTTAAAAATGAACATTATGCCCCGGATTATGTATTTAATGCAGACTTTACCCGTAGTCCTTCCTGATAAACTGTTGGATAAATGGCAAAAGAGGCTAAATAAATATTTATGGAAAGGGAGACGACCCCGGATTGCCCAGAGGACATTGTTCTTGCCCAGATATAGCGGAGGGTTGGGAGTACCTAATCTTGCCCGTTATCATGGTGCGGCGCACTTGAAAGCCGCGGTGGAGTGGCATGACTCCAAACACAGCAAACCATGGGTACGTTTGGAGCAAGCTCTGCTGGGTCGCTTTCCCCTCACAGCCTTGTTATGGCAATCCAAGGCCTCCCGGTGCCCCAGCCTGACCTTACCTGAGACTGTACAATCCACTTTATCCGTTTGGGAGCGGTGGAAGAAAAAATTAGTGGGGTCTCAACGCTACTTCCACAGTACACACTTATTTTATCACAGGGAGTTCCGGCCGGCTGGCAACCCGGCGGCGTTTAAACCATGGATGGACAAGGGCATTCTGAAATGGGAGCATCTCTGGTCTCCGGGAGGGTTGGTTACATTCCCTACCCTATGTTGTCAATACCAGCTGGGCCCTGATGATTTATTTCGCTTTCTTCAAGTTCGCCATTTCTTTCTCAGACAAGGGATAGAGGTTGATTTAGCCAAGGGTATCACTACCTTTGAGAGCATGTGTCGACAGGCACATGGGGTTACCAAACATATCTCTAACCTTTATAGCTTACTAAGTGATGACTTTGCGATGTCTGCTTCTCACATACGAGCTTGGCATGCAGATTTACAGTGTGATTGGACTAAAGAGGATTGGTTGCGGACTTTTCAACTTCTTCGAAAGGGACTGATATCAACCCAGCATATAGAAAATGGATACAAATTGTACTTTCGCTGGTACGTCACTCCCTGTCTCATTCAGCGCTATTCGCCAAATACACCGGGTCTTTGCTGGAAACGTTGTCAGGAGCGAGGTATTTTCTTCCATCTTTGGTGGCAATGTTCCAAAATTCAACAACTATGGTCAGCTACATCGACTTGGCTGTCTACGATTTTGCATGCCCACATAGTACTGACCCCAGCACAGGCATTACTGAATGAGGAACTCAAGGACAGATCACGATTTCATAACAATTTTATTAAATTTGTGGTAACCGCGACAAGATGTGCCATAGCACGTACCTGGAAGGACCCCACTGTACCAACGTTATCAGCGGTACAAATAATGGTCCGCCAAACGCACACTTTGGGACGCATCACTGCGTTTCGCAACAAGACGACCCAAAACTTTCATAGGGTATGGGGTCCATATGAACGATGGCTACGGATTTCTGCTGTTTAGTAACGGAGGGTACTTGCTGCTTCTGGATCCGGGAGACCTGGATGCCTATGTACTAGCTCTGGGATAACAGCGTTAAATGGGACTTTAAATAGTGTTGCGGCTGCTGTTCTATCACGGAGCTTACCATTAACCATGTCTTTCTTTCTTTGTCGCTTGACTGCATGTTCATTGTGTACCATGTGTCTTCATGTTCTTTATCAGCTACCTCTATGGGGAGGGGGGATTATCAGGGGGTAAATATGTGTAAAATGGCTTCTAGCTATGGAATGCAGCGTATCTGCACTCTGTGTTTTATTATGGTTGCATTTTATTCTGTATCAGGTGCCTTATTGTTATATTCTATGCCAATAAAAGCTATAAATGGAAAAAAAAAAAAAAGGGTTAGTCAGCAAACAAAATGTCATGCCAGCACTTCCTATACCTCTGTAACTTGGGATAAGTACGCATTCCAGAAATATAATCCATTTTATTTGGATCCAGTTGAAGTCACACACGTTATGAAAGATAAATAGAAACCAGTTCTACAACCAGGAGGAAATGCACGCCACAAATATATCAAATATGCTGTTAAAATACGAATAGCTTTTTTGATCAATAAACCAGCCTATCCATCCCAGCCGCCTGTGAGTAATACCCAGGAAATGCAGAAAGGGATGTGCAAAGGTGGAGGCCTGACTCCAGGCTTGCCCCTGTGGTGAGGATGGCTCAGCCCAAATACTCGTGCACCAGGACCTTATAATGCAAGCAACACTTTTAAAATTCACCCCTCAGTGATGTGTGTGTGGATCCATTGTGAGGTTTTAATCAAGTTGAACCCTTAGGCTTGGTACTGACTCCTTGGGATATAAGGGAAGGTAGCGATCGTAGGGGACGACGCACACTTCTCTTAGGACCTGCTGTTTTCCACTGCCATATAGAGAATACACGCGTCCGCGTTCATTGCTGTCTCTGTTTGAGAAGGCTTGGGCTAATGTTGATTCTGACATAATGAGAAATGTACATTTTGCGGTAACCGTGTTTTTTATGTGTCTCCTTTCATAGCTGCTGACCCTAATGTTTCCTGGAGGATTAAAGAAGAGGATGAGCCCCACTGCAGCGATCAGTTATTCTCTGAGGCAAGGGAAAATAACCCTAATCCCAGCACAGACCTCCCAGTTATCACCTCTGTGTTTTCGGTCATTGTTAAGGAAGAGGAGGAGCCGTACGCCATAGGACATCCTGACTCGGAGAGAAGAGAAGCTCCCGTAACCAGTAGGTAGTAGGGGTGTGCATGGGAAAAACCTGTCTTTCTTTTGTTTTTTCCTTTGCATTTTTAAATTTTGTTCTGTTTGATTACAACCCTAAACAACTTGCTGGGCAGACTGGGTCTTTATCTGCCGTTATTTACTGGTTTACTCTTTTATCACTTACTTGCATAAAATGTGTTTGTATGCATCTAAATATGAAGTTGCACGTATAAAAAAAAGATGCACGTGCGTAAAGTAACAAAACCAAACCAAAAAATGCACATACCTAGTGTGAGCAGTAAGAAATGTTTAAAACTGAACTATCATGTTACATGGGGGAAGTACCTAATAAGGAAGCTAGTGATCGTAGGGGATGACCTACACTTCTCTTACAACAAACTGCTGCACTATTGGTGACATCAATGACAGATTTTAGGATTTTTGCTGCTCCTAGGTACTGTTGGTGCTCTCCCGCCCCTTCCCCACCCTGCATAAGATCAGACAACTTAGGAGGACATGTTCTAGGGCATTGGCAGCTCAGGAAAATTTGGAAATTCTAAAGTGCATTGAAAAACATGTTCCATCTTTTATTGTACATGATAAAAATAAAGTAGTTTTCTAGCCTTGCTTGTGTCTGTATAATTTTCTTTTCTTTTATATTGGGTGAGGCAAAGGGATCTCAAGTGTCAGTATAGGGAGGAGACCTCAGGGATGAGGAGAAAAGAAAAGGGTGTGAGGACCAGGGATGTGGAGAGAAAGGGAGGAGGACCAGGAATGGGGTGAGAAGGTGAGGGGAATGGAGATGGGGGAGAGGAGTGTGAGAAGAAGAGAGGGCCAGAGATGGGGGGGGGGGGGGAGGATGGGAGATCATGAAACTGGGATAGGGGAAAAGAAGGTAGAGAAAGGGAGGCTCTGGGATTGAGGAAGGGAAGGAGGGACTGGAGGGATGGGTTCCAGGATTTGTAGTGTGAAGAGAGAAGTTAGAAAAGAGGTTCTAGCATCTGGAGGATAGAATCTGAGATCAAGGGAGAGAGCACATGAGTTGCTGTTAGGAGGGGGCTTGTGGAGGGGGTGGTGGGGTTGTATTCTGCTGCCAAATACAAGGTTAGATCAGTTGAACTGATGCAGAAGTTTATCCAGTGCGGGTGTTTATTTATTTATTTATTTAAACACTTTTCTATGCCGACATTCATATAAAATATCACATCGGTTTGCATGGAACTCTGATAACATAACACGGAAAAAGAGGCAAAATTACAATGAACAGGAGAAAATATCTTGGAAGTAGGAATCAGATTTAGAGGTCAGGGGTGACTAGTTAGAACAGAAATGGATTAACTGGGGAGGCAAAAGGGAGTCTACTGATAGTCCAATGGAATTATATACAAAGGCTTATATACAATGGGTTATATACAATGGTTATATACAGTTAGGACAGTAAAAGGTACTTAAGTGAGCAAAGGGGGAAGGGGAATACTAGGGAGGCGAAGGCTGGTGATAGCGAAAGGGGAATCGTAATGAGAGGAAGTGACTAAGTGAAGGCTTGCTTAAACAGCCAAGTTTTTAGTTGTTTTTTTTTAAAGGTTTGGGTACAGTGTTCCAGGTGTAGATCTGGAGGCATGGAATTCCATAACATAGGTCCTGCTAAGGAGAAAGCCCTCTCTTTGATAGAGGTGAGGTGGGACAATTTGGGAGATGGTGTGTGGAGGGATCCTTTGTAAGCGGATCTGACTGGTCTGTTAGATGTATAGTATTTTAAGGAATCATTTAGCCAATGAGTGTGTTGGTTGTGGAGAGACTTGTGGATGATAGTAAGGCTCTTATGGATTATTCTAAAGCGAATGGGGAGCCAGTGGAGATCTTTGAGGATAGGGGTAATGTGCTCTTTTTTGCGGGTATTAGTAAGGATTGTGGCCCTGGAGTTTTGGAGCATTTGGAGAGGTTTAATGGTATTCATGGGGAGGCCTAGGAGCAGAGAGTTGCAATAGTCGATTTTTGAGAATAATGTGGCTTGGAGGACTCTATGAAAGTCGTTGAAGTGGAGGAGGGGTTTTAATTTTTTTAGAACTTGGAGTTTAAAGAAGCCATCTTTTATTGTGGTGTTAATGAATTTTTTTAGGTTCAGCTGGTTGTCCAGCATGACACCTAGGTCTTTTACTTGGCGGACGGTCAGATCAGGAGGGGAGGGGTGGTTTTTGTCAGGGGAGATAATGAGTAGTTCCGTTTTTGAAGGGTTGAGGGCGAGGTTGAGGCTGGTAAGCAGCAGGTTAACAGAGTTAAGGCAGTTGTCCCAGGTCTTGAGTGATTTGGAGACAGATTCAGTTATAGGAATGAGGATTTGGACATCATCCGCATAGAGAAAGTGGGTAAGGCCTAAGTTGGATAGGAGTTGGCAAAGGGGGAGGAGGTAGATGTTGAAGATGGTTGGGGAGAGGGAAGATCCTTGAGAGACTCCCTGCGTTAGGTTAATGGGGGTGGATTCCTTATTACCAATTCTAACCTTATAGTGTCTGTCGTTAAGGAAAGATTGAAACCAGTGGTGGATGGTTCCTGAAATACCTATTTCTGTGAGACTGTTTAAGAGTATGTTGTGGTTGATAGTGTCCAATGCTGATGAGATATATGATGAGGGTATTCTAAGAAATGTGTGAAACAAGCATATTAGAGAGGGCTGTATGCTAATAGACAGAATTTGTTAATGTCCATTAACCATGCGCAGATTTCTCGTATAGTGTGCTTCAGCTCATAATCGACTAAGATGTCTCGCATTAAACAGATCATGTTCAAACACTAGTGTGTATTGTCATCCCTTCTGGGCTTTAGTGAGAACCCTTTGTGACTAAAAGGGGAAGGAATTTGAGGACACTTTTGTCATAGACTAAGTCCCAGGTACTCCGAATACCCGATGATGGTATTAATTGTCTTGTTGTTCTTTTAATTTCTTTTATGGATTATTTTGTGCATGTTGTTGTACCCCATCCCAAACTTTGGAGGGTGTGCCAATCGAGTAATTTTAAATAAATAAAACCAAAGGAAGAATATTCCACAGTAACATAGCAACTAGTGAGAAAGCTTTCGATCTAGTAACGTGAAGACCGGAAGTCCAGCAGCGATGGAAGCTTTAACAACATCTGGGAAGACGAGCGAAGGGCGCAAGTTGGAACATACCATATATATTTCTTTGGCAAACTGTGAGATCCCAATTGTAGCCTTCTGAACTAAAGTGAGAAGCTTAAACTATATCCACTGGGCAACAGGTAACCAGTGAAGCTCTTTCCTAGAAAACAGAAGACTCTCTCACTCTCCATTGAAGACCAAAAATCATTCTAAGTGCTGCATTTTGTTTGAGTTGCAATACCTTTAACAAATAAATAGGTTAAACCCAAATAGAATTACAATAGTCAAGGTGACTAAGCACTATGGCCTGCGCAAGCTTGACGTCATTAGCAGGCAGCACTCTTAAGAGACCTAAGAAGATGGTGTTTATGAAAAGCTGTCCTAGCTACTTTTATTAACTTGGGATTTTCAAGATAACTTTGAGTCTACAATCATCCCCAAATTGCGGGCTTCATCTCTTATTCTCAGGAAATGATTATCAAGAATAATATCGGGAAAAGTCCCAATGAGCCTTTTCTAAGCTAGTCCTGAATTTGTTTAAACACCACATAAACCGGTCGGTGGGAACCTCATCAGGAATTGTACATCATCGGCATGCAATTTTTAAATTGTCTAGAGCAGACAAATTCATACCCATGGGAAAATATACGTATTAAAAAGTGCTGTGGATAACACTGCTTCCTGAGGGACATCAATGTCACCCATGCACCAATCAGAATTACAATTATTTTGATATATCCGCTGCACCCTGCCTTCCAGAAAAGAACTGAACCATTGCAATACCACCCCTCCTATTCCAATACTTCATAATCTGGCCAACAACTGTTTATGGCACACCGTATATCGAGTTGAATTAATATTTCAGATTTTTTTTCTGTACCCCATTCAACAAAGCTAGGGGTAGATTTTAAAAGGAGCGTATGCGGCCTACATGTGCTACCCGGCACGCGCACATGTACGCCCGGTTTTATAACATGCACGCGCCTGTTATAAAATCCTGGGTCGGCGCGCGCAAGGGGGTGCGCCAAGCCGCACTGCCTTCACCCGTTCCCTTCCCCCTAACCTGACCTTCCCACCCCCCCCTCAAAAATGTAGTTTTACCTTTTGCGCCTGCCAGCCGACTGCCGACGCAAGATTACCGGCACAGTGGCAAATACGGCCGCTGTGCCGGGAGCTTGACCCTGCCCCGGGACTTACACGCGTCCCAGGGCTTTACGTGCACTGCCGGGCCTTTTTAAAATAGGCCCGGCGCGCGCAAGGCCGGTTACGCGCATATATCCTCCAGATGTACACGCGTAACCTTTTGAAAATCTGGCCCAATATGTTTTAGTACTATAATTTCTTATTGCGCTGCATACAGAATCTGGCTTGTTGCGCTTTCCAGTTCAGTTTTTGTCTACATGTTTCTATTTATACTTTATGGTCTCTTTATTATGTATTTGGTGAAGGTTCTGCATGTGTGACAGAGGTGAGGTATTCTGCTAACGTGTGATTTATGTGTAGGGATCTATAAGAAACTGGCTTGTTCTGTTTTCTTTATTGGCAGTGCATTGGTGTTATAGGGCCTGGTGTAATATTTGCAGTGTTGCTTTTTATGGTTAGGTTATTACTGTATGAATGCTGGCAGTTACTGCTGTTTTGGTATGAGAGGTTTACATTATTATAATTTTAATTCAGTTTATTCATGGCTTTCTGAGGGCCAAGCTCACACTTAGGCCTAGATTTATCAAAATGTGACAATTTTCGCATGAATAACACACGTGATAAGGAAAAGGGGTGTGGTTATGATAATTTCAGAGTTAAAGCACCGGGCACTATGTTAATTTCAGAGAGAGAGCACCTCTAGGGTGGCACACATAGTAGGGTTTGGTGGTGGTCTAGAGTTTTGGGGCTATTTTTACATGCAGAGTGAGACATATGAACAGTGTTGCAACCGTCCCTTTCTGACGGCTTCACTCCGCCTACCTCTCTTTGCTCCTCCTCATGCTGCGGATGGACGCCTGGCTACCGTGGCGTCTGCCTGCCGTCCTCTCCGGCGTCCCCGGACCAGCTTGGGCGCTGCCTCCCGCCATGCTCCTCTTCTACCATAGGGCGCGCGTGCCGCGCAGCCCTCCTTCTTATTCCCTACTTGGCGCGAACCTCCGGAGCGTCCCCCCGTGATGACGTCACGCTGCCCGGATATTTAAAGCCTACAATGTTTGCTAGCCTTTGAGTTAGCAAGGGTTATCATACGGGAATCCTACAGATGGGATTCGCTTTCCGTACCCACCTACTCTGTCTCTCCAATCTCTATTGGACTCTCTAACGCTAACGGGGTACCCGCTCCTTGGGGGCCTCACTTGCTTTCCAGGTCGCTATCAGGAAACTGGTACTCACTCCTCGAGGGCCCATTTTCCCTGACTCGCTGCTTGCTCCTACCTCCTCTTCTGCCTGGAAGACTTTGCTAATCTTCAACATCAATGAGTACTACCATCTTCACCTCCGAGCTGTTCCCTGGAACCAGGCACTCGCTCCTCGAGGACCTGCCTCCGTTCCAGCCCCAGTGCCATCTCCGTGGAACCGCTGCGTGAGTACATCATCTGCAAGACTCCCAGCTCTCAGGGTTGAGATACTCACTCCTCGAGCGTCTGCTCTCCCTACCCTGGAGAACTCCATACTGGGGTCTTGTATATTCTTCTCTGTACTCATTCTCTCAGTTCTTTCCACTACAGCACTGCTTCCGGAGGAGTCGTCGTTCCAGCGCCTGAGGGATACCAGCCCTGCCGGGCTATTCCAGCTGCTCACTACTGCCACCTCTGGTGGCTTCCTTACACTGTCTAATAAAAGATCAAACTCTGGGTTCCTGTGTCCTGAGCTGAGCCTGACCTGTGGTCCCTCACGGGACTCCCCCCCGTGGGCATGGTCAGCTGCCACAGTGTGCAAGGGTCCACCCAAACCTCACAGTTTACAACAAACAGCAAATAGACCTCAGTGAAGATCTGACATGATTTGGAGTGAGGAAAGTCAGACTAACATGCGATCACTTCAAAGCTGTCTTGCCCTAGCTTGATAGTACCCTGGTAGAGAGTCCATCAAGCTAGGGTGAGAGAACATTGTAGAAATCTCAGCTTTGTGATATTTAACTCCAGAGGCGCTTCTCTCTCTTTCTTTTATAATATGCCTGATTCCATATGGGTTCCAAGTGTAATTTTTTGTTTGGCACCACAGCAGTGCACGTAAATATTAAGGTACATGTTATAAATATATTTCTCAGAAGACTGTACTTTGTCCTTTTTCATATAAAATCTGTTATAAATGCCACACGCTTCAGTGCACCACAGTGACGCTGGGTGGAGGAGAAAAGGGAGCAAAGGGACCAAGAGAGGTAGAGGAAGGGGAGCAAAGGTACCCAGGAAGGTAGCCAACCTGGGAGGAGGTAGGGAGGAAGCGGAAGGGGGAGCAAAGGCCCAATGGAACAGCAGTGGCATATGGTGCTTACAGCACCATATGCCACTGCTGTTCCATTGGGCCACCAGGCTACTGCTGCCAGTAGCACCAGTAGCCTGGTGCTACTGGCAGGGTTTCGTGGATTCTGTCTGTTGATTGGCATTTAATTTTTTTGTCAAGAAAAGTCCAAGTTTTTGTTTTGGGGTTTTTTTTTCTGTCCATTATTGCCAGTGCAATAAATTAATGTCACTGTTTTATGATGTGTGAGACTCTAGAACCAGGACCGCCAGATTTAAGATTATGGTGCTCATAGCCAGAATACCAGAGGTAGGTGATTTCAACCCGGAAATTTAAAGAGCAGCAGGGCAGTTCCAGTTTTTGGGTGCCTTCAGAATTTGGTGTCCTAGTCACTTTGCCTTTGTGCCCTGTGCCTAAATCCAGACAAGATGGGGCAGTGATCATTGTTTTCTTTCTTGTTAGTTTCTCCTTCTGTGAATAATCCAAAAAATATGTTGCACCTGTCGGTTGTAGACGGCTGAGCCCTCTCTGTCTCATTTCTTTTTTCGTTCTTTCCTCTCTTCTGGGTAAGATGGCTGCCTCCGCCTCACCTCGCCAACTTCTCCGTGTCCCCGGACCGGTATGGGCGATTGCGTTCGCCGTTCCTACACTGAGGTCACTTAGGGCATGCGCCCGTCGCCCTCCCTTTTGAATACGTCAGGGCGGGAACCTCGGGGGCGTCCCCACCACATGACTTCACTACCTCTGGGTACTCAGCCTCCGATCTCTAATCCAGCTACGAGTTAGCAAGGATTCCGGTCCAGCTAATTTTGACTCTTCAGAGGCGCTCCGCTCTGAGTTCTCGCTCCTACCCTCCGGGGTTACGCTGACTTGCAAGGACGCTCTAGGTACCCGCTCCTCGGGGACCTTGCCGCTCCTACCTACCCTCCGGGGTTTCACTGGTCCAGCAAGGACACTCAGGGCACCAGCACCTCGGGGGGTCTTGCTTCGCTCCTATCTACTCTCCAGGTCACCCTGCAGTTACAAGGATGCCTAAAGGTACTCGCTCCTCGAGGGCCTTGCCTCGCTCCTGTCTACTTCCTGGGTCGACCTGCTTCTACAAGGACTTTCTGGCACTGGCGCTCCGGGCCTTGCCTCGCCACTACCTTCGCACTGCGGAGGTCATCTCTCCAACAGCATTACCCGCCTTGTGAGTACCCTCACTCTTCAGTCTCTCTATGCCTTGTCTCACCACAGAACAGATTCTCGGCGTACTCCGCTCCGCGGACCACTACCGGATCTACAACTGCTGGCTACGTCATCTGTGACTGGGTTCTCGGCCTACCCCGCTCTGAGGACCACTACCGGACCCCTCACTTTCCAGCATCGGGTGAGACCAGTGCCTGGACTGAACACCGTCATCTGAGACAATTCCTTGGCTGAAGAGAGCTACCCGCTCCACGGCCATTGCTCTATTGCTGTCTAATAAAGCTTCCATTCTCTCTGTGTTGCTTACTGTAGAGCCGGCCTACTGCTGTATTTTCCCCATGGGGGCCCTTCCCGTGGGAGGAGTCATCAGTATAGCAGCCAAGGGCCCACAATCATGTCAAATCTACAATACAATATTAAGAAAATGACAAGGATTATGTATAATTAAGCAAAATATTCTAGGGTTTGTTAAATGTTTATTTCAGTACCTACAGTGCCTAATATCTAGAGGATTTATATAATGTTGGTACTGATTGAAGTGCTCAACTCATAACTAAGAAACATCCCTAAGAAGTACAGCACCCCGGTTCATAATCAGTTCATATATATTTGTAGCCTTTTGATATGATATTGTACTTGTCAGTTCTCATAATATTGTTCCACATATTTGATATTGCAACATTGAATCAAGGTGAAGGTTTACAATCATGTTTGACATTGCACTTGTTAAGTTCTTCTGCGAGTGAGCCATAGGTGTGGTATTGTAATATCAAATCAATGAAACGTTTACAACTATTGTATATATTTGTCACGTTGTTTAAACAATACAGCACAACATTATTATATTAAATGTATGTGATGATACCAATGTTTTATATATATGTGTCCTTAATCTAAGAATTTGTGTACAGTCACAAATTGACATCTGTAAGTGTTCATTTATTTTATTTTATCAAATTTAATGAAGATATATACTTTTAGTTGAAGAAAATTCAAACTTAGTGCTCTTTTCTCCCCATATATATATATATATACACACATGATCACAAAATCCCTATATATATATATATATATATAGATAGAGGGGGATTTTGTGATCATGATTCGCTGGAGCTAAATGGAATGTCCTCACATCAGGAAGCCTGCTTACATATCAACCTCAGGTTCCTGGATGCGGTTTTATAATGGTAGAGCGTTTGGACTTTTCTTTGTGCAAAAAATAGAAACTAATGCCTGGATTTTTTTTTTCCCCAATAGGTAATGGACCCCAAAATAAGAACCACCATGAGGAAAGTGCTGTGAAATTGGAACGAAACAAGATGTATCCTGCGATAGACAGACAACCCTTTTGCAAGGATTTTCATAAATCTGAAAACAAAGCAGAGTGCAAAAGTGAGACTAAACCAATCAAGGACAGGATCAGCCCTCCAGACAGCAGAGGAGACATGTGCGCCATTTATAATTACAGCAGTGACACAACTACATACCAGAATAATACAATAAAACAGAAATTATACACAGGCGCTAAGTTAGGAAAAAATTTCATCAGTAAAGACCCCTTTATTTTTTATCATCAGAGGTGTACTGGAGAAAAAACATATTTATGTACAAAGTGTGATAAAATATTCAGTCAGAAAACAAATTTGACAGCACATGCTAGGACACACACAGGAGAAAAACCCTTTAAATGTACTATATGTGATAAAAGGTTCATTAAAAAATCACATTTGACAACCCATGTGAGGACCCATGCAATAGAAAAACCATATACATGTACTGAGTGCAATAAAAGCTTCAGTCTGATATCATACCTAAGACTACATAGCAAAATCCACACAGGAGAGAAACCATTTACATGTGCAGTGTGTAATAAAAGCTTCAGTATGATATCGTACCTGAGATTGCATGCCAAAATTCACACAGGAGAGAAACCATTTAAATGTAGTGAGTGTGATAAAAGCTTCAGGTTAAAATCAGACCTGAAAACTCATGAGAGGAGGCATACAGGTGAGAAACCATATAAATGTCCTGAATGTGATAAATGCTTTGGTCTGAAATCATGTCTGAGATTACATGAAAGGATCCACACAGGAGCAAAACCATTTAAGTGTCCTGAGTGTGGTAAAAGCTTCAGGCAGAAATCAACTCTGAAAACACATGAGAAGAGCCACACTGGTGACAAACCATTTAAATGTAGTAATTGTGAAAGAAGTTTCAGTATAATATCACACCTAAAGAGACATGAAATGATCCACTCAGGAGAGAAACCATTTAAGTGTACTGAGTGTAATGGAAGTTTCAGAAGAATTTCGCACTTACGAAGACATGAAATGAGCCACACAGGCGAGAAACCCTTTAAATGTACTGAGTGTGATAAAGGTTTTACAGTTGCATCTATATTGAGACTTCATGAAAGAACCCACACTGGTGAAAAACCATTTAAATGTTCAGAGTGTGAGAAAAGCTTCAGTCAGAAATCAACTCTGAAAACACATGAAATGATCCACACAGGCAAGAAGCCATTTAAATGTACTGAGTGTGATAAGTGCTTCAGTCAGAAATCAACTCTGAAAACTCATGAGAGGAGTCACACTGGTGAGAAACCATTTAAATGTAACAATTGTGATAGGCAATTCTGTACATTATCACAATTAAGAAGGCATGAAATGATCCACTTAAGAAATAAGCCTACTGAATGTAGTGAGTGTGATAATAGTTTTAATCTGGTATCAAAACTTAGCCTACATGAAATAACCCATGACCATGAAAAGAGAGAAGATAATCAAGAACCAGGAGATGCAATTAGAGACCAAGAAAATATGGCTGAAAGATTCAGAAATAGTCCCAATTGTCTTCAGCATCACCCATCTGATTATACAGAACTTCTGGGTGGAGTAGAAAATAGCAGGATGGAATCTGCACAGCAGCAGTTTCAGAAGTAAGCTTTGATAGACCTCAGCCCTTTTTTTTCCCTCTGTGCTTGGTAATGCCTTGCTTAAAAATTGCTAAAAGGAAAAATAAGTTGAGAACGGACTTTGCAAATTTCTAACATTGGTTCATGGACAACTTTGTGGGCCCTTCTTCAATCTCCCAGTCCATTAACATTTCTATTGTGGGAAGAAGGAGGTGATTGAGTCTGGTGTGCAGGTATCCCTTTCTTGCTTGGTGACCTCACTGAGCTCAGAACTTAGGACTCCACCCTGGTGGGCTTCTTTCAACTTGCCTTTGCCTGCCATGGACCTATGCAGCCAAGCATCAGACACAGTCAGAGGGGCGGGGTGCCAAAATGTTAGTCTTTGGAAACCTGGAGCCAGGAGGAGAAGGTCCAACAAAGCAATTGTGCACTGGATCCGGGTTTCACATCACAGGTGAAGAACTGGGACTGCCAGCATTTATATCTTCCCTGAGTGTGGCGGGGACTGCTGGTGAGTTAACTGTGAAGCATGTGCACATCAAAGTCCAGAAGGCAGAAAAAGCCCTTACTCCAGACCCAAGCAGCTCCAGAGATGACTCTGCTGGTTTCTGGAAGGGTTTTTCTGGAGGAGCTTTGGCATGCAATGACCAGAATGGAGAGAGTTCTGGCTAGCTGCCTTTCTAAACTGTGTGAATTTACAGTAGATGCAGAAGCTAAATTCCAAGCACAGAATTATATTTATATATCTTTTAATCTATCTATTTGTCAAGAACAGACTTCCAACTTGTAGAAGCCCAATAAAGCTCTGATCAAGGATAATTTGGTCTTGCAAGGTAAACTTGAAGTTTTGGAGAATGTATCTGGATAGAGAAATCTGTGGTTTATTCATTTTCCTTTGGTGAAAAATGATTTTTTCTAATGCTATGTATGCAAATATTTTTTGCACATATTAGCAGTTTCATTTGAAGTTATCCCCTCAGTATTCCAAGTTTATTATATTCCTCTGTTCAAATGTGTAATTAATTCAGAAGATGAGGATAGGACTATGTTAAATTTTCTCTAAATAATTTGGATATTTCTGCATTGCTGGAGATTTTCCAGGGAGAGAAGTGTGTGCAGATTACTCTTGCAGCAACCTTTGCTTTGGGCATGGATAAGAATTTTGTCCTGTGCCTTTTCTTTAAGTGAGGGGGGATTTCTGGATATTTCTAGATCAACTCATGCCTTAAAGAAGAGAATTTTGGAATTGGACTCACAGGTTATCTTAGTCAGAGCTGAGTTCTTCCTTGAATATCCCTATAAATATATATTTAAATTTCAAGGGAATAAATTATTTGTTGTTTTTTTTTAATGCAAAATATATAAAGGGTTTTATTATTGATAAATCAATTAGGCCTCCCTTGGACCCTGCATAGTTCTGTAGAGTGATGTGTTATAATAAGTTTTCATTCTCTTTGTATTCTGCTGTGTGAACACTTTATTGTGTATTGATCTGAATTATTTCATTTTTATTCTGTAGGACTTCCCACTTTCTCTCTCTTTTTTAAATTAATTTGTTTACATTATGTATTTAATTTATTTTCTTGTTTTTATTTGTCCTTGATAATTGTTATAATTTTATTTCCTGCAATATCACTCTCTGTGTTTTTTTAATTTTTTTAATGTATTAATAAACTGTAATCTTGATTTAAAAAGAAGCATTTCCAAGATATTTCTATTTCACCTTATTTTTTTATTTATGATTTCAAAATACACAAGATCAGACTTGTTACAGAAAAAAAATTGAGACTCTAAGAACACAATCATACAAGGTATTAAAACTATAATTTTTAATCAGGAAAATAAAATACTAGAGTCTCAAGTTTATAAGAAAAAGGGGGGGGAAGCAAGATCAAAGGAAATGTGAAACATAAGGGGAAAAGCAGAGACAAATAAACCAATTATCCAATCACTGAGTGACAAGGTGAGCATTCAGATATGGCCTTAACTGTGGAGGATAAAAATAAATAAATTTAGAATTTGAGTGAATAAGAACATATTTGCAAGAAAATGAATTTAGCACCAAGAAAAATAACTTATTGGAGCATCAAAAGAAATTTTTTCCTCCTATCCTGAGTAGCTCATGTAATAACTGGAAAAATCCAAACATGCTGACCAAGAAAAAGAGATGGTCTGTGGTGAAAAAACAATTTCAAGATTAAATCCCGCTTCTTAGAAAAAACAAAGGAGACAAGCAATGCCCCTCATTTAGAGACAGACAAGTCAATAGAAGATTCTAAGAAATCTGTTAGATTCAAATAAACCCCTAGATTCATCAAAAAATGATAATAACGCATTGATAACACCCGTGATAACAAAAAGGGGCATTTTTGGAAACTGGACTCTATAGCAGGGTACCATCAAGCTAGGGTGAGATAACAAAGTATAAAATTTCATCTTTGTGAGACTTTCATCACTCCAAATGATGTCAAATCTTCACCAAGGTGTTACTGTGCTGTTTGTACATCTCACTCTACATGAGAAACTGGCCCCTAAACCTAAACCACCCTACCAACACCTCACCTTGACTTATTAGATGGCCCTCCTATAGAGATATAAATAGGTGCACACAGTGAGGCCCTCCCCAGAGGCTCTCTCTCTCTCTCTCTCCACTCCACTCCCTCTCCCCTTTGCCCCTCTCCCTAAGCCCAGAAATGGCCAAAATGCAATTCAAAAAATTTATCACGAATTGCATTATGGCTATCTCAGGCATATCGCACAGCCTAATGCCAGGAAAAAAGGTGTAGTTATTTCCAGCATTAAAATCGTGCAATAGCATGCATTATTTTTGGATGGTGCGATATTGCCCCTCATTTATTTATTTATTTTATTTATTTAAGGGTTTTTATATACCACGGCATGTTGGGAAACATCACCTCGGTTTACAGAGAACATTAAATTAGCAACAAGCTTTACAATCCACATCAGTTTACAATGAACATTAAATTAGCAACAATCTATACGATCTAGCAATTATAGAATGGTACATATCGGATAAAAATTAAAACTATAAACTAATTAACATTATAATACACATATTTACAATACTGGAATAAGGAATGGGAGATGGAGATTGCTTGAGTCAGGCATTTATATACAGGTTAGATCATATTATTCTTTGCAATAGTAAGAGTCTTGCAAGTATATAGGGTGTGTTTGGTGATATTGAAAGAAACTGTGTGGTATGGATAGATGTTATTGGATATGTGTCATAAAAGTCATATGATTAGTAGGGGAAGTGTTCATAAATTGTAGGCTTGTTTAAACAGCCAGGTTTTCAGGTTCTGTTTAAATTTCTTGTAGTAGGGCTCTTGGCACAGATCTGTGGGCATTTTGTTCCAAATGTTGATTCCAGCTATCGTGAATGATCGATTTAACTAAATTTAACTAAATCCCACCCAAACTCTTCCCTGATCCCACCCCACCGAAAAATTTGCATTTGCACTGTGCATTATTGTTCATAAAGTTTCGCATGCGTTAACGCCATGACGCATTTTGATGAATTACCCTATAGGCTGGCAACTCGAGACGTTAGAGTCCACTTTCAAATCCTTCAGGAACTTAAGCTTGGCAATAGTATCAGATGGAATTCAAAGCACTTCAGTAATATATTTCTTGAAAATTTCCATTGGAGAAAGCATTTCAGAAATAGGAAAATTCAAAACCCTCAGATTTAAATAAGGAAAGGAGTTTTCAATATTTTCCAGTTTTCTAGAGTGAGCCAGTTCAGAATGAATCAAATTTGCTTGAACATTTTGACACGCAGAAATTTGGTTTTCTAAATCAGATATCTTTTCCCCTTGTTGAGCCAGTCAAACATCAGTAGACTGAAAACGATTATAAATATCAGAGATAACTGAGACCTGCGAGGAAATAGACCTTTCTAAGGTCATCAAAGCTGACCAACCCGTATCTAACATAACCACAGAAGGCTTAGGAATAAGGGAGAATGAAGTAGATTTTCCAAGCCTTGTCTATTTTAGGGCATAGGAAGGTCACTAGAAGCCTCTGTACTTCACAAAGGTGTTGAAACTTGGATTCGCGAAATCGACATTGACTCAGCGGCAAGCCCGGGTTCTCCAAACAATCCCGGAAACGCCGCGGGACCAGTTGGCACGTCCACATCCACAGAGGACACTCTCGAAGCGGGAAAAGCTTCCCCAGAAGTCGCCGATCCAGGGCACTGATTCAGCCTACACGACGACAACGTTAGTCCTGCTAGGGAGCCCGGCCGTGGAGGAGACGGAGTGATTAACACGCGGGGGCTCAAGGTAACAGCTTCCGGAAGGAGGACCGCGCCCTCCTCTGGACCTCCGACCAAAGATCCAGCCTCTGGCAAAGAAGGAGCTTGAGGGGCTAGAAATCTGACGCTCTTAGGTTGGGAAGGGTCCGGTGAGGGAGCAGCTGGGAACAGCTCCCAAACTTTAGCCTTCCGTTTAGCGTGAGCTATAACTGAGGAAAAGTCTCAAGAAAAAGGTTGGAGCTCCAGCACGCCATCTTGCCTCCACCTCCCCCCTATTTCTATCGCACCTTATAAGCTCCAGAAGGAGACTTTCTGTTTATTAAGATGAGCACTAGCAGTAAATCTGAAACACCGAGAGATTACGTCCAGCATTGTCTGGTTTAGGAATGAACCTCATTACTATCATGATATGCAGAAAACATTCATGGCGTACAAAAACAATCAAATTTAAAATGAATTGAAAAATAATTTAAATTAAATTTATCAAAAAAAAATGTATGTAACATATAAATGCACAAATGATCAATTTTTAATTTTAGAATGTATACATTTAATACAAAAATGGGGTCAACATGCAAGCTGTGATACTTTTTTAAATGGACTAATATAATTCATCTGGGATGAGTTCTTAACAGATGTATGACGTTAGCTTAAATACAAAAGGTGTTATAATTAGTGAGGTTTGGGTGGACCCTTGGACACTGTGGCAGCCAACCACGCCCACGGGGGGAGGTCCCGTGAGGGGCCACAGGTCAGGCTCAGCTTAGGACACACAAACACAGAGTTTGATCTTTTATGAAACAATGTGGTGAAGCCACCAGAGGTGGCAGTGGTGAGTAGTTGAAGTAGCCCGGCTGGGCCAGTATCCCTCAGGCACTGGAACAGCGACTCCTCCGGTAGCAGTGCTGTAGTGGAAAGAACTGAGAATAATGAATACAGTGGAATATGCACAAAGCCCCAGTATGGAGAACCCCAGGATAGGGAGAGCAGGCCCTCGAGGAGCTAGTACCTGATCCCTGAGAGCTGAGAGGCTTGAAGGTGATGTAGTCACACAGCGGTTCCACGTAGGAGATGGCACCAGGGCTGGAACAGAGGCAGGCCCTCGAGGAGCGAGTGCCTGGTTCCAGGGAACAGCTCTGAGGAGAAGATGGTAGTACCCACTGGTGTTGTAGATAGCGAATCCTTCCAGGCAGAAGAGAAGGTAGGAGCAGGCAGCGAGTCAGGGAACATGGGCCCTCGAGAAGCGAGTACCGGTTTCCTGATAGTGACCTGAAAAGCAAGTGAGGCCCCCGAGGAGCGGGTACCCTGTTTGCATTAAGAGTCCAGTGGTAGATTGGAGGCAGAGTAGCTGGGTACAGAGAGCGAATCCCATCCATAAGATTCCCCCTTGCTATCTCAAAGGCTAGCAAATAAAGTAGGCTTTAAATATCCGGGCAGCGTGACGTCATCACAGGGGGACGCCCCTGAGGTTCGCGCCAAGTAGGAAATAAGAGTGAGGGCCGTGCGGCACGTGCACCCTAAGGTACAGGCGGAGCATGGCGGAAAGCAGCGCCCAAGCTGGTCCGGGGACGCCAGAGAGGACGGCAGGCAGACACCGCGGCAGCCAGGCGTCCATCAACAGCAAGAAGAGGTGCCAGGAAAGAAAGGTAGGTGGAGTGAAGCCGTCGGGAAGGGACGGTTGCAACAAAAGGCAACACATATACCTTATTTGTTGACCTTCAATTCCATACATCCAAGAGGACTAACATGGCAACCACAATTCTTTACAAAAACAGAAAATGAATTCACACTATATGCAAAAAAATCTCTCATAATTTACATAATAATACATGCAATTCTGTGAAATCATTTTATTTATTGTAATAAATTTATAAATTATAAATAAACATTTTAACACACCACTAATACATTTTCTGTAGAGCTGATACCTGGGTACTGAGTTTTTTAGCTTTGTTTATTTTTTATATGCACAAAATAAACTAATTTGGATATTCTACCCTAAGGGGAACAAATATCTAACTATACTGAGTATAATAAACCATTCCATCAGAAATCACAGTTGAAGCTAAATTTAAATGAATGGTGGGAAAAAAAACCATGTAAATGTTCTAAGTGTTATAAAAGCTTAAGTCAGAAATTGGTTCTGAAAACACCTGAGAGGAGCCACATAGGTGAGGTCTGAGAGGGATGAGAATAATCAAATAGCGTTGCATCTCTCTCGCCAGATCTTGCTGAGTACTTTCACACAGTGATCTCATTGTATAACATTCAGATGATATCTCAGCAAGGCAACCGTTAGTGCCGAAGTGCAAAAGGAAGGGAAAAGAAAACTTAATACAGGCTGCACGTCACCCAGAATTAACCTAACTTCAGCACTAGGGCTGATGATGGAAGTAGCAACCATGCAAAATATTCAGGGGATGGTAACAGCCTCGGTGCAGTTACAAGCGATGGTGAACATGTTCGTGAACCCGCTAATGCGGGAGACAGACCACAGAAGCCAATGAAAAAAATTAAAAGGACTAACTACAGTTAGGCAGCCCTGCTGAAGATAAAAAGGAGATAATGTACTGCTATTTTCATGCTGCAGAACCTACATTTAAATCAAGAGGTGACACCTTAAAACAGCTGAGAGGAGATGCAGAAAAAAAAAAAAAAACCGGCAGGAGAAAAAGGAGATCTGAAGATCAGCGCCAGAAGAGAGGTGCCAAACAGCCAGAACAATTGGAAAATGTTACAGGTGAGATACCAGTGAAAGATAAGGGGCGACACAGGAGAATGAAAGCAATGGAAGACAGGTCAAGAACCAGAGTGAAGAGGCAAGGCAGGAGAGAAACCTGAAGATGGAGGACTAAGTAGTTGACCTCCTATCTCATGTGGAAATTAATATGTATGCTGAGGTCCAGGAGAAGGCGCGACTACTTAAGTTATGTAAGAACATAAGAATTGCCATACTGGGTCTGATCAAGGGTCCATCAAGCCCAGCATCCTGTTTCCAATAGGGGCCAATCCAGGCTACAAGTTCCTGGCAAGATCCCAACCAGCAGATAGATCTCATGCTGCTTTCGCACAATGATAAGCAGTAGTTTCCCCCAAGTCTATCTGGTTAATAACAGTTTATGGACTTTTCCTCTAAAAACCTATCCAAGCCTTTTTTATATAGCTATGTTAACTGCCTTTACCACATCCTCCAGCAATGAATTCCAGAGCTTAATTGTACTTTGAGGGAAAAAGAATTTTCTCCAATTATTTATTTATTTATTTATTATTTTTGTTATACCGAGTTTCATGACTAGAATCACATCAACCCGGTTTACAATTAACAATGTGTGTAAGGCAGAGAGTAACATAGTAAACAATATTCCCAATTCAAACTTCAAATACAGTAAAACAATAATATGGATGTGAGAAAGTTACAATAAAACAGGGAAAATTAACTAGGATCTGGAAAGGGGGAGAAATTGAACAAAGAAATTGAACAAAGAAATATTTACATTTCAGCCAATTAGTTTTAAATGTGCTTCTTACTAACTTCATGGAATCTCCCCTAATCTCTTTATTCTTCGAAAGAGTAAATAAATTCACATTCATTCATTTTATTAGACTCGTGATTTTATAGATCTCTATCATATTCCCCTTAGCCATCTCTTCTCCAAGATGAACAGCCTATAAGGAGTAGTGGATGTGTGTAGTGCCGCAGTGTAGCTGACGCAGCCTCGAGGGCAAACTCCCCAGGCCCGCACCAGCAGGTGAAGAACGTGCCTTGTAGCGGGACAGTCTGGAGCTTCACTTTTACCAATGCCTCCTCCGCAGGTTGAGCTTACGAATTCTGGGGGCCGGCGGGATTTAGGCAGGTCCCTAAGGCAGAAGTGGTAACCAGGGTCCAGAGAGACACACGAGAGTCAGAGTAGGCAGCAGGTATAGCAGAGTTGGAGAAGGGCCAAGGTCGGGGCAGGAATAGTGACATCCAGGCGAGGAGTCGGGTCCAGGTGGCAGACAATCGCGATCAGGTTCAAGCAAGAGATCAGGTCCGGAGGGTCAGGCCAAGAGTGGACGAAGACACCCTAAAAACACTGAACAGGACAAATAAGTAAGTCTAGGCTGGAGTGGAAGGCAAGGATAGATGAGAAGACAAGGCAGGAGATCTGTGGCTGAGGTGAAGTACTGGAGTTACAGCTGGGTTTAAATACCCAACCACACGATGTCATCAAGAGGCACTGAAGTTGAGGTTTCCTGCCGCTGGGCCTTTAAGCTTCAGAGCGTCGTGCGCCCGCACACCTACGAAGCAACTCAGCACAGCAGAGGAAGGGAGGCTGGTGGCGTCCGTGCCGCATGGGACAGTCTGGGGTGCTCTCAGCTGCCGGGAGCATCCTGGAGTGAGTGCGGTGGCTCACGGGAGTGCTCCGTGAGCCGCCAAACTTAACACAGCCCCTTTAATCTCCAGAATCTAACAAGGAAAAAGAGGAGGGTTTTTTGTGGCATTCAGCGAGCGGATCCATCTCAGAAAAACCTCTCAGATTATTACAACTATAACATTTTCCCTCAGTCACCATGTACAGGAGGGTTTGTTATGATAAGACCCTTAGGCTCTTACATTTAGGTGACTTCTCAGCTGAAAGCAGGTGCATAATTTAGTAATCTAATTTAGGTGACTAAATGTAGGTGCTCATCATTTTTTTGAATGTCGGTCTCCATAGGGCTAGGGTACAAAACATATGGACATTACAGGGCCAGATTGCATTGTCAGTGTGGTAGAATTGTTGATATGTGGTTCCTGGGAGTTAGTGCTATTCTGGTATGGCAGGTTTGCTACATGGGTGTTGCGTGTATTTTTTGTGTTAGTTTGTAGAGTTTACCATCCAAGCTTGGGAGACAATGCAATGAGACACGCGTTCAAACGGGTGCTCGTATTGAGTTCCCATTTTCTTAACACACACACAGCGCCCATGGCAATATTTAAATGAGCTGCTGCCTTAAAAAGGACGCGCTAGGAAAGAATTGTGCGTCTCCAGCCCGCAATTGCAACGGGCGCTGAATACGAGCGTCCGTTTTATCCCGCTTCAGGTCGATTTCTCCCAATGTACACACACGATAGCAAGGGGGCGAAATCGGCCTGGAGCAAGTCTATTATGCCTGCAGGGCTGGTGGAAGCGCTTGGCAAACTAGGCGCCACGATCCCAGGGGGGCAGCAGAAAGATGGAGCCGACTGCTGCCTCACAGTTTTCTGCCTGCTGACTGACAGGCCGATACAGTACAGTGCGCTTTTCTGTGCACCCTCTGACTTAATATCATAGCAATATTAAGTCGGAGGTCCTGAAAGGTAAAAAAAGTTAAAAAAAAAAAAAATGTAATTCGGCCCGCAGCTGTTGGGCCAAAAACCGGACGCTCAATTTTGCCGGCGTCCAGTTTCCGAGCCCGTGGCTGTCAGCGGGCTCGAGAACCAACACTGGCAAAATTGAGCATCGGCTGTCAAACCCGCTGACAGCCGCCGCTCCTGTCAAAAAGGAGATGCTAGTTTTTCCTATGCCAGCGGCATCGATCCCGGCCTCCATTCTCCTCTCTCAGCCTTATCACCGTGTGGCTGCCTGGTGATTAATGAGGCCCCACTCCAAACCAGCAGCCTGCCGTGCGTGTGGGGCACGCGGACAATCATTGGATGCCTCCCTCTGCCCGGACTGCACCTCGGGGATGGAGGGATCGTCGGGGCCGGTGTCCCCTCTCTATGGGGGAGGTGCCTTTCACTGCGAGTTGCTGGGGGGGGATCCCCTCCTTTTTTGGCACCCATGGGGGAGGATGTCTATGTGAGGGCAGCTGATGTGGATGAGCTTGACCCCTCGGAGAGGGAGGGGGACCCGGATGGGGTTTCCCCTTAGTTTATCTTCCTCAGGCACCAGGCTTTCCTTGCCAGGAAGAAGGAGGTGCTTAAGAAGTCCGGCCAACTGCTTGTTCTCACGGAACAATCTGTGAAGAGACGTTGACCCACGGAACAGCTCTCTAGCAGGATAGATGATGGTTTCCCAGAGGCCAACAGGGTCTAGCCCTGGCATCTGCCTCAGAGTCCTGATCTGGGGGACATCGATCCAGCGGACACGGATGTGGATGATCTACCGTCCGCGGAGGGCGATGATCCCCATGTGGTCTGTCTTTTTAAGTGAGATGAATTGCGGCCACTTATTCCCCAGGTATTCGAGTTAATCCGGTTCTCGAAGGCATATGCGGACCAACCACATCTTTCCTGCTGCCTAAGAAGGTCCGCAAGCTGGTGACCTGCGAAAGGGATTCTCCGGACTCGGGACTGAAGGTGAGCAGAGCTATGGCAAAGCTGTGCCCTCTTTCGGTGGATGTTTTGGAGCTGAAGATTCCGAAGGTGGACGCGGCGGTATCGGCAGTGACTAAGAAGACCACTATTCCGGCGGCGGGGGCTGCTGCCTTGAAAGACAGGTATGACCGCAAGCTGGAGATCCAGTTGAAGCGAGTCTTTGAAGTGTCTGCTTTGACTCTTCGGCCAGCGATTTGCGCTAGCCTTAGACAGAGGGCATGTCTGTGTTGGGTTCAAGACACTAACGCCAGTTCAGCTGCCATCCTGGAGGGCGCCCGTTTGGAGGCGGGCATTGCATATGTGGCAGATGCGCTTTACGACCTGGTGCGAACCTCGGCGCGAAACATGGTTTCTGTGGTGGCGGCTCGTCGACTGCTTTGGCTGCGCAATTGGTCAGTAGATTTGTCCTCGGAATCTCAGCTGTGTAACCTCCCGTTCAAGAGTAAACTCCTGTTCAGGGAGGAACCTGCTCAGTTGGTGCAACTGCTCGGAGAATCCAAGGGCAATAAGTTGCCGGAAGGTAGAAGGTCTACCAGGAAGGTTTTGCCTTCTAGGACTCATTTTCGAGATTTACGCCGTTTTCGATCCGGCAGATATTCTTTGTCGTCCACGCCCAAACAGGCTCCAGGTCACCAGCAAGGTGGTCGTTGCCCCAATTGGGACTTGAGTCACCTGAGGACAGGAGGCAGTAAGACCTCCCAATGAAGCCACAAGTCCGCATTCCGTCGTCGAAGCTGTCGGAAGCAGATTATCCAACTTTTACACGGAGTGGGCAAGGATTACCTCAGACCTCTGGGGTTTGGGAGGTGAACAGAGACGATACGCTCTGGAGTTCTCCCATCCCGTGCGGAAGGTGTTTGTGGAGTCCCACGTGGTCTCACGCATCAAGCAGGATGCGGTGCGGAGACTCTGCGGCGCCTCATTGATCTCCAGGCCATTGTCCCAGTGCCGGAGGCAGAACAGGGCCAGGGACGTTACTCGTTTTACTTTGTGGTTCCCAAGAAGGAGGGCATGTTCCATCCCATCCTCAATCTCCAGAAGGGGAACCGTTATCTTCGAATACCTCGTTTTCGCATGGAGACACCACAGATGGTAATGGCGGCTGTCTGAACAGGGGAGGTCCTAGCATCTCTGGATCTCACAGAAGCATATCTACATATTCCAATCCGGCTGAGACAGCAGTGGTTTCCCCGCTTCAAGGTTTTGGGGCAACACTTCCGGTTTCGAGCCCTTCCCTTTGTTCTCGCAGCGGCTCCCCGAACATTCACCAAAGTTCTGGTGGTGGTAGCAGCCTTCCTTCACAAGGAAGGGATTCTCGTCCATCTGTACCTGGACGACTGGCTGATTCGCACCAAGTCACGGGAGGACTGCGAAAGATCAGTTCGCATGGTAATGTTCACCTTACGGTCTCTTGGGTGGGTCATCAAGGTGCAGAAGTGTCACCTGGAACACACACGGTTCGATACCTTACAATGCGGAGTCTTTCTGGCATCAGTTTGCATGCCGAATTTGCAAAGCCAGATCCGGGCGCTTCTGCTCAGGAAATGTCTCATTGTATGGCATCATCTGCAAATGCTGGGCTCCATGACTTCCACCTTGGTCTTGGTCCCATGGGCGTTCGCTCACTTGCGGACGTTGCAGCGTTCTTTGTTGTCACAATGGAGTCCGGTGTCGGAACAGTTCCACCCCCGTTGGCCCTGCTTCCCGCGTCCAGGCTCAGTCTGTTGTGGTGGCTTTCGCGCAACAATCTGGAAAGGGGGGTGGACTTGGACCTGTCAAATTGGCTGCCTTTCCGGTTGGGGAGCAGTGTTCGCGACAAATCTGCTCTAGGTCTTTGGTCTCCAACGGAAGGCTCATAGTCCATCAATCAGCTCGAGACGGGAGCTGTCCGCCTTGCCCTGCAAGCTTTCCTACCCTGGATTCAGGGCAGAATTGTTCGAGTTTTCTCTGACAATGCGACGTCAGTGGTTTACATCAACCGTCAGGGCAGGACGATAAGCCCCGCGGTAGCACTCGAAGCGTGTCTCCTATTAACCTGGGCAGAGCGTCATCTCGGGGGAATTGCCGCATCTCATGTTGCCGGAGTGGAGAATGTGCAGGCAGATTTTCTCAGCAGACAACAACTCGACCCGGGAGAGTGGGAACTGTCTCCCGAAGCGTGGAACCTCATTTGCGCCAGGTGGGGCATCCCACAGTTGAATCTGATGACAACGTAGGAGAATACGAAGACAGAACGTTTCTTCAGCCGTCGAAGAGAACAAGGCTCCATGGGGCTCGACGCTCTGGTGTGCCCCTGGCCAACGGGGATTCTGTTGTATGCCTTTCCCCCCTGGCCTCTCATCGGCATGATTCTCCTTCGTATTGAACTTCATCCAGGCAGGGTGGTTCTAGTGGCTCCAGAGTGGCCGCGAGCCCATGGTTCGCGGATCTGATTCGCTTGACCCTGGAGGGGCCTTTGCAGCTGGCTCATCTCCAACGTCTACTTCGACAAGGTCCTATATTTTCGGATTGGGAGGATCGCTTCTTTCTCGCAGCTTGGCTTTTGAGAGGCGACGTTTACGTTTGAGCGGTTATTCCTACTTTCCTGCAGGCGAGATGTCTGACCAATTCTATGGCCTATGTAAGAGTCTGGAAGTTTTTTGAGGCGTGGTGTCACCAGCGTCTTTGTGATCCTTTAACGGTCGAGGTCCCTTTGGTTCTTGATTTTCTGCAACAGGGGCTCACTAAGGGTTTAGCATTCAATTCTCTTCGAGTTCAAGTTGCAGCCCTAGGTACCTTGCGGGGACAGTGTGCTGGCTGCTCGCTTTGAGCACACCCGGACATTGTTCGGTTTCTCAAAGGGGTTTAGCATTTGCGGCCTCCGGTCCGTGCGGTGTGTCCGCATTGGAGTTTAAATCTCGTACTGCACGTGCTGTGTAGCGCTCCCTTTGATCCTCTCTGCAGGGCCTCCCTGAAGGATCTGATGTTGAGGACAGTGTTTTTAGTGGCCATTTGTTCGGCGAGTCGGATATCAGAATGGCAGGCCCTGTTGTGTCAGGACCCTTTTCTTGGGATCCACAACGATAGGGTGAGTTTACTCACGGTGCCTTCCTTCGTTCCTAAGGTAGTTTCGGCCTTCCATGTTAATCAGACGGTGGACCTGCCGGGATTCCCTCAGTGGTCTTGGGGGTCGCCTCAGGACAAGGATCTTCATCTTTGGGATTTGCGCCGGGTCTTATTGTATTATCTGGAGGTTACCAATGACTTCTGATGTCCCGATCATTTGTTCATTCTTTTCAGGGGTGCAAAGAAAGGGGACAATGCGTCTAAAGCGACCATTTCTCGATGGATTAAAGAGACTATTACTTCAGCATACTTTGTCCACGGCCGCCAAGTGCCTTTGGGTCTCCGAGCTCATTCCACCAGGGCTCAGGCTACTTCCTGAGTGGAGTGTCAGTTGCTATCACCTCAGGAGATCTGCCGGGCGGCGGTGTGGTCCTCTTTGCACACATTTACTAAGCATTACCGCTTGGACGTTAAGGCCTCTGATGAGGCGTCCTTTGGTGCAAGTGTTTTACACGCGGGTCTTTCGGGTTCCCGCCCAGTGTAGGGTGGCTTGGGTACATCCCACTTCTCTGGACTGATTCTTGTACGTATAGGGAAAAGAAAATTGGTTTTTACCTGCTAATTTTCATTGCTATAGTACCAAGGATCAGTCCAGAGGCCCACCCCTTACTTCACTCACCGAAAGACTGTGTTGGCTACAGTTTGCCTCGTTTTTCATAGAGCTCCTTTTTTGCAGAATACGATTGTTGGAGCAGTTTTTTTCTAACGGTTTATTTACTCATGTTGTTTCCTTGGGGCGAAGTGGAGGACAGTGGTTTTTGATCACCCCTTCGCCCATTAGTATTGGTTGTTTGGCTTGAGTACAGGTCAATACTGAGGGGCTGCAGGTGGCACTCTCGTTATGTAGCAGTGCCCAAAGTTCTAATTGTTCTCTGACTCCACCTGCTGGTAGGGATACACAACCCACTTCTCTGGACTGATCCTTGGTACTATAGGAAAGAAAATTAGAAGGTGAGAACCAATTTTCTTTTCTGCAGAGAAGGCATTGTCTCTTCAATGTGTCTGGGCAGCATTGCATACACTTTGCGTTATAGAAATGTTCTGAGGGAGAAAGAGAGAGATTGTGGATTCCACAGGGGAAGTGGGGAGTGTTGGGGTACAGCCTAGGTGGGATAAATAGAATTTTAGAAAGTGCTGGGGGGAATATGCTGTCATGGTACATGTAGGAATTAACCACATTTGAAAGTGCAGGAGGGAAGTTCTGGAAGCAAAATTTAGGTAGGAGATTGAAAGCCAGGGGAGATCTTGATTTTTTTTTTTTGTTACTCAAGAAAGCAGACAGTTGTGATGGCTCATAAAAATATATCAAACAGATCGATATTTAAATATACATTTACAAGGGAAAGCAAAAAGCACCAATCTGCAGTACATTAAGTCTCAATGGCAAAAATTGCAGCCTTTTGTTTTGAATGTCCCTAGCAACATTAGGAAACGTTACAACTTAAGAGCTCACAACTCTATACTTAAAGAAAACATGCAACAACCATCTCTATTTGAGTCCAGTGCCAAATGTACTACCAAAGTAGGAGAATCTGTCGCATCTATATCTGGTTTCTCCTAAATATCCAGTCAAGTCCAATTCATTCAGATCTTGTGGGGAATCTCTATTCGTTCTCCCAGTTCTCTGAGGACAAGCAGGATGGCAGTCCTCGCAAGTGGCTGACATCATCCGATGGAGTCTGGCGTGGAACTTTTATGTCAAAGTTTCTAGAACTTTGATTGCGCCTTATTAAGTATGCATGGCCTGCCATTATGACACGTGTCCACGCAGGGGCCCCTTCAGTCTCTTCCGTGGAGCCCACCAGTCATAGATGTTCATTGTCCTGCTCTTCAAGCCTAATTTTGGCAGGATTTGTTTGTTGCAGGGTCCCTGAGGTTTTACATAAACCAAGGACCCAGTGTGACTTTGGACTTGTTGGTCTTCAGCATTATCAGGAAAGGGTATACATTACATCTGTTGGGTGCCTCTCCAAATCAACCTTCTGATCCTGCTTGGGGGCACTCTCCACTTAAGGAATTGGTTTAGAAGGAGCTCTTCTCCCTTTTAGAGACCACTGCGGTCAAGTCTGCTCCAGCAAGAGAAAGGTGGGGATTCTATTACAAGTATTTCCTGATTCCAATTAAAATGGGGACTCTGTCCCATCCTATACCTAAGGTCTAGGATACCTAAGGGCTTTGAACATGTTTCTGAGAAGAGATAAGCTCAAGATGATTTTCTTGGGCATCTTAATACCATTTTTACAAAAGGGGAAATGGCTATACTCTTTCAGCCTCAAGGAAACTTACATCCACATTGAGAAATTTCCATGTCACAGAAAATATCTCAAATTTGTAGTAGGGGACAGTCACCTCTAATATCGCGTGCTTCCTTTTGGCCTGTCATCAGCCCCTCATGTTTTTACCAAATATCTTGTCATACTGGGGGTGCTGGTGTTCCTCTGTGTGGATGATTGACTAGTCAAGAGCACATCTCAGGCAGGTGCCACAGAATCAATGCGCAAAGCTATCTGGAGTTGGAGTTAGTAGGTTTCATCAACAATTTTCCCAAGTCCCAGTTGAGCCTGTCATTTCAATTGGAGTCTATTGGAGCACTGCCAGATATGACTCAGACAAAATCTTTCCTTCCACAACACAGGGCTATCATGTTGACATCCTCAGGGGAAAAGACCCAATTGATTTAGCAGGTGTTTGTATGGGACATGTTTAGGGTGTTGGACCTCATGGCATCAATAGTCCATATTATTCTCTTGGCCCACTGGACTCTCAGATCAAAGTGGATTCAAGCTACTCATTGACTCCCTGTGCTGGTGACAAGATAATTCCAATCTGACCAGAGGTAATTCTTCCAGTTCAAATTTTCCTGACCACAGATGCATCCAACCTAGGGTAGAAAGCCAAGTGAGGGGCTCTGTGCTCTAGGCCTTTGGTCTGCACAGGAGAAAAATAGAGAGAATCTTCCTGTAACTGTTAGGTATACTCTCAAAGCTTTCAGAGGTTCGTTGGCCAGCAGAGTGGTCTGGTCTAGATGGCCAATGACGTGGTGATTCACATCATCAAGCAGGGATGCACGGGATTGTATCTCTGCTGTCAGGAGACTGTCCAGATGTGGGATAGAGGCCATCTCTCATGCAGTGGTCCTAGGAGCCACATATCTGGCAGGTAAGGAGAATACAAACAAAGCCAATTCAATTATTTTAGGTGAGGAGAATATCCTGATGGACTTATTTTGTTTGAGTCCTGGAATCAAGGAGTAGCAAACCAGATATTCTGCGAGTGGAGCACACCTGTGGTAGATTTGTTTGCGTCTCCTGTGAACAGGAAGGTCCCTCTCTTTTCAAGGAAAAGGGACATAAGATAATCTAGCTTCAGACTCCTTTGCCCTTGATTGTAGCGAGGGCTTGTTGTACATGTATCTTCTGATTCTGCTTGTTGTGAAGACTTTGTTGAAGCTAAGAGAGAACAGGGGGACCTTGATTCTCATAGCCCCCTTTTGGCTGAGACAGGTTTTATTCCTGCTTCTGAGGGATATGGTCATCAGGAGACCGATCAGGCTGGAGAATTCCCCTTGATCTCATCACTCAGGATATCTGGTTCTCATAGGCTGGATATTGAGTGAGTAAATCTGCAACCCTTGGATTTGTCAGAGAATGTTACTGGTGCTCTTTAGCTTTAGGAAAGGAATCCACAAGGAAGTCCTATGGACTAAAATGGAAAAAGATTTGTTGTGGTATGAGCAAAAGGCTTTAGAACCTTTCTCCTGCTCCGCACAGAAACTGATTACTTTCTACAATTGTCCGAGTCCGTTCTCAAGACCAAATCAGTTAAGGTTTCACCTTGATGCATATGATATCTGTTCCCAACATGTGGAAAGTAGGCCCATCCCTGTAAAGCGTTTAGTTATCAGATTTATGTGGGGCCTGCTTTATTTGAAACTTTCCATCAGGCCTCCCACTGTATCTTGGGACCTCAGCGAGGTTCTGACCCGGCTGATGAAAACTCCCTTTGAGTCACTGTACTCTAAAGAACCTGACCAGGAAGGTCATATATTTGGTGGCAGTCATTTCAGCACAGGGTCAATGAGCTCAAGGCCCTAGTACGTATTATTCACGTTATTTATTTATCCACCTTATACTTAGCTTCATGATAGGCCATTTCTGTGCACCAATCCTAAAGTGGTGTGGGAATTCCATTTTAACCAGTCAGTTGTCCTTCCAACAGTTTTTCCCAGGCCATACGACCCCCAAGGTGAACAAGCATTTGGCCTTCTACAGGGAACGGACTGAAGCCATAGAAAGTCCACTAAGATTTTTGTTTTATTTGATACTAACAAACTGGGGATTGCCATTGCCAAACACACACTTCATCCAACTGGCTAGCAAATTGCATCTCCTGTTATGCTCAGGCAGGCCTGAATCTGGTGGGTCATGTCCAGGCTCACCGTGTCAGCATTATAGCATTGGTAGCCCACCTAGGATCCACGGAGATCTGCAAGGCTGTGGCATGGAGAGCTCACCACACATTCATATTGCCCTACTGTTTAGATAGGGATTCCCAATGTGACAGGTTCAGCCAGTCTGTCCTGTGGAATCTCTTTTGAGGTATAGAACCCAAATCCATCCCTCCTGGAGTCTGTTTTTGTTCCAGGCTGTCTTTCTTTCGAAAAATATATAATAAAAAAGACCTATTGCCAACAAAAACAATTACTGTTGTGCTCATTGGCACTTTTCTTTCCTCCTTTTTGGTTTTGTTCAGGGCAGTCTGTAGATTGGGATTCTCCCACTTGTGAGAACTGCCATCCTCTTGTCCTTGGAGAAGGCAGAGTTGCTTACCTGTAACAGGTGTTCTCCAAGGACAGCAGGATGTCAGTCCTCACGAAACCCCCCCCTGTCTTCCCTTGGAGTTGGCTTCTCGTTAATTAACCTGAGAAATAAGACTCAAGGGGAAGGTGAGTATCCCCAGTGAGGCACAGTGAAACTTCTAGAAACTTTGACATAAAAGTACCAGGCCGGGCTCTGTTGGATGATATCATCCACTTGTGAGGACTGACATCCTGCTGTCCTTTGAGAACAACTGTTACAGGTAAGCAACTCTGCTTGCTTTTTTCATAAATGATTGTATGTAGCATATCCTGGATACAGGCAGTAGTTTATCAGATGGAATCTTCAAAATTTCAGTCATGTATCTTCTAAACCTCAAATGGAGAAAGTTGAAAGTTTAGGAAAATAAACAAGACCCAGATTACAGCATCTCTCTGCATTCTGCTCAAGATAATAAAGTATGCATTTGTCCAGATAGACATTCCAAAGTTAGCAACGGTGTCTCAAATAGTTTTTTTACTAAACTGTTTGAGTCATGGTAAAGAAAAAAAGTTCTTGATTACATAGAGCCTGAAAAGTCAAACCTGCAGTTGCTAGCTGTGGTGTTCCATCCTCTGTCTCTGTCTCACGATGCAGAATAAACCTCCCACACTCATGTTTGAAGCTCCACGTATCAGCTGGGACTCTCTGTGTTGACCCGCAGGAAAGCTGCTGGTCCATCTCCTGCACCATACGTTCCTTCAACCACTCTGAGGAAATCAACATCATCAGTAGGCATCAGAGCAGAGGGACTAATGGAGGAATCTCATCCATGCCTGCTTCCCTGGGCTAGACAATGTTTCGAGGCCTGGAGAAGCCGGCGGAACGCCTGTACCTGCTGGTGACTCCAGTGCCTGCACTCCAGAGAAAAAAGCCGATGGTACCCTGACATCAGTGAAGTGGCCCATAATTCAGGAGCCAGATTTTGTAAATGTTTGAGGGTGCTATAGTCAACACAGATTACGCCTCCCCATGCTAAAAAAAAAAAAAAGTGGGTTGTGATTGTGACTGACCAGCCTGTGTGTAAAAGGCTAATTTTCAGACAGCCTGCATAAGGATAAAATCTGCCCTCCCTTTTTCTTTTTATTATAACCACGTTATATATCACTTTGGCAGCACATGTGCAAATTGTCATGCCAATAAAGTTTCCTGAATCTGAAAACAGGATGTTCTTGGTGTTTCTGGGAGTTGTAGTTTTGAGCATGTTCAGCATTTGGGGGAGGAGATTCTGTTCAGGAAGGACTCCAAGTCCCAGCATGGCTTGCACAACCTTTCCTGAGAGGCAGCAGCCATGAGGAGAGGGAGGGAGCTCTGTCCTTAGGATTTCTGATGTTCCAGCTCAGGATCCAGCCCCGGGACTTCAGTCTGCAATCATCTGACAAATCTCGGGGAAGAGCAGAGCAGGAAATGCCTGCAGGGGCTTCTGCTCAGGTAGGAGTATGCAGGGAATGAGCCTGAGTACAGGAAACACACTGGAGAGTCCCCAGCAATAGATTTACCTCAGATAGGGAGAGCTCCCGTATTCTGTGGGACAGAAGTTTTATACAAAGGATTTCACTAAGATTAAAGTACAGTTTGCATCTGTGACTGTAGGAATTTGAATTTATTCCTGTATGAGTTTTTTTTTATGATGGGAGTGGTTTTGAATGCAAGATGCTATATGTTACAGTGCAGAAAACTAGAAGTATCTCATCTCCTACCGTCCTCTGGGACAGAAACAGATCAACAAAACACTTCAGCAAAATATAGACAGAAGCAAAAGTGAAAGACCCAAATCATGCAGTCAAATGGCCGTTCTTTCAGAAACCTGGTGCAGCTTAATCTAGTCCCCCTTAAACTAGGGATGTGCTTTAATTTATTTTTAATCTACATGAAATGTCAACCACAACTGTTTCATTTTCTTATTTCCTATCTGAAATGACATAAAACAACAAAATGTCTTTGTTTCCATTAAAACCAGTGAGGGAAGCAGTGCCTGCTGTGTTTCTGCATGTAATATAGTGGGTGGGTTGTTTTTGCTGCATCAGCCAGGAGGGGGGGAAGGGAATGAGACCTAACCAACCAATAGAAACCATAGCTTGAGGAGAATTATCCAGTAAATATGCAGGACATGAGTATAACTGAGATCCTGCTGGCCTTATAATGTGCATGATGGAGTCCAATGAATAGACTTGCATTCATGTAACCGATACTGCTGAGGCCAAAACTACCCCCCACACACCCACCCCCAGCAAGAGAACCCCTCCAGTGTGGTTAAGAGCTTGAGAGATGCTCCTTTTCCTAGCATCTAGACAGATGTGTTCAGGGTCAGTGGGTTATGCACCTCTACTAGCAGATGGAGATGGAGCAAAGCTGACATCACAGTATATATACTCCTGCAGTGACATCAGCCTGCCAGTATTCTCCATCTCCAGCAAATGGTGGATGTGAATTTCCTTACTGGGTATTGCTTTAAAATTTAGAGGAGAATTAATTGGAGATTTGAGTTGCCCTGCTCTCCTGCGATGATACCTAATGGTCCCTCCCCCAGTTGAGAATTTTTGAGGTGATTTCCACGGTCCCTCCGATGAGTGCCTTGGTCCGGTAGCTGGTTCTTCAGCCAGCGTGGACTTAGCTGAATTAAGCAGCTGAAAGGCAGCGGGTGCAGGAAGCCAAGCGCGGAGGTGACTGTATATGCCCTCTTCCCCCCCTGCAGCCAGAGATTATCTCTGTACTCATCTGGGAAGGCTGAGCTCAGGTAAGTTTTAAACAAAAAAAGAAAGTCAGAGACAGATAGAGGGGTTGTTGTAGGACTTCCAGTCTCCGTGCTTGGTATGCCATTCTGACATTGGTTCACGCTCCTAAGGGGGTTAAAGGAACTGGACAGCCTGGTGGGTTGTGTAGCCCGGGTGGGCTAGGCCCCGCTGTTAGGCTTCTTTCTGTACGCCATGTAGTAGGCCACGGTAGCGTTTTCATGTCCTTTTTTCTGTGCATTCTGCTGCCTTCTACAGGACTGTTGATGCGCACAAGTGTGTCCAGCTGTGCAAATTGTTCATCCAGTTTCTTTAGGCGCACTGCATGTGTGCACATTCTGGCACATATCGATTGTGCGCCCAGGTTTGGAGCGGTGACAGGGTGCCTAGTTTTGCGTCGCATAAGACTTGGGACACCTACATTTTTTCAGCAGGAGCTCAGCTAGACACACATCTTCAGTTGCCTGTTAAGTGTACTGATTACTTAAGAAACCTAATCGCCTTTCTCTCTGTGCTGCCTGTCATAGTCACGGATTGAAAATAGGAACAGTAAAATGTATGATGTATTGATAGACTATATTTCATACAACATCATAAACACAAGCTGAAACAAAATTTTTTTTCAAAATATTTTTGGCAAGAATGTGATACCTCATATGTCAATTGAGCTTCTCAATGTTTATCAGAGAATGCTCACAGCGAATGTGTCAAACTTGCGCAAAGACTGTTCGCCAGTATGTTTGAGAGCTGTTTGACTAGATTAACCTTGATTTTAATCATTGGTATCCACATTCTATAGTTTCCATTTTTTTCTTTTTTATGTTTTGTTATTTTGAGAGACAAGACACTTATCGTTTTGCGTAGTGTAGGTGGTGACAGCTTTTTGACAACACCGGTCTGACCCGACACGATACGTGTTTCGTAGGCTTCTCCAGGGGTAAGATATTGTTGCGGTGTATTTATGAAGTCTGTCCCATTGCATTACGCTGTAGCATGATCTCAGCTTTACTGAAAGCAGGATCCGCCATTATTAAACCGAGCTTTATTTAAAAGGATCATTGAATTCCCAGCAGACCAATGAGGGCGCAGAGGAGAAATACGTGTCCCAATGAGAAACTAAAGAAGCGATGACCATTCAACGCTGTCGTTAAGACCGGCTGGGGCTTCGGTTGCGAGAGTGAAAATCCACCATTGCTCGCGATAGTTGAGATGGCCGCTGATGTCTCCCCTCTTTCACTTGCTGCAACTTGCTCCAATGTTGTCCACTGAAGTTGATCAAATGGGTGGGAAAATTGAAGACAATGCTTAACAATAGGAGCTTCAATGTTGGCAGTATTAACGCGGCTCCTGTGTTCACGTAACCTAACTTTGATCAGTCAATTTTTCAGAATACGTCGTTTATGCTCATCGGATCAAGAATTTAAAATACAAGCGCAATTGTTAGCAAAAAGATTTTTTGATCGAGGGTATCCATACTCAATAGTCTACAAAGCCTATAAACGTGCTTACTACTCTTCATGTGACACATTACTTCAGTATTGGTCAAAAACACCGGTCACAGCTAATATCTGTGTTTTACCACACACTGACAAATCCTACTTGATAGTACAAAGCATAAAAAAACATTGGCACATTTTACAGCTTCACCCTTCCTTTTCAGAATTACCCCTAATCTCATACCAAAGAAGTAAAAACATTAAGGATTTTGTGGTACATGCTTCATTATACCATTATACCATTATTTGTGGTACAGACTTCATAAATACACCGCAGCAATGTCTTACCCCTGAAGAAGCCTACGAAACACGTATCGTGTCGGGTCAGGCCGGTGTTTGTCAAAAAGCTGTCACCACCTACGCTACGCAAAACGATAAGTGTCTTGTCTCTCAAAATAACAAAACATAAAAAAGAAAAAAATGCAAACTATAGAATGTGGATACCAATGATTAAAATCAAGGTTAATCTAGTCAAACAGCTCTCAAACATACTGGCGAACAGTCTTTGCGCAAGTTTGACACATTCGCTGTGAGCATTCCCTGATAAACATTGAGAAGCTCAATTGACAAATGAGGTATCACATTCTTGCCAAAAATATTTTGAAAAAAATTTTGTTTCAGCTTGTGTTTATGATGTTGCCTGTCATAGTCGGGCATCTCAGCCTG
Organism: Rhinatrema bivittatum; assembly: GCF_901001135.1. Lineage (NCBI taxonomy): Eukaryota > Metazoa > Chordata > Amphibia > Gymnophiona > Rhinatrematidae > Rhinatrema > Rhinatrema bivittatum. The sequence goes on along the minus strand of NC_042616.1, from coordinate 50,091,406 downwards.
GAGTGCCCTCTAACTTGTTCCAGCGTTGCTTAGAGGCTCAGGGAGAATTATCTTCCTCTAATTTTACTAAGCCTGGTTCTTCCCAGCCTATTGATGGCCTGGTTAAGGACATGTCAGGAGGTCAGGGCCGGCGGAACCACTAGGCGAGCTAGGCCTGTGCCTAGGGCGTCGAGACTTAGGGGGCGCCGCGGCAGGCAGCCAGCCCCCGACTCGCCCTGCCGCCCCGCCAGTGCCACCCTCTCGACGCCCCCCCCTAGTGGTCCAGCGGAGGTGCCTCCGCTGGACCACTAAGCAAAATGGCGCCGGTGACCTTTAGCCCCTACCATGTGACAGGGGCTGAAGGCCACCGGCGCCATTTTGCTGAGTGGCAGCGGAGGCCCCGGGAGCGGCAGATCGCTCCCGGGGCCTCCGCTGGACCACCGGGGGGGGGGGGGGGGCCGTCGGGAGTGTGGCACTGGGGGGGGAGGCAGGGCGAGTCGGGGGCTGGCTGCCTGCCGCGGCGCCCCCTAAGTCTCAACGCCTGGTCTCCGGCTGCACCGATCTTCCTTTCTTCGGCCACGTGATCAGCTAGACCGGCTGCGCCGATCTTCTTTCTGTGTGTCTGTGTGTGTATGTGATGTGTATGTAAGAAAGGAATGGAGCTTCTGTGTGTGTGATGTGTATGTGAGAAAGGAATCTGCCAGTTTAAAAAATGAAGTGTGATAATACATATACCTCAACTTGTGTGCTGATTTTGTTGAAAAGTTGGATGAAAGATGAAATTACTAAATTTTAAGAATCCCTCTGCTGGAAAATAAAATTTAACAAAGTGGGTAGAGACAAATACTAAAGTAAAAAAAAAAAAAATTAAAGTATTTAAAATGTTCATCTCAGCAAAATCACAAATTTAAGATACTGATGCCAGGTGGGGTTTTGTTGTTTTTTTTAAGCATAATTTAAGCATGAAGACTAGAATAGTTCCAACCTGAAACAGTTTTGCTTTTTTTTTATTTTTTTAAGCCTTTAGAAAATGTATATTTTTAAATGACTAAGACTGGAGTCTTCCATTTAAAAGGGATGCTGACTAAGGATGTCTTTCTGTTCCATATCTCCCACATGAATAATCATACGACTGATAGTTTGAAGAAACACACTTGCTTTATTGCCTGAAAGCATAAAACAAGAGAAGGTGTAGGTGGCTGTCCCTTGGGAGGACAGAACCTGAAGGAAGGGTGTCATTTCGCCTTCTGATAGGAATTTGGTTTTCTTATTTAATGGTTGGGAGCATCACTTTCACTTTTAGTAAAAGTGAAAAATGCTGTAAGTCTGAAAGCAAGGTGCTTCTGTGATTGTAATGTGTATGTGAGACAGGGAGAATGCTTCTGTATGTGTGTGGTGTATATGTGAGTCAGGGAGGGTGCTTGTGTGTGTCAGTGTGTGTGTGCGAGAGAGATGGAGCATGTTTTTGGCTGGCTTGTGGCTGTGAGAGAGGGCATGTGTGTGATTGAGCCTGTTTGTAAGTGAGATAGAACGTGTGTGATTGAGAGCTTGTGTGAAGTGAAATAGAGAGAGCATGTGTGTGATTGAAAGCCTGTGTGTTAGTAAGAGAGAGCGAGAGCATTGTGTGATTGAGAGAGACTGGCCAGAGAGATGACTGGTATGTGTGTGTGTGTGTGTGTGTGTGTGTGTGAGAGAGAGAGAGAGAGAGACTGGCTGGGGAGATGAGTGATGTGTGAGAGACAGAAACTGGTCCTGAGGGTGTGACTTGTGTGTGTGTGTGTGAGAGAGAGAGAGAAGAGACTGGTTGTGGTCCCTAAGGAAGAGGACTGTGAGGACAGCTTCAGCAGCCACTGCTGCTTCTGGTATGGCCTGCAAGGGAAAGGAGTAGGAGAACTGCTGGAGAGGGTAAGTAAAGGTGGCTTTTTAAGTTCATTTTTCTTGATTGACTATCATTTTAATTATTGGGTAGTATGTGATGTGTCTGCTGTTTGAAATATTTTATTGGTGTTTGGTAAAGCTTTCAAAATTTGCATTAATCTTTAATTATTGGATATTCTATTCATCAGCTGTTTTGAAATTATCTTATTTGTATGGTTTTATAATTATGATTAATGATTTATATATCTTTATATTATTGATTTGTTTCACAAGGAATGGTGAAATTTTTGTTTTTTCCATTGTTATACTGTATAGAGTCTGGCGTGATGCGTTTTACAGTTCGGTTTTTGTCTGCACATTTCTGTTTATACTTTATGTGGCTTTATGTTACGATGGGATTGCAGTATAGATTTTGAGTGTCTTTTTTGCTGGGTTTTGTGTTAGTTCACAATGTGCCTGGCAGTGGAAGGTGTTTGTGCTGCTGTTACTGTGAGGTGACACCAGAATTTGAAAATATCTTTTAGTATGATGAGCTGTAAGGGAAACATCCAAGCTCCATTGTTTAGGGGAATTTCAGTGGATGCAGAGAGTTACAGAACTGGAGGTGCAGGATTTATATTGACATTCTGTTCCTTCCTATATATTCCTGACTTCACTCTCATAGCCCTATAGAATTAGTTGAATGAGGCTATCAAATAATTTAATAGTGTGAAACTGGCCAGCTTTTTAAAATTACCCAGAAGAGCCTTTGGACTTTTTTATTAACACTTTTTTTTAATAACCAATTTGAAAGCAGGATCCATGCTATAGAGGTGGGTGTGATGAAGAAATGTCATTTTGGCTCCCCCCCCCGCAAATTCTTCTGTCTAGCGACACCACTGATTTTATGTGACCTTAAGCATTAGTACAAGAAGGATTAAGGGGGCGATGCTGGAGAGGCACACAAATGCATTGGCCCCTGGGTGCTGGAGACCCTTGGTGCGCCACTGGGTGCGAGTCATATGGGGCCGCAAGCGGTGGCAAAGAGGAGTGGAGATTTGGTGGGCCGCGAGCAGTGCCCAACCTGCCTGTGACCGGAAAACCACACAGTCAACGGGCGTGATCGAGAATGAGGTAGGAATCGGGGCCAAGACTGGGGGTGGCGGCGCAACGGGGGGGCACAAGGGAGAAGGCTCGCCTAGGGCGCCAAATCCCCTTGCACCGGCCCTGCAGGAGGGACACCTGACCTTGGAACTCTCTTAACTTCCTCAGCAGGGGCCGGCAGCTCAGTGGGCGCTGCACAAGTGCCTTCTGGTTTTCGCATGGATCCTTCTGTCTGTCTTGGCTAGAATTTTTTTCAAGGATTGCAATCCTTTCTCCAGGCGCAGTCCTCAATCCCTTCCAATCCCGTCAGGTCAGATACTCAGGTGGTGATGACCGGACCGCGGGCAGCCTCCCACCCTGTTGGGGAGTAGCTTTGGTACATCCCACTAGTCCTGAGTCCATCTGTCTACACGCTAGGAAATGGAGAACTTACTTATCTGACAATTTCGTTTTCCTTAATGTAGACAGATGGACTCAGCTTGCCACCCTTGGCTGCCTCATGAGTGTGTCAGTAGTCCTGTGGGGCTCTGGATCCCAAGGGATTACTGGTAAGTGTTCATCCAGTCCCTAGCTTTTTAAAATATATCCAAAGCAAGAAACCTGTGAGGGAGTCGGTTGGACCATTAGATGACCGAGGGGTTAAAGGGGCTCTTAGGGAAGATAAGGCCATTGCAGAAAGACTAAATGAATTCTTTGCTTCCGTGTTTACTAGTGAGGATGTTGGGGAGATACCAGTTCCGGAGTTGGTTTTCAGGGGTGATGAGTCAGACGAACTGAACGAAATCACTGTCAACCTGGAAGATGTAGTAGGCCAGATTGACAAACTAAAGAGTAGCAAGTCACCTGGACCGGATGGTATGCATCCCAGGGTACTAAAGGAACTCAAAAATGAAATTTCTGACCTATTAGTTAAAATTTGTAACCTATCATTAAATCATCCATTGTACCTGAAGACTGGAGGGTGGCCAATGTAACCCCAATATTTAAAAAAAGGCTCCAGGGGTGATCCGGGTAACTATAGACCAGTGAGCCTAACTTCAGTGCCGGGAAAAATAGTGGAAACTATCCTCAAGATCAAAATTGTAGAGCATATAGAAAGACATGATTTAATGGGACACAGTCAACATGGATTTACCCAAGGGAAGTCTTGCCTAACAAACCTGCTTCATTTTTTTTGAAGGGGTTAATAAACATGTGGATAAAGGTGAACCGGTAGATGTAGTGTATTTGGATTTTCAGAAGGCGTTTGACAAAGTCCCTCATGAGAGGCTTCTACGAAAACTAAAAAGTCATGGGATAGGAGGCGATGTCCTTTCGTGGATTACAAACTGGTTAAAAGACAGGAAACAGAGAGTAGGACTAAATGGTCAATTTTCTCAGTGGAAAAGGGTAAACAGTGGAGTGCCTCAGGGATCTGTACTTGGACCGGTGCTTTTCAATATATATATCAATGATCTGGAAAGGAATACGATGAGTGACGTTATCAAATTTGCAGATGATACAAAATTATTCAGAGTAGTTAAATCACAAGCAGACTGTGATACATTACAGGAGGACCTTGCAAGACTGGAAGATTGGGCATCCAAATGGCAGATGAAATTTAATGTGGACAAGTGCAAGGTGTTGCATATAGGGAAAAATAACCCTAGCTGTAGTTACACGATGTTAGGTTCCATATTAGGAGCTACCACCCAAGAAAGAGATCTAGGCGTCATAGTAGATAATACATTGAAATCGTCAGCTCAGTGTGCTGCAGCAGTCAAAAAAGCAAATAAAATGTTAGGAATTATTAGGAAGGGAATGGTTAATAAAACGGAAAATGTCATAATGCCTCTATATCGCTCCATGGTGAGACCACACCTTGAATACTGTGTACAATTCTGGTCGCCGTATCTCAAAAAAGATATAGTTGCAATGGAGAAGGTACAGAGAAGGGCAACCAAAATGATAAAGGGGATGGAACAGCTCCCCTATGAGGAAAGGCTGAAGAGGTTAGGGCTGTTCAGCTTGGAGAAGAGACGGCTGAGGGGGGATATCATAGAGGTCTTTAAGATCATGAGAGGTCTTGAACGAGTAGATGTGACTCGGTTATTTACACTTTCGAATAATAGAAGGACTAGGGGGCATTCCATGAAGTTAGCAAGTAGCACATTTAAGACTAATCGGAGAAAATTCTTTTTCACTCAACGCACAATAAATCTCTGGAATTTGTTGCCAGAGGATGTGGTTAGTGCAGTTAGTGTAGCTGGGTTCAAAAAAAGGTTTGGATAAGTTCTTGGAAGAGAAGTCCATTAACTGCTATTAATCAAGTTTACTTAGGGAATAGTCACTGCTATTAATTGCATCAGTAGCATGGGATCTTCTAGGTGTTTGGGTAATTGCCAGGTTCTTGTGGCCTGGTTTGGCCTCTGTTGGAAACAGGATGCTGGGCTTGATGGACCCTTGGTCTGACCCAGCATGGCAATTTCTTATGTTCTTATGTTCTTATGTTCAGTGTTGCATGGTGGTTGAGTACAGTTCTGGTTACCCGTTTTTAATCAGGTTTTTCGCTAGTCTGTCCGCAGTTGCTTTTGAAGAGAATACTGGCAGGCTGGGGTCACTCTCAGGGCTATATATACTGTGATGTCAGCTTGCTCCATCTCCATCTGCTGGCAGGGGAGCATAAACCCACTGCTCCTGAGTCCATCTGTCTAAACTAAGGAAAACAAAATTATCAGGTAAGTAATTTCTCCATTTTGAGGACTTCCCACCCCCTGGACAAGCAATAACCAAACCTTTTGTGGTTCATTATAGACTAGGAACACCTATGCCCATGCTTTTTTGCCCTCTTTGCCTCTGAGCGTTGATGCTTCCTTGCTCTTCTTGCCGTGGGGTTCTTTTACCTCTGTGTCGGCCCATCTGCAAACTTCTTAAAAAGGAAAACCTACAGTGCTGTGGGCAAAAAGAGCATGTGGTCTTTCCCCTATTGGCTTTAATACAAATGATACACAGGGGCCAGTGAAGCAATATAAACAGCATACATCGGGGAAACAAAATGACATAACACAAAACACGGTTTTCCTTCTTCAAACCTATATTCTGGGTCTTTGGATGAGCTGGGCTTGGACTTGGCCACACACTAAAGAGAGGGTAAGGTTCAAGAGCACTGCCATGGGTAAAGCATTATTTTAACCACAGAATGGTCCTTTACAGAGTTCCCCAACTGATAGAGCGGGTTGAACTGGCGTGCACACTGCCTGTTTGTACCCTACGTTTACCTGGACTGAGTGGAGATGTTCCTGGGAGCAGAGTTGGGAGGACGGAGGTTTGAACTTGCGAGCATCTTTTTGGATTTTCAAAAGTACGCGTGTAAATTCCCCCCCCCCCCCCCAAATTTAACATGCACATAATAGCAGGTGTAATTGGGTAAGGATAATTTTTAAAGTGGAAGTAATGCCCACGAGTCCGCTTTGAGAACTGGTGCAATTTACTGCTGTGTTTGCTGAGTGGTTTGGCTACGTGGGGATCCATGAATCTTTCACTTATGTGCGTCGTAAGCATTATCCTTGCCCTGCAGAGATTCGACTGAGCAGTCAGTGTCCATTCCTTTCCGAGTAAGTGGAAACCAGTGAGTTAGATAGTTGAAATTGTTTGATCTTATTAGAACTACCTCCGGCAGCATCAACAAAAATGGGCTGAAATTAATTTGTCAAAGTTCCTTTTCTAAAATTCTGCTGGGGGTCATAATAGGTTGCGCTATATTAGCATCTCAAAAGTCAAGAATGTGAGGGTCTGGCTTTGAATAGAAGATTAGGTTCCTGAACATACTCAGATCAGGCCAGAAAAGTGGGTTGCGTATCCCTACCAGCAGGTGGAGTCAGAGAGCAAAAGCTTTGGGCACTGCTATTTACACAAGAGTATCACCTGCAGTCCCTCAGTATTTCTCTGACTCCAGCAGTTGGTAGTTGTGCACTCCTGCAGTCTTAGTTTTAGTTTAGGGAGAGAGGAATTTCTTTTTTGTTGTTTTTCCTTTCTTTGGCTGCTTCCTGAGGTGTTAGGCACCTTCGTGGGCCATCCCTCATCGGAAGCCGGGCGTCCGGGGGGTTGGACACCCCTGACTTGGGTCTCGCCCGCTCCAGTTTGGTGGTTAGGCCAGGGGCTCCTGGCTATCCGCCTCTGAAGCTGCTCCCTCGACTCCAGGCTTGTGAGCTTAAAGTTTCTTAGTAAAAAAAAATAATAATAAAAGAGCAGCCTCGGCTTACACGGCGTCTCGGCTTTGAGGTAAGGAGTCGGGGACCTTCTCCTGCAGCGGGGGTGTGTCGGAGGTCTCTCCCCCCGTCTTTTTCCTCCGTTCCCGGGGCTCCGGGCTGGCTGGTGAGGTAGGGAGTGTTGATTAGCGGCAGTCTCCGTCTTTTTACTCCCGTCGCAGGCTGTACTATTTTTGGCCTGCCTGCGAGAATTTCCCGCCCCGCTGAGGCGCTCGCTTTACTCGGGGCCGGCCTGCCTTCCGTCACAGACAGTAAACTTCGGACCTGCTGCCCACAGTTTTTCTTCAGACCGGACGACCCCTGTGTTTTTTTTTCACCGCGTGTCAGCGCGAGCTTCGAGATGGTGCCCCGGACCATGTCGGCACCCTGCCGTGCTTGTGGAGCGCGCGGTCAGCTTTTTGATGAGGGTACTCTCTGCCCTGACTGTTCCTCAGGCCGGGAGGGCTCGTCAGGAATTACTTCCCCTCCCATGGGGGAGGGGAATGAGGCACAGGCCGATTTGTGGGGGGGGGGATGCCCCCCCAGAGTTAGCCCCCATGGGGGAAGATCCTCCATTGGGTATGGATTGTGGGGACCCAGATGCCTTTACTGGGGCAGCAGAGGATCCGGAAGATTTTTCTCCTCAGTTTATTCTGCTTATGCACCAAGCCTTCCTGGCTAGGAGGCAGGCGGTGTACAGGGGACCCGGACAGCCGCTGGATCTTTCGGAGCCACCTCCGAAACGGGGAAAGCCCATGGAGGCCCAGCAGCCTTTGGCACAACAGCCTCTTCCAGTGGGGAGCTCTCCCAGGGGGCCTCAAGGGCCAAACCCGATCTCGGGACCGGCACCAGGACCTGCACCGGATCCTGATACTGCGCCAGATACTGATCCAGATGGGGATCCAGACACAAGCTCGGATTTGGGTGATATCCCACACGATGATTCGGATGGGGACGATCCTATCCTCACAGAGGGTGACGACCCCAGTGTGGTTCTTCTGTTCAAGCGCGACGAGCTATGCCCCCTTATTCCTCAGGTTTTGGATATCTTGGGGCTTAAAGTTTCTCAGGAGGAATCAGATAATGAAGGGGGTTAATCCGATGGTATTCGGGGACCGACTTTCTTCCTTTCCTTTGCCCAAAAAGGTATGCAAGCTGCCCCGGATGCGGGGCTCAAGGTTGGCAGGGCTATGGCCAAGCTTTATCCTCTCTCGTCAGATGTTGTGGATCTCCTCAAGATTCCGAAGGTGGATGCGGCAGTTTCAGCGGTTACAAAGAAAACCACCATTCCAGTGACTGGGGCCGCTGCCCTAAAGGACATGCAGGACCACAAACTGAAGATCCAGTTGAAACGGGTATTTGAGGTGGCTGCTCTGGGTCTCAGAGCGGCAGACTGCGCCAGCCTTATGCAAAGAGCTTGCTTTTGCTGGGTACAGGAGGCAGCGCCCGGCTCTGGAGCGACTGGTGGTGGGCCGTTGCAGTCTGCTCGCTTGGAAGCAGTATTGCATATGTGGCAGGTGCGCACTTCGGCAAGTAGCATGGTGTCCGAGGTGTCAGCATGTAGACTCCTTTGGTTGCGGAACTGGGCGGCGGATTTGTACTTGAAATCCCGATTCTGTAACCTCCCCTTTAAGGGCAAGCTCCTATTTGGGGAGGAACTCAACCAGTTGATTAAGCTACTCGTGGAGTCCAAGGGCAATCGTCTGCCTGAGGATAGGCGATCCTCAAAGAAGGTGTTTCCTCCTCGGCCCCTTTACCGGGATACGCGCCGCTTTCGGACTGGCAGATATTCTTCTTCTTCTTTCTTCTGGATCTAAACAGACTCCAGGATGCCAGCAGTCCTTTAGTGGGGGTCGTCGCCCCGGACGGGACATGGGAAGTCTCGGGACAGAGGGAGGCAAATCCTCCCAATGAAGCCACGAGCACCTATTTCGTCGTCGAAGCTGTCGGAGGCAGATTATCCAACTTTACATGGAATGGGAAAGGATCACCTCGGATCGCTGGGTCTTGGAAGTGATCAGGGACGGCTACAATCTTGGAGTTTTCCCGTCCAGTTCCAGAAGCCTTTGTGGAATCTCGCGTGTCCTCCCGCTGCAAAGCACGAAGCGTTTCGAGACACTTTGCACCGCCTTCTCGATGCTGCAGACCATTGTCCTAGTTCCGGAGTCCGAGCAGGGTTGGGGCAGGTACTCCGTGTACTTTGTGGTTCCCAAGAAAGAGGGCACCTTTCGTCCATCCGCAATCTACAGAAGGTGAATCGGAGTCTCTGGGTCCTTCGGTTTTGAATGGAAACCCTGTGGATAGTTATGGCGGCTGTTCGAAAAGGAGAGTTCCTAGTGTCCTTGAACCTCACGGAAGCGTACCTTCACATTCCGTTCCGCTGGAACCATCAGCCCTACCTGCGCTTCAAGTGTTGGGTCAAACATTTCCAGTTTCGTGTGCTTCCCTTCAGACTCGCTACAGCGCCTCGTACATTTACCAAAGTAATGGTCGTGGTGGCTGCCTTCCTCAGGTGGGAGGGCATTCTAGTCCACCCGTACCTGGATGACTGGCTGATCTGGGCGAAGTCTCGGGAAGACTGCGAGACGTCGGTCTACAGAATGCGGCTCACGTTGCAGTCGCTCGGCTGGATAATAAATGTACAAAAGAGTCACTTGGAGCCATCCCAAAGACTGGTATATTTGGGAGCACTGTTCGATACCTTTCAGGACAAGGTGTTTCTGGCGGCGGACTAGGTGACAAGGTTGCAGGGCCAGACCCGCAACTTACTGCAAAGGGAGAACCCCACAGTGTGGCATCATTTACAAGTCTTGGGATCAATGTCCTCCACCTTGGATTTAGTCCCGTGGGCGTTTGCTCACTTACAACCGTTGCAGCGAGCTCTGTTGTCATGGTGGAGTCCAGTGTCGAGCAATTCCATTTGCCTATGCCGTTGCTTCCAGAGTCCAGGCTCAGTCTCATGCTGGCTGTCTCTCGACAATTTGGGTCAGGGAGTGGATCTGGACCCTCCAAATTGGGTAGTAGTTTCCACCGATGCCAGTCTCTTCCTCCGGTTGGAGAGCAGTCTGTGCAGGCAGGGGGCCGCACAGGGGCTTTGGTCAACGACGGAACGTTCTGGTCCATCAATCGGCTCGAGTCGAGGGCTGTTCGTCTGGCCCTCCAGGCATTCCTACCCTTGCTCGAACACAGGACAATGCGACGACGGTGGCTTACATAAACCGTCAAGTGGGAACCAGAAGTCCTGCAGTGGCGCTCAAAGCGCGCCTGTTTGCCTGGGCAGAGCGCTATCTCCGAGGGATTGCGGCTTCACATGTCGCCAGAGTGGAGAATGTTCAAGCGGACTTTCTCAGCAGGCAACAACTCGACCCCGGGGAGTGGGAGCTGTCGACCGAAGCCTGGAACCTCATTTGCGCCAGGTGGGGCGTACCGCAGTTGGATCTGATGGCAACGCGGGCAAATGTGAAAACGGAAAGCTTTTTCAGTCGGCACAGGGATCAGTCGGTCTCGACGAGTTGGTATGTCTGTGGCCCATGGGAATTCTTCTGTACGCCTTCCCTCCCTGGCCCCTCATCGGTCGCCTTCGTTGAATAGAACTCCATCCCAGCAGGGCGGTGCTGGTGGCTCCGGAGTGGCCGCATCGCCCGTGGTTCACGGATCTTGTTTGCATGGCACTGGAGGGGCCTCTGCACCTCGCCCACATTCCGTGGCTGCTGCGTCAAGGGCCCATATATTCGGATTGGGAGGATCGCTTCTCTCTCGCGGCCTGGCTTTTGAGAGGAGACGTTTACATTTAAAGGGATATTCAGAACAAGTCATTTCCACCTTGCTTCAGGTGCGACGTCCGTCTACTTCCATGGCGTACATTCGGGTTTGGAAGCTTTTTGAGACTTGGTGTCTTCAGCGCTCCTGCAATTCGTTGGCTGTCGATGTTCCCATGGTGTTGGACTTTTTACAGCTAGGACTGACTAAGAGGTTTGCCTTCAATTCCCTGCGTGTCCAGGTGGCGGCCTTGGGGGCTCTGTGAGGCAAGTTTCAGGGTTCTTCGCTGGCGGTTCACCCGGATATTGCTCAGTTTCTCAAAAGGGTCAAGCATTTGTGTCCTCCAGTGAGCCCGATGTGTCCGAATTGGAATTTAAATTTGGTGCTTCGTGTGCTTTGTGGAGTACCCTTTGAACCTCTTTGTCGAGCTTCCATTAAGGATCCGACTTTAAAGGCCGTTTTCTTGGTGACCATTTGTTTGGTGCGCCGGATTTCGGAATTACAAGCATTATCGTGTCGCGACCCTTTTCTTCGGATTTATGATGATAGGGTATCGTTGCGCATGGTGCTGTCCTTCGTCCCCAAGGTGGTCTCCTCTTTTCTTGTTAATCAGACTGTGGAGCTTCCTGGGTTCCCGCAGTGGTCCTGAGAGTCAGCTACTGAGAGGGATCTTCCTCTTGATGTTCGCCGCATTTTATTACGCTATCTGGAGGTTTCCAATGACTTCCGCCGTTCAGATCATCTCTTCATTCTGTTCGGCGGACCAAAGAGAGTGGACAAGGCATCGAAAGCGACAATTTCCCGCTGGATTAAAGAAGCTATCTGTTCGTCCTATATATCTCGAGGACGTCAGGTGCAGGTGGGACTGCGAGCTTATTCCACTAGGGCACAGTCTACTTCCTGGGCTGAATGACAGTTGCTGTCGCCCCAGGAGATTTGCAGAGCAGCAGTGTGGTCTTCTCTTCACACTTTCACTAAGTATTATCGGTTGGATGTTAATTCTTCTGAACATTCATCCTTTGGTGAGAGAGTCGTACGCGCGGGTCTTTCGGCTTCCCGCCCAGTGTATGGTGGCTTGGGTACATCCCACTTTTCTGGACTGATCTGGGTATGTTTAGGAAATGAAAATTGGTTTTTACCTGCTAATTTTCATTCCTGTAATACCACAGATCAGTCCAGAGGCCCACCCCTTACTTCAGAATCCAAAAGACTGCCGTTGCTAAGTTGTTTCCTATTTGTTCAGAAGCTCCGTTTTGCAGACATGTTTGAAGGAGCAATTTCATGGGTGTTTACGATTTCTTGAGTTTTGGGGGCAAATTGGTTTTGAGTTTGGTTGGGTTTCAACCACCCTTTTGCCCGTTTGTTTCTAGTGTAATCTTGGGTACAGGCCAATACTGAGGGACTGCAGGTGATACTCTTGTATATATAGCGTGCCCAAGGGTTTTGCTCTCTGACTCTATCTGCTGATAGGGATACACAACCCACTTTTCTGGACTGATCTGTGGTATTACAGGAACGAAAATTAGCAGGTAAGAACCAATTTTCTTTTTTTTTTTGGGGGGGGGGGGGTGTTAATGCAGTATTTTCATTGTGCCTCAGAGGTAATGAACTCACACTCTGGGTTCCATCTGTTTATCCCTGGTGACCCCTCATGATTCACACTGGCATTTCCTGGATGGTATGACCAAGTAGGATCCATTGCTCTAGAAGAACTTTTAAAGACGTTGTTCTTCGAAGGAGCACATGGTCCACACCCCTAATCAGACCATGACTTCCCCAGCCCTCATCTACTGTACTAATTGTTCTTCATCTGACCAACTAGTCTCCATGTTATTAATTTCTTTATATTGTAACAGTAATGCCTTGTTATAGTTTAAATTTGATTGGTCCCTCTGCCTTTTAAGTTCTCTTTACTGAAACTGCATGCTTTGTCCTCCTCTGCTCTACTGCTTTCCTTTTTTGAACTGACTGGTCCCCCTGTCAATAACTTCTTTTTATTACAAATTGTAATGTTTTGTTATTTATTAAAATGTGGGCTCTTCCTAACCTAATTGTAATTTCTGTGTATTATAACTGCTACAACTTCAAAACCTATTGTAACATGCTTTGAACCCTCTTGACCCTCTTGTGGTGACATAACATATAGCAGATAAAAATCATAAATACAAGAACATCACATAGATAAAAATTATAAATACACCAACCATGTCAATGAGCAAGGTACACAACTAAAAAATTGAGTAACATGGACATAAATGAAGGTTGCTGATATTGATCACAACACACTTTAAAATGGCTATATACGTGATGTTGTGAATTATAATGTAAAATGCACATGTGAAGATGAATAAAACCAAAAAGACCATGCTGTTCAAGGTGAAAAAAAAGAAAAACTTCTGAATAACGAAGAGATTACCTGACTAGTTCAAGGATTTGAACATGCATATATCGTTTATTGTGAAGGTATGAAACACCAATCAGTATCTATCTGTAATAGATAATTCAAAATATAAGGCAATGAATGTTAGATTTCTAATTTTTCTATTCACTCTATATGTATCTTTGTCAATCCTAAATAATATAACACAGTTATTTAGTGGTCCATTTATTCTTGTAATACATCAATATTCGAAGTACATTTACACCTTTCTGATGGTTCTATAGCCTGCTTCACTATTGTCAGTCAGGCAACCCGTATAAATTGAAACCGTAGTAAGCCGGTAAATGTGCTATTTTTTCAAAAACAACTTACTTTCTATTCAAAAACTAATTCTCAAACTTTTCCTAAATGGTAATGATGAAGATAGTACCACATAATGTCTCCTGTTATTAAAAAACGCTAAAACCGCGATCGCTGTGGTGATACAAGCTTAAACTTACAGCGGGACATTTAAACATCCAATCAGAGAGGAAAAGAACGCCAAAAAATAAATCGATTCTTACCAGTGTGCTGAAATCCAGAAATGTAATATCCACTCTTGTCTTTGTATTAGTGCTCGCTTATTTTCTATACTTTTATAAAGGCAAAAAAGGCGTCAAAATCAAAGGGGTGTGTCTAGAAAAATGTGAATATCGTGAAAGTCCGATATTAATATACAAATCTATTATTGACAGGGTAAGAAAAAGTGTTATATATGAACTACTCAATTTAAAGAAAAAATCACTATATTTAAACCTAAGAAAACAAACAGTGTCTGTCAATCATCAAAGGGGGTGTGTCTAAAGGCAATTGGAACAGAAAGAATGCTGTTAGTGACAATGTGAAAGAATGTGCTTATATAAAACCAATTAAGTAGAAAATTTCAAAAACTACCCATTTAGGTGGAAAGATCGCTGCATTTTACACTAAGATAACGAAAAGGGTATCTGTCACTCATCAAAAAGGGGCGTGTCTAAAAACCGATACAATGAGAGAATGATATTAAGCAAGAAACATTCCTGTGCTATTTATATGTAAGACAGCCACAATAATGACAGTGGAATATAAATATTATTTATTTCAAATATATTGTTTTGGGGGAAAAACTACAAAAGAGACAAATCCCAGACCTAAGCACATAAATTCAATTCATTTTGTGAATCACCATCAGAAGTATAATGCTGTACTCAATTAAAGATACATCGAATGTGGATCACATATGAAATCAGAGAAGAAGATATAATGGTTACAATTGAGACTTGAAATTCTAGTGGGTTTAAACTTTGTATTGTTAAACATTCATTCTCAGTTAAATTAGTATCCTCATTGGAAGGAGTGATTTATGTTATTTAAATCTAACATCTCGAATGAACATTTGTTATTTTAATTGGGTTGTATGAATGTGCTAGCTTGGTTTTAAATGTCTATGTAGGTATATATGTGGATATTTACAATAAATACTACACAGGTTAAATGTGTTGTCTCTCTAACTTTGTGGTTGAGTTTATGATAGAGATATAGAGAGCTATATTTAAGAGATTACCCTCAGTGTTTATTATACTGTGTTGGGTACTCAATTTCTCTGACATTGTGACTTTTTTTTAAGAGAGGCCCCTAGCTTATCTTATATCCATGTTGACTTCACAATTATAATTTATAGGAAAAATACATACCAAATCTTGTCTCATTTGGTTATGAAACTAGGTAATGTTTCTTATAAAAATAAAATTAAAAAGGAGAAAGACTAAACTAATACAGATTTCCTTACCATCCAGCTTTTATGCTTCTTTATTACAGTTGCCAAAGTTTTACCTTCTCTCTCATTGTGCCTCCTCTGCTAGATTTCAGATTTGGACCATAAGGCCTAGCTATTCTGTTTATAATGCCACATACCCTAGTTGATCTCATGACAAAATCTGCTAAAATAAAGTAGAGGTCTAACAAGCTGAAGAGCATGATGAATGGGGTTCCACATTTCTTTTTCAGGTGCTGCTGATCTTTGATGTCGCCACAGATTATTTCTCAGAGGAAGAGTAGAAGGGATTAGATGAAGGTTGAAAGAAAATGCACAGAGAAATGGTGAAGGATCATTCTGAAGCTCCAGTCTTACTGGGTAAAGATCTCTTTTCTCTTTTAGAAGTGTGTTGGTGGACTGGAAGGGTCAGTCATAGCCACTGATGTTGCGGATCCTCTTCCTTTTTCATTTGATGTTTGTTTTACACGATTTATAGAAATCCTGAGATTCTTTGTAAGCGCATTATAGGGAACTTTGTGAGCCATCTGGAATTTGATCCCTCTAACAAGTTTGGTACAATGTGGTCTAGGTACTGTTTTGCCAAACCTCCAGACTAAGACTAGTGTTCTCCCAGTGCTAAAAAGTGCTTGGAAATCCTGTAATTCACTTATAGGAAAACCATGTTTCAACTGCAGAAGCTGTCGGGTTTTTTTTTGTTTTTTTTTAATTGTCCAGCCTAAAATGTGGGTGACCTTACATGCTTATGTCCTGTTTGGCTGTAAGGTTACCCGGACTTAGCAGAGGCATTTCTGGGGACGAGTTTACAAATAGGCACGTGCTTTTGTGGATTTTCAAAAGTATGTGTGTAAATTTTCATGAGAAATTTGTGTGTATGTTTTAGCAGGTGATACTTTTGCAGATTTGCTGGGATCATTTTCAAAGTGGACTTGTGCCCCTAAGTCAGCTTTGAAAATTGGTGTAACTTGTATGCATATTTGCCAGCTAACTTATGCATGATGTTTGAAAATTATTCCCTGTAAAGCTTTCTGGTGCTATTATCTTACAGTAAAAACATTAATCAGAGTAATGCTGGATACCAAGCCTGTAACCTCTTTCTGGCTTGGGGAGATTTAAGGAGACCTTTTTTTTTGGGGGGGGGCAGAGGGGTGGTGTGGTGCTGTGATAAGAAGGTTGGTAATTGGGTATTTTCTTAAGGAATTGTACTGGTAGTATTATTGGGGGGTGGGATGGGAATATGTTAGCCCCCCTACCAAACCTCTCTCTTTTTGTAAGATGGGCAGGATATCAACCCCTTTGCCAACATTTGTCTTCGGTTGGGGGGGGGGGGAGATGTAGGGAGGGGCTGTTCCTCTCCCCCACCGTAACTATGAGAGTCAGTTTGGATGGGAGGGGAAAATCATGGGGGGGAAGGAGGATTGCAGAATCACCTCCCCTCTGTACTGGAACTTTGGGATGGAGAGAGGAGCTGGCAGGTCAGATTCAGGTCTGCTATTCAAATATTTAGATTTGGCTAGCACCTAACTTCTTCTCCCCTGACCTGTCCCACCCTCAAGCCCCCACCCAGAATTTTTGATGAATAAATTTATCCTCTCAACCTTGGTGAATTTTCCAAGACTTTGATGTAGCTGGCTAAGTCCTTACTTATCAAAAAAAAGAGCATATAATTTCCCAAATGCAACAAAAATGTTCCAAAAAGGGGAACATCAGTACAGCTTTACCTGTATTACCATCCACTCGATATAATTTTTATTACATTTTCTGTTGTTCAATATTTATAAAAAATGTTTTTGTAAATTTTAGCCCTTAGCTATCCCTCTCTGCGGAGGAGTGTAGCCAATTTGAGGATGGAATATGGAACAACAGAGTCTGGAGCGTTCCCTGGGAGTATTCTGCAGCAGCCATTGGAGCAAGCTAGGTGACCTAGTTGAGACCCAGCAGCTTGCATTAGGATGTTTGACAAGTTTGCTGATGTCCCTTGTTTGGGGGACAAGGTCAGAGAAACAGTTGCCCAGATTAAGGAGCAACATGCTGCCATTCAATCCTATCAACGGGAACTGAGCAGCTGTCTTCCTATGGGCATCCTTCACTTTTAAATTCTTCTTCCAAAGACCACCACTTACGTCGCTGCAACAAAAGCTTCCAGAATGCAGATGTCCGCGTGAAAGACTTAGGCCACGGCACCATAAAAGGCCCAGCCTAAACCTGGGCCTAGTTTTTGACAAGGCTTGACCCTCAGGCCTCAACACCTTCTGGTGGTGGAAGATCACCCAAGGACTGTTAGGTCCTCAAAATTGTAGTATCTGGTTACCGTTTGCTTTTTCCCTGTCCTCCAGTGCTCCAGTGGTATTTAGCCTTCAATCCGGATCTGTATAACTTGATCCAGCTCCATCTTAAGGTGGAGGCACTGCTTAGTCAGTGGGTGATAGAACCTGTCCCTCCCAAAGAACTTGGCAAGGATTTCTACTCCCTCTATTTCCTTATTCCCAAGAAGTCAAGGATTGAGACCCATCCTGGATTTATGAAGACTGAACAAGAGCTTGTTATGGGAGCGGTTCAAACTGAACTCCTTCCCCACCATTCTGCCTTTCATTCAATCGGGAGACTGGATGTGTGCCCTAGGTCTAAAAGATGCATATGCTCACATACCCATCCATCAGTTTCATTGGAAATACCTCGTGGTGGATTCCTCTTACTAATAATACAAAGTTCTTCCCTCAGGCTCTTGGCAGCCTCAAGGATCCTCAGGAAGTGCCTAACAGTAGTGGCTGCACACTTTCGTTGCCAGGGGATTTGTTTCTTTCCTTACCTGGACAACTGGCTATTGATGGGACCTTCCCAATTAGGGGTGTTGGCTCCCTGCAGAAGATGGTCCAGCTCCTTCAGTTGCTAGTTTTCTAATCAATTTTGCCTTGTTTCTACCTGAAGAATCAAGTTTTTATTAGGGCATGGTTAGATTGTCTGGAGGAGAAAGCCTTCCTCTCATCGGATCAGGCTTTCTGCCTTCGAACATTAATTCAGAATTTACTATAGCAGGAGCAGGTCCTGGCCTGAGAAAACCTGATTGTCCTCAGGCATATGGCAGCAGCGGTGTATGTTTGTTTAATTTAATTTATTACAAGTTTTTCTAATCTGCAAAGTGACCGACGCTGATAAACTCGGCATCTGTTTTCATAACTGCAGCCGACCAGTTATGAAAACTGACGCCGAGCATATTGGCATCGGACTTCAAAGCGGCCGGCAAAGGGTTTTTTTCTTTTTTTTTTTAACTTTTAAAAAAGTACAGAAAAACATTTTTTTCTGCTTTTCTGTACTTTTTCAGTGCGTTCAGCTATTAACGCCTGCTCCAGGCAGGCGTCAATATCTGAGCGATAAATGTGCATCTGAGACGCACATTTATCTTTTTGCATTTGGAGTGAATGAGTAATAGCCTCATTCACATGCATTTGCATGGATTAGTGCCTATTTAACCCGCGTCCGGCTGAGTGCACTGTATTGCATCGGCCCCTGTATGAGGTGTGGTGCTTTCCTGTTCCTTTCCATATGATTAAGTATCAGATGACAAACTCGCAGTTTGAACATTATTGTATCTGTGTTTTAATGCACGCACCAGATTCTACAGTTGCCAATGCTGAGGTTTTATCCAGGATTAAAGAAGAAGATGAGCCGTGCTGCAGTATTCGTGCTGCCTCTGATGGGAAGAAAAACTACACGAGCCCCAGCAGCACGTCCTCGGATACCACGCCTGTGTTTTCAGTCATCATCAAAGAGGAGGAAGAGCCGTACGCCATAGAGCATCCTGGCTCCGAGAGAAGAGACGCTCTCATGTCAAGTGAGTATGTTAAGCGCTTAACAAGTATTAAGAGGTAAACTCCTGTAGGGATGTGCTGTCATTTTAAACTGCCATGAAAATGTCCGTGCCATTTGCCATCTGACACAACGCAGAAACTAATGACATGTCGTTTTGTTCCAGAGCTGCTTCACTTTTGAATTTGCAGAGCTGTGGATTGTTTAGTTTAGCTTAGTTTTTGAATTTTTTTTTCCTGTTTTAGCTGAGTTGGGAAGGGAGAGCAGGGGAGATGGAGCCAGGGCCCATCAGAGCTTGAATCTGGTCAATCGTGGCTTGTCCGTTTTTTTTGTTTTGTTTCATTTACATTTGAATTACTGATAATATATATACAAGACTACCTCTGGGTGCTTGTGTGCCGCTCCAAACTTCCTACCTCCAAAAAAAAAAAAAGGAGAGAGAATTTTAATTTTGTGAAAGTGATCTTATTGTGTTCTTGGCTCTTATTTACTGTAGTAAATGCAATGCTTTGTAGTACATGCAATGCAATGTAGTACTGCAATGCTTCTTGAGAAAAGCATTGCAGTATTACCAGAAAAGAGAGAGAAAACACAATGCATGCAGTATTTCAAGATCCATAAGCAAAAGAAAAATCTAATTGAGATGGATAACTCTGTCAACAGTGGCACTACCGCAAAAAGAAATAGTGAAGTGAATAAAAAATCTCAACAAATATCTCACAAGGAGTCCAGGAAATGCAACAACCGTAAAGAGAGTACCTGGAAGGCTATGACCACAAATGCTCATAGTTTGGGAAATAAAATCCCAGATCTGCAGGCCCTAATGGCTGACACAGAATTGGACATTGTTGCTATCACAGAAACATGGTTCACAGAATCTCATGAATGGGATACAACAATACCAGGCTACAACTTGTTAAGGAAGGACAGAGAGGATAGAAAAGGGGGAGGTGTGGCTCTTTATGTCAGAAACAACATCCAAGCAACTGAGCTACAAGGAAGTTGGGATATTGAAGAAGCTCTATGGGTCGACCTAAAAAAAGATGACGGAGCGTCCATTTATATTGGAGTGGTTTACAGGCCTCCAAACCAAAAGGAAGAGCTGGACAGAGATCTGGTTGAAGACATCCATAAGATAGGTAAGAAGGGAGAAGTGGTGATCGTGGGTGACTTTAATATGCCAGATGTAGACTGGAAAATCCCATCTGCAGAAACTAAAAATAGTTAGAGCGATAGTGGATGCCATGCAAGTATCTTTGTTCAAACAAATGGTGTTGGAACCCCACGAGGAGAAGGAGCTATACTCGACTTAGTGCTCACTAATGCAGATAATGTCTCAGATGTCCAGGTGGGCGCCCACCTCAGCAGCAGTGATCATCAAACGGTATGGTTTAATATCACTAAAAGAAGAGGGAAAAGAACCACAAAGACCCGAGTTTTACAGTTCAAAAACACAGACTTTGAGGAAATGGGGAACTACCTGGAGGAAGAACTTAAAGGATGGGAGAAGAGAGAGATGTGGATCAGCAGTGGACCAATCTAAAAGGAGCAATCACCAAGGCAACTGCTCTATATGTTAGAAATGTAAAGAAAAGCAAAAGAAAACTGAAACCTATCTGGTTCTCAAAGGAGGTGGCTGACAAAATTAAAGCTAAAAGAACAGCATTCAAGAAATATAAAGGATCCCAAAGGGAGGAGCACAAAGAAGAATATTTGTATCAACTGAGGGAGACAAAGAAATTAATCAAGTTGGCAAAGAGTCAAGCAGAAGAGAGGATTGCCAAGGAGATAAAAAATGGTGACAAAACATTTTTCAGATACATCAGCGAAAAGAGAAAGGTCCAAAGTGGTATAGTGAAATTGAAAGGTGGTAATGATCAATGTGTGGAGAGAGACGAAGAAATGGCAGAAATATTAAATGAATACTTCAGCTCTGTGTTCACTAAAGAAGACCCTGGAGAAGGACCATCTCTAAACAACAAGAAACTGGAGGGAAGGGGAATAGATGAAAATCCTTTTACAGTAGAAAATGTGTGGGAAGAACTAAAGAACCTGAAAGTGGACAAAGCCATGGAGCCTGATGGGATTCATCCAAGGATATTGAGGGAGCTCAAAGATGTTCTGGCGGGTCCGCTGTGTGACCTGTTCAATAGATCCCTAGAAACGGGAGTGGTGCCGAGTGATTGGAGAAGAGCGGTGGTGGTCCCGCTTCACAAGAGTGGGAACAGGGAAGAGGCAGGCAACTACAGACCGGTTAGCCTCACTTCGGTGGTGGGAAAAGTAATGGAGTCACTGCTGAAAGAGAGAATAGTGAACTATCTACAGTCTGGAGAATTGATGGACCAGAGGCAGCATGGATTCACCAGGGGAAGATCCTGTCAGACAAATTTGATTGACTTTTTTGACTGGGTAACCAAGGAATTGGATCAAGGAAGAGCACTAGATGTCATCTACTTGGATTTCAGCAAAGCTTTTGATACGGTTCCGCACAGGAGACTGGTGAATAAAACGAGAAGCTTGGGAGTGAGTGCCGAGGTGGTGACCTGGATTGCAAATTGGTTGACGGACAGAAGACAATGTGTGATGGTAAATGGAGCCTTCTCTGAAGAGAGAGCGGTTTTAAGTGGTGTACCGCAAGGATCGGTGTTGGGACCGGTCCTGTTCAATATCTTTGTGAGCGACATTGCGGACGGGATAGAAGGTAAGGTTTGTCTTTTTGCGGATGACACTAAGATCTGCAACAGAGTGGACACGCCGGAAGGAGTGGAGAGAATGAGACGGGATCTAAGGAAACTGGAAGAGTGGTCGAAGATATGGCAGCTGAGATTCAATGCCAAGAAGTGCAAAGTCATGCATATGGGGAGTGGAAATCCGAATGAACTGTACTCGATGGGGGGGGGAAAGGCTGATGTGCACGGAGCAGGAGAGGGACCTTGGGGTGATAGTGTCTAATGATGTGAAGACAGCGAAACAATGCAACAAGGCGATAGCAAAAGCCAGAAGAATGCTGGGCTGCATAGAGAGAGGAATATCGAGTAAGAAAAGGGAAGTGATTATTCCCTTGTACAGGTCCTTGGTGAGGCCTCACTTGGAGTACTGTGTTCAGTTCTGGAGACCGTATCTACAAAAAGACAAAGACAAGATGGAAGCGGTACAGAGAAGGGCGACCAGGAAGGTGGAGGATCTTCATCGGATGACGTACGAGGAGAGATTGAAGAATCTAAATATGTACACCCTGGAGGAAAGGAGGAGAAGAGGTGATATGATACAGACTTTCAGATACTTGAAAGGTTTTAATGATCCAAAAACAACGACAAACCTCTTCCGTAGGAAAATAATCAGCAGAACCAGGGGTCACGATTTGAGGCTCCAGGGAGGAAGATTCAGAACCAATGTCAGGAAGTATTTCTTCAAGGAGAGGGTGGTGGATGCCTGGAATGCCCTTCCGGAGGAAGTGGTGAAGACCAGAACTGTGAAAGACTTCAAAGGGGCGTGGGATAAACACTGCGGATCCATAAAGTCAAGAGGCCGCCAATGAAGAGTGGGTGACTCGCCAGAATGATGGCTATTGACACAATACCCTTATTAAATAAACATACACATGCTTACTGTGACTCCTACATCGCTCTAAGCTTCAACAGCAAGAGGTAATGGAAAAAAGGATTTGCACTCACAAAGAGGGGAGTAGCTGGCTTGTTACGGCGGTTACTACCCCAAACCAAATATGCCTGATACTTCACTTTCAATGCATATACAGCATAGCTCTCTGCTTCAATGACAGGGGAGAAGAATAACTGATACTTCACACATCCAGCAGAGCTCTCTGCTACAACGGCAAGGGAGAAGAAAAAGGGTTCGCACTCAAAAAGCGGGGAGTAGCTGGCTTGTTACGGCGGTTACTACCCCAAACCAAATGTGCCTGATACTTCACTTTCCATGCATATCCAGCATGGTTCTCTGCTTCATCGGCATGGGAGAAAGACTGATACATCACGCATTTCCAGCATAGCTCTCTGCTTCAACGGCAGGGGAAAAAAAAAACCAAAAACAAAAAACTGATGCTTCACGCATATCCTGCATAGCTTCAACGACAGGGGTGAAGAAAAAAAGGATTCGCAATCACAAAGCGAGGAGTAGCTGGCTTGTTACGGCGGTTACTACCCCAAACCAAATGTGCCTGATACTTCACTTTCAATGCATATCCAGCATGGCTCTCTGCTTCAACGGCAGGGGAGAAGAAAAAAAACCCAACAAGGGCTGTACAACATAGTCTAGGTAAAACAAATAAGCATGGGTGTAGCTTGCTTATCGCAGCGGTTACTGCCCCTAATACCCCTAACTAATCAAGCTAGATATTTCACTTGGATGCAGCTCCATCACTGCTCTCTACATTAATGGTGGGGGTGGAAGGGGAATAGAACCAAGAGCTAAGAGAAACAGATAAGAATGAGAGAAAAAATGTGTGAGGCTTGCTGGGCAGACTGGATGGGCCATTCGGTCTTCTTCTGCCGTCATTTCTATGTTTCTATGTCTATTTTCCTCAAATTCATATTACCCATTCCCTTGCTTTCACTTTAATTCTGTAATTTTTTTAAAGTTACTTTTCTTGATAGTGTTTGAGTGCGTGAGACATTGCTTATTCTCCCATTTAATCCATTCCATTTTCCCCTTTGTCCTTTTGCTTCCCCTTCTAGTGCCGTTTGGTTTAAACCTTTTCATTTTAAATGCTCTTCTTTCAAATATTTTGTTTTGTTTTCTTGTCCTTGTTTATTAACCCCCAGCCTTGCCAAGAGATTCTCCAGTGGCATCCATGGATCCACAGAGGAGCTCAAGGAAGAAATCGCAGGTCTGGAAGCACTTCCGTGTCCTGAAGGATCAGCGGTTTGCCGAGTGCCTGTACTGCTGGAAGAAAGTCAGCCGGGGAAAGATAATGGGACACCTTTCGAACACCTCGATGCAATACCATCTGAAAAAAGAACATTTGGAAGTGCTGCTTGCAGGGGACACAGGAACTCTGGGGAGCTCGGCTACAAGAAGCTACAGCAGACGAACAGAGAAGAGGAGGTCAATCTCCCAAACTGTCTCCCTGGCACCTTTCCCCGGTGAGGACATAGGTGAGCAGCCTCCACCCCTCCCACCGTGGCAAGCCCTCAAGGACCAGATGGAGTGGTGTCCCGCAACACTGCCCCAGGGTAAGAGGCAGGCATCACCCAAGGTCGTCACCAGGTACATTGGGGAAATGATTGCTCTGGACGACCAGCTCCTGCAGATTGTTGAGAATGTGGGTTTCAAGCGGCTGCTCCACCTTTTAGCCCCCGACTACAAAGTGCCCAGCCAGACCACATTCAGTAGGAATGTTATACCCACCCTGTATGCACAGTGCCATGCACAGATGCAGGAGCAGCTGGCCAAGGCAGAGGGGAGTAGCGTACATTTCACCACCAAGATCTGCAGAAGCCAGAATGCCTTGCACGCCTACCTGTCCCTGACAGCACACTGGTGGCAGATGGACAAGGCAGGCACTGGCATCAGCTCTAGAGGGAGCACACCAGTAGGATACAAGTGGGCTGTGCTGCATACTCAGGTACTAGACCAGAGCTATTCCTCGCCTCGTATACTGGAAGCAATTCAGGGAATGATGGAGGACTGGCTAGGAAGCAAAGACATTAATAAAGGGTTTTTCATTACAGACAGTGAAGATAACTTGATTAAGGCAGTGGATGATGGAAGCAACAAAAGGATACAGTGCTTTGCACATTTGATGCACTTGGCAGTAAAGGATGCCCTTGGGCTCGGGGGCAAGGATGGCTGCAGCATTATCCTGAATGATTTGATAGAGAGATGCAGGAAAATATCCAGACATTTCAACCAGAGTGTAACGGGTGGGCAGCAGCTTCGGCAGAAGCAGGTATTGGTTGGGGCACCTCTGAACAACCTGATTCAAGATGTGGACACCAAGTGGACTTCCACCTACCTCATGTTACAGAGATTATTGGAGCAGCAGACACCCCTTCACGAGTTGTCTCTGGAGGCTGAGATAGGATTGGATCATCCCCTTGGGCATCAGGATTGGTTGCACATGACTCAGGTGGTGTATGTACTGGAGCCCTTCAAGGATGCGATGGAGGCCCTGAGTTCGGACATAGCCACCCTGGGCTGGGTCATCCCCATCATCAATCTCCTGGAACAGACATTGGAGGGTTTCCGGCAGAAGCAGGGAATTGCAGAGGTGGTGTTGGTGCTTATTGAGTGCTTGCAGCTGCAGC
The DNA here is from genome assembly GCF_901001135.1 of Rhinatrema bivittatum. Lineage (NCBI taxonomy): Eukaryota > Metazoa > Chordata > Amphibia > Gymnophiona > Rhinatrematidae > Rhinatrema > Rhinatrema bivittatum. The sequence continues at coordinate 50,066,236 of NC_042616.1, read as the reverse complement.
TCCAGAATCGGCTCAAACCTCTTACCCAGCTGGATTGTTACATGTTGGCCACCATGTGTGATCCAAGGGTCAAAGGCAGTATTGCGCTCCAGTCCAACACTCTGTGTTACTGGAAGGAGAAGCTAGTGGCTAGGGTGCAGGAATGTGAGCAGATGAGGCAGAGGGGCAATATGGGGGAAATTGTGGGCTCCCCTTGTAGCACTATCAGCAGTACTCTATTGGCTTCTGTCTCTTCCTCCCTCTGTAGTGTGAAAGGAGGAGTGGTGGCTGGACAGGATTTCCTGACACAAGCCATAGCATCAGCGGTTGGCAGCAGAGGCCTCTATCAACACCCACCAGAGGAGACTCCTGCAGAAACTTCAGTCAAACGGTACTTTGCGGAGCCCATCGAGGACATGGCCACAGACCCCTTGGCGTATTGGGCACACAAGGCTGAGGTCTGGCCAGACCTTGCCAAAGTTGCCCAGCATTTCCTTTCCTGTCCACCAACCAGTGTACCTAGTGAACGGGTTTTTTCAATGGTGGGAGACGTGAACACACACCATGCACAGCTGGCACCAGAGTTGGTGGAACAGTTGGTCTTCATTAAGATAAACCTCCCTCTCTTGGGTTTCCCTGAATTTCCATGTGAGTGGCAAGAGGACTGAGTATGCAGCATCATTTCTTTTTTTTTTTTTGGGGGGGGGGGGGGGGGGAGCCGGGGTTCCTACTCGCTGAACACCAGTGCCCAAAACTTTAGAGGTTCAGCCCTAGTGAACACCACTGTCCACATTTTTTCCCCCTTAGTGCCTTGGGGTGTTAATGTCTCTGCTGCATGTTGTACACTTCACTCAATGCCTTGGGGATGTTGATGTCTGTTAGTGCTGCCTTGCCTCTCTCTTGGTGCTTTGGGGGTGCTGTTGCCTCTTCTGCTTTGGCTCCTAGGTAGCCTGTTTCTGCCTCCTCCATGCTGCCCTTGTTGTTTGCTCTGCCCTTAACTCAGTGCCTACAGTGATCTGTAGACCTCCTTTAATGCCTGAAACTTTTATAAAGTTCGAATGGGAAACCCATAATGGTATTGGCAAAACCAGTATGCTCATTGCTTCCCTCATTGGTTTTAATGGAAGCAACACAAATTACATAAATGATAAAACCCAAACAACATGATACACAACATTTTTTTTCTTGAACATGCCTAAACCTTTGTGCTGTCAAAACAGAATAAAAAGGTACATCGCTGATGGCAATAGAACAGCAGGGTAGGTTGAACAATCTGCAGTTTATGATGTCACAACAGGGACTTAAGATACTGCTGTCAACCAAGCAAATGTTAAAGCAAAAGTATACATGAATATTTTTATTTTGAGATCCCGTTCTTCATATAATCAAAGAAAAGTGATACAGAACACCTGGAAAACCATGAAAACAAAGAAAGAAGCAACTTATGGACAAAAAGTTCAAAACTCATTAGGTTCTGGCACATATTTTGATCAAGGATCTTTATCAAGTAAAAGAAATCTAATAGAGATGTTATCGATGTTAAGTCTTTCACCTTATTCTGGAATGTGACTCCTGTCAAGTGTTAGAGGCAACAGAACAAGAGAGATTACCCATCTGCGCATAAGATGGGCAAAATGGGAAAATAACATATGAGGGCAGTAATTACCTGTGTAAGAATACAGTTTGATTATTCTTTCCTCCTCCTCGCTGCACCCCAGTGAGGTATAAGTATATGTGCACATTTTTATCTGCCAAGGAAAAGGGGCAGAGTAGGGTTAGCAGAGGGAAATCACCAATCCATTCATTTCATGCTTGTGAATTCAAGTTTGAAGCATGGATCAACAAGGACAAGTATTAAATTCAATCCAATATATATCCAAATAATAAAAACAATACAGAATATAAATATACTACTATTACATATCAAAATACCATAATAAAAGCCAAAATAATCACTAAATCATAATTATTCAATAAATCATGAAAATATAATTACTACACAATTACAGAAAACCATTCTAAAGATAGCATCAAAAATATGCAATTAGTAATGAAAGCACAGATGACATTTAAAACCAACAAATCATAGCAATATAGATTTTAAAACTGATAAAATATCATCTAAATCCTGAATAAGAAGAATACAGAAAACTTAGCTAGTTGCAAAGCTTGGCTTCAGCATTGGAGTCAGGCATCAAAAGCTGTCTATAAAAAAAATAAGTTTTAAATGTGGGCCAAATCATTAGTAAAATGAATTTCCTTTTCTGGGACCTGCTTCCACACCACAGGCATCCGAGGGTTTACCAGACGGGGTGGAAGCTAGAGCACTTTACAGAAGAAACGGGGTACACAATACCTGCAAAACTATGGAGGGCAAAGGACTTCCTATTGAATGTGTCCTGTTGGCGCTAGAACACTTGGTAGAAAACTGAAGACTTGAGGCCGCATGTGCGTGGCTGCTCTGCGATTCCAGCTCTTGTGAGTTTTTAATTTGAAGGGTGGGGGTACCTTCCCTGGGGCAGGTATACTGTGCTTTTCTGCACAGTATGCCATTCAACAGGTGCCAGAACCTCAAGTACTCTAGATAATTCTATATTTTAGGGATTTAACTCTTCTACTGAGAGTAACTCTAATTCTGATGTAATATTTGTCTCCTTTAGAAAACCCTCTGGGCTAGGTACTTTGACCTAGACGTATTATGTGTTGTAAATTGACTAATATTTTAATTCTGTTTAATTAGGCAATGCTGCGTCCAAGAAAGTGTAAGAATTTTTAAAGCTTTAACCTTTGTACGTTGCTTTTCCACCAAATAAAAGATACACTATGTGCCAACTGAGTGCATTGTCTCACCTGTTAACTGGACAAAAACCCAACCATTCTAAATTCTCTAAAAAGTCTCTTAATTTAGAGAGCAGATTATCAACATGCAATTTAAAATCTCCTAAATCAAGAGTTTAGGTTTTTCTAGCAGCACCAGATCAGCCAACCTTTCTACCAGCATGGATAAAGTATTACATGTCTCATCTGGAGGACAATGAATAACACAAAAACCACATAACAAACCAGGATAGTAAGCAGATTGAAGCAGTCACCTGGTGTAAAACGAAAAACAATTGTTATCCAGGATTCATCCTCAAACAGCTAAACTCTGTTACTCACAATCATATTTCCTGCTCCTGCAGAAAGGTAGATAGTTGCCCAGGGGCTTACAGGTCTCACTAAGAGGCTGTCCAAAGGGGTATGTCCCTTTAGTTGTGACCATAAGCAGAGGCTCACTATCTTGGGATTGGACGAAGAAGGCTCCGGGTTGGAAGTGTCATGCGGAGATGACGCTTAGCTCCATCCCTTTTCTTCAGACCTCTGGTCTGGGTCCAGGCAGAAGTCCTAGAGGGGGTAAGAGAGAGCAGTGAATGCTGAAATAAAACTGAAATATTTCATCTCAAAATAAAGAGCTTTCCTGTTTCTCAGGCTGGCTAGGGCTGTGGCTACGGTAGGAACTGCATTCACAGGTCCTGAGATAGGAAGCCTTATCTATTATACAACAGCAGCACCTAGTGTCCAGACTGAGCATGCACGTGGGCTTTGTTCTGAAGGAGCAAGGCCCTTGGTCAGGAAATGGTACTCTGATGGCTGAGCAAGGTGGAAATGGTGGTATTATAAAATTGGAGAGAGGGGGAATTCCTCTTCATCCAGTCAGACTAGTCCAGATGACTGGGCTATGCTCACAAGCCAGCAGATGGAGACAGAGGCTAACAAGTTCGCTGATGTCACTCCTTATGAAAGTAGCTTTAATACCTGTGTGCGGCTGCTCATGTACTATGTATGCTGGCTTGCATCCAGAGACGCAGCCATATTATAACATACATGTATATATGTATTTCTATCGGTTATATGTAAGGGCTCCGCCCAAAAGTTCTTGTTTTTTGTAAACCGATGCGATGTGCGAACGGCTATCGGTATGGAAGAGACTTTAAATAAATAAATAAATAAAATAAATAATATGTGCGCATGGTATGAAATAGACTGAATACGCGGACATGTGTGCACAATTTTATATGGATGCACGTAAGTGCGCGCAAATGACGCCTCTGCCATGTAAAGTAGGGGGACTTTAGAAACATGCGCCAGTGCAATCACCAATTAAATTACTTCGTTCTCGGTTTGACCAGATAAGGGATAGGACTTCCTAACCCCCATATTTAAATAGTCTTCCTTTTCCCTTCTTAACCTCGACCCTTATAACCCTGCTTACATGCCTATATTTTTTGTTTTAGGACTTGCACACCAACCATAGCAGAAATAATGTTACGCAGTAAGTTTTAACGTGCTGGTTTCATTTATAAATCCAGGAACACTCTAGCTCCACCCAGACCATGCCCCACCCCTTTTTTGGACTTTTTCATTTGTGCGCTTACTTGGGTGACTTAAAATCTGCTCAGCACACGCTGGCCCGACATACTCCTGTATCTCCAAATTTTGGCATGCATCGGGCTTTTAAAATTCACCTTATATATGCATCCATACTGACCTCAGTCTCTCAATATTTTCTGTCTCCAGCAGATGGGTAAGAACATAAGAACATGCCATACTGGGTCAGACCAAGGGTCCATCAAGCCCAGCATCCTGTTTCCAACAGTGGCCAATCCAGGCCATAAGAACCTGGCAAGTACCCAAAAACTAAGTCTATTCCATGTTACCATTGCTAGTAATAGCATTGGCTATTTTCTAAGTCAACTTAATTAATAGCAGGTAATGGACTTCCCCTCCAAGAACTTATCCAATCCTTTTTTAAACACAGCTATACTAACTGCACTAACCACATCCTCTGGCAACAAATTCCAGAGTTTAATTGTGCGTTGAGTGAAAAAGAACTTTCTCCGATTAGTTTTAAATGTGCCACATGCTAACTTCATGGAGTGCCCCCTAGTCTTTCTATTATCTGAAAGAGTAAATAACCGATTCACATCTACCCGTTCTAGACCTCTCATGATTTTAAACACCTCTATCATATCCCCCCTCAGCAGTCTCTTCTCCAAGCTGAAAAGTCCCAACCTCTCTAGTCTTTCTTCATAGGGAAGCTGTTCCATTCCCCTTATCATTTTGGTCGCCCTTCTCTGTACCTTCTCCATCGCAATTATATCTTTTTTGAGATGCAGTAACCAGAATTGTACACAGTATTCAAGGTGTGGTCTCACCATTTAGCAATACAGAGGCATTATGACATTTTCCATTTTATTCACCATTCCCTTTCTAATAATTCCCAACATTCTGTTTGCTTTTTTGACTGCCGCAGCACCGATGATCTCAATGTGTTATCCACTATGACGCCTAGATCTCTTTCTTGGGTGGTAGCATCTAATATGGAACCTAACATTGTGTAACTATAACATGGGTTATTTTTCCCTATATGCATCACCTTGCACTTATCCACATTAAATTTCATCTGCCATTTCGATGCCCAATTTTCCAGTCTCACAAGATCTTCCTGCAATTTATCACAATCTGCTTGTGATTAACTACTCTGAACAATTCTGTATCATCTGGGGGGGGGGGGGGGAGACAAGTTCCGTTCCTGTGATAAAGACTTCTTCGGGGGGAACAGCAATGTTTGTCTGGGTTCTGGAAAACTTCCCTTTATGTTCACTGTGCTGGTAGCAATGATGAGTTTGTTTTATTGGGCAAGCACCAATGTCTAAGTCTGGGTTGCATTGGAAGAGTGCAGGAAAGTTGATCAGGACACGTCGACTGTAGTCGGAGGGAACTACTAAGTTTTTTTGCTGCCCTATATCAGGTGGGGATGAAAAGTGCCATTGCTGTCACTTTGGGGAGAGCCACATCAACAGGCTCAGACATGTTTCTTCGGTTCCCACTGGGAAGTTTGGTCACGGGTGGGAGCGGTGGCCTTCTGTACTGCACGGGAGAGAAACCAGGTACAAGGCCCCTTCTCTTAGTCTCATGGGTCTACAGCTTCGTCTTGTCCTGCTGCACATGGTAGCTGTCCTTCTTAGGCTTGCAGCACCTTCCTCCCCAGTTTTATTAGTGACCTAAGAGGAAGTAAGGATGGCTTCAGTGGAGCTTTGGGGGTGCAAAATCTTCAAACTTGTCAGCAAACCTTTTGCAACTTTTTCCTAGGTTGACTGCTTCCTTGGGGATTTATTCTATAAGATCAGATCCAGATCAAGGGCACTTGCCCGAAGGCACACTGAATTCTCCGCCTCTAGAACTAAAACTACAGAGAAATCTCAAACTGTTTAAAATAAATCTGAAAACCTGGCTTTTCAAACAAGCCTTTTACAAAGAAAACGGTGAAAATAAGTAAGGTAAAGCTGGCATAAAGCACCCAACACATAATCTCCAGATACCTACCTGGAAATTATTTTTATCACACTGATAATCATAATAACAACTGAAAAGTCTAGAATGAATCACATATGCTTCACCCATGAGTCATGTATCAATAGGTAATATATATTTATTTAAAAACTTTTCTATACCGTCGTTTAGTAGTATACCATCACAACGGTTTACAGATAGGCACATAAATAAGTCTGGTTAGGATTATAAATTAACTAGTAGGTGCCAATAGAGTTTCGGTTACATGATTCAAATAATATACGCTATTTGGATCATTATTCAACTAGTTTTAAACATTTCTATGTTACCGAATACTACTGGCACCTTTTTTTGTAAAGTACTAACTATACCCTAATATATGTGCCTTTTTTATGTTAAATCTGTTTTTATTATAAATAATGAACATTACCAAAGCATAACATTTGGTACATATTTTCTTAACTCTATCCATATTTTTACCCCTCCTCCCATAACCCTACCTCCCCCCATCCTTCTTTCCCTCCCTGCATCGAAGAAGCACAAGGATCACATATCAAATATCTATACGATTTAAAAAAAGACTTTTAGATTCATGTGGTAAGGTTAGAATAAAGGGAAGCCAGACTGCATTTATTGCTCTTCTAGTCTTGATAGACAGGTGATTAATAGCCAAGGTTTCCATGGTTAGTAGATTTATTATAGAAGAACGCCATAATAATATAGATGGTCCTTCTGAAGTTCTCCAGGCTGTTAGTATGGCTTTGCAAGCTAATAAAAAAACTTTTGTAATCCAGAGAATCGAGACCTTATTTCTTTTGAATGAGTTAGGAAAGATTCCAAAAAGTGCCACCAATGAAGAAAATGGAATTTTATAACCCACAACTTTATTTGCAGCATGATAAACTTTCTTCCAAAATATTTGAATTATGTGCCTTTTTTGTAAACCGTTATGATGGTTTACCGTTATGACGGTATCGAAAAAAAATTTAAATAAATAGGGGACATGCCTTACACGGTGCACTCTATATTGCCACAGTTGGGACAATGCAGTGGAGTCTATGTTCTTAAGCATTCTTGTGCCCTTTTAATTCTTTGTGCTGCATAAAACAGTTTAAGATCTTGTGGACCTTGCATGGGTGTTCTCAGAAGCTAGCGCGATGGGAGTCCATGTTTTGGCCAACTTAGAATTATCAATAATATCCAACTTTTTGTGATTTAAGCACTGAAAGCCTGTTTTGATCCTTTCCTCTAGATAAAGCAGATAAGGATCTTCTGCACCTTTAATAAGTGGCACCAGAAGTTAGAGTTGTGGTAACCCATCTTTTGGTCTTTTTTTTACCCTTGGGGTTACTAGCAATTGCGGTTTCCAAAGAGGAAGCACAGCTTGTATAGAGTTGCTGGGTAGGAGGACTGAGTCAGAGTCTTGCCTGCTGGTAGTTGCCATTTTAAGCGTCATACTATCAGCAGTATAGAGGAAAGGTCTGCCCTGTTGCACTTAATCGCGGCCTTTTCAAAATGGTCCAGAGATCACAGTCAACTTTTGATACTGTCTCTGTTTGAAACTGACCTTGGACCCAGATTTTCCCCTGAGGGATATGCTATGCCTCTGCCATATGGTCAAGTTTGTGACTTAATGTTTGGTTTGGTTCTTGTTTACATTGTTTATTGCAGAAAATAAGCTTCCAGCTTCAGAAACAAAAAGAAAGAAAAATGAGAGGCAGCTCCTGAGGTGAAAGATCAGCTCTCATTCCCTCAGTTTAGCAGTGTTTACTTAGTTCAGTAGTACAAAGGGTTCCTTAGGATTAAATATCTCTCAACATGTCAAAGCAGTTTTTTGGGGGAATCTATTTTCCAGGTCTGGTAATGAATGCTGTCTATTGTAATTTGGTCAGAATTCAGTCCATATTGCATCATTTCACTGATTTTAGTGATCCTATGGGGCAGTTCCGTCCTAGAGTGCTCCCGTACATTGTCAGATGTTTCCTTTTTTTCTCTTGGTCGTTTCTACCTTGTCGGTCCACCAAGAAGCAAGGAGCTGACAGAGCGTCGCTCAGTCAGCTTCTCTGTTGCTGGTGTTCAAAAGCCTAGAAACCTTTGGAAGATATCAGTTCTTTCATTCTAGCCCAAGGGAAGATAAATCAGGGCCCTTTGTCAGATCCCTTCTGTACCACCTGATGAGTTTTCAAGGGCCTTATCTCCGGTTCCTAAGAAAGTTGGTATTTGGTAATGGAAATCATATGAACAAGGTGCTTTGATAGTCTCTTGACCCATTTCCAGATGCCTTTGTGGTTCTCCCTGTCCCTCTGCCAGGAAGTGAATTGCTGTATGAGAGACACTAGGAAGACTCCTAGGTCTGAAGATAGTAGTGCCATTCCTAATGGATTAGTGGGGACTGGTTCGTTTTTTCCCTTTAATTTGTGGTCCTGGAAAGAGAAAAAAAAGTATCCTCTCATCCCATCCTGGGTCTGAAACAGGTCACTAGATTTTTCAAGATAGCTCATTTTAGAATGACACAGTTGGTATCGGTGATTATGGCAGTGCGAAGGGGAGGATTTCTGACCTCCTTGGTCCTGTTTGTTTATGTTCTCATAAGAATGACATTTTTCAGATACAGGCTCTACCTTCGGGTTAGCCACAGCTCCAAAGACCTTTTCAAAGGTACTGTGGTTGTGGCAGTAGTGCTTTACAAAGAAGGGATGTTGGTTCATCCTTATCTGGATGACTGGTTGTTAAGGGCAAAGTCAGTCCAGGGGAGAACTCTGGGTTCACGGTCAATAGTTATCCAGCTCAGTTTTGTGATAACTGGGTTAGATAGTCATTTCCTCCAAGAGCAGTCTACAGCCTTCTCTTGCCCTGGAGTATCTGGGAGCTTTGTTCAGCTCCAAGATAGACTGTATCCACCAGGAATCCAGTGGTTATGTAGATAAGTGGCACTGGATCTGATGCCCCGGGTGTGGGCAAATATGAGTCCTTGGCAAAGTGCCTTGCTTTCCCATTGGAATTCCCAATCTCAAAATTATTTCAGAGAATATTGAAATTTGTCAGGATAAGTTTGCAAAGGTAACTAAATTGCAGAAAATTGGAATTGAGGGAGCATCTCGAACACCCAACTTGTGATGGTGACAACAGATGCCAGTCTGACTGGCTGGGGAGACACATTGCCTAGGACCGATGATTCAAGGCCAGTGGACTCTCAAAGAAGCAAGATGGTTCATCAGTTGGTTGGAGGTCAGAGTTATTATTGGTTTACTGTCATGGAAGTTGCTTCTCTATTGAAGGGTCAGTCAATCAGAGCAATGTCTAACAAGGTCATGGTGGTGGCATATATAGGTCATCAAGGAGGCATAAAATACCTCAGGTGTCCTAGGAAGTGGAGCTGCTATGTGTGAGGTAATTGCAGCCACCTTGGGCAAACCTTTTCAGTGGCAATATTGTTGATCCTGGGGAATGATACCTGTCTGAAAAGCCTCGGGCAAATTGTGACTGGATGGGCAGTTCCTCTGATAGATCTTGTTGTGGCCATCAAGAATATGAAGGTAGATTAATTTTTCAGCCAGGCAAGAGACATTCGCTCATCAAGTATTAATGTTCTGATGCAACATTGGTCATTGGAAGTGCTGTGATTTTTGGTTTTCCTACATTGATTATGTTACGGAGAGTGATTCAGAAGATTTTGGTGTATCAGAGTCTAGGGGTGGATTTGGTGTATCAGAGTCTAGGGGCGGATTTTCAAAGGGTTACTCGCGTAACCCCCGAGAATCCACTCCTGTGCACGCCGAGCCTATGTTCCGGGGCTCGAAAAAGGGGGTGGGGAGTGGGACGGTCTGGGGGAGGGCGGGGCTGGAGCCACCAGGCTCAGAGGCCATTTGCTGCTGTGCCCGGGATCGCAGGCCGGTCATTGGCCGGCGCGCATAACCTACGCGTGCCCGGAGGCAGGCACAACTTATCAGATAAAGGTAAGGGGGGGTTTAGGTAGGGCTGAGGGGCGGGTTAGGTAAGGGAAGGAAGGGGAAAGTGGGGGGGGGGGGGGGGGGGGGGGGGGCGGAAGGAAAGTTCCCTCCGAGGCCACTCCGATTTCGGAGCTTCCTCGGAGGGAACGGAGGAAGGCTGCACAGCTCGGCTTGCACAAGTGTGCACCCCTTGCGTGCGCCGACCACGGATTTTATAACGTGCGCGCGGCTGCGTGCGCATGTTATAAAATCGGGCATAGCTTTTAATATCTGCCCCATAGTGTAGTGAATGATCCTTTAAGATTGAGGAAGTTTTCCATTACTTTAGCTTATGTTCAGATTGGAGAGTTTTTGGGAATTGGTGTGCCAGAAGACAACTTACACCTGGTAAGACAGTTCCAGTCTTCTGGATTTTTTTTTTTTTTTTAATTTTCCAGATACATTTCAAGAAATACACTTGAATTTGCAAATAAAGAGACAAAAAGAATACCAGCTTCCATAAAAAACAGAAAAGGAAATTAATAATAATAGTCTCTTATATCCAAGTCCTCTACAAGAGGATCCATAACACTACCTTAGGAAACACTGCAAATAAGAACAAGGACAGGCATTCGGGAATCATACCTATTTGCAACGGGTAACAATGCTAGACTCTTACACTCAATCTAGGGCAATAGGAGAAGAAATTAGATTAGAAGCAGGTGGAACTTTATCAGGCAAAAAAAAATAAAAGTTGAGCCGGTGGAAAGAAAAGATAGGACACATTCTGGAACTTGATACATTTGCATAGAAATTTCAGGAGGAAAAAGGCTCCTATTTCTAGTACCCTAAGTCTAAATAGTAAAAATTGCTTTCTTTTCTTTTGGGTTTGCCTAGCCAAGTCTGGATAGATAAAAACAATGGCAAAAAAACATCCTCAGTATCCATTCTTGGTCAGACTCCAGTAAGAAAGTAACAATTAATGTAGCTGGTGAAATCAAGTCCTTCTGAGTGGTCTCCAACATATTTGATAGATCAATCTGAGGAGATTTAATTGGTGAAAGGACTTGGAACCCCTTTTGATCTGATGAAACCTTTTCAAATAATGGAATGTAGTAAACTCTTGAGATCAAGGGCTGAATTTGTTCAGGAATTTTAAGAACCTCTAGTAGATATTTTTTCCAAATGTCCTTAGGAGGAACTGTAGGATCTATGGGAAAGTTAATAATATGCAAATTCCTCCACCGCACCTGATTCTCCAACTGCTCCAATCTATTGGTTAGAATGTGATTTTCTCTAATCATGGATTGTTGAACTGCAGATACAGTTCTAATTTCTATCTTAAGACTCACACAGGAATTTTTGTTCACAGAGACTCCACTTTCTACTATTTTCAGGCGATTATCTATCAAACCCAGAGAAGTAATCTCCAGGTTTATTTGTTTGGAGATTATATAATTCAGAGTTTGTATTGCCTCCCAAATTGATTCCAAAGTAATAGAAGCGGATCTTACCAGTTCAGGCAACAATATTCCAGGTGTACTGGTTTCTTCTTCCAACTGATGTAGAACAGAGGAGCTAGCATTGTCCACGGAATCCCAGGAGACTTCAAGAGGCACCGGGTCTTGTACCGATGCAACCACTGCTTCAAGACCCGAAGGGCTATCCTCTTTAACAATGAAGGATGCTGATCCACCAAGCAATTGTGCTGCTCTGGCCTCTGTGGGATTTACCGGGGCCATCCGTTGCTCCAGGGAAAAATATGTCAAAAGTTCAGGGAGGGAGTCGGATTCTGCTTCCTCCCACTCACCTCCAGCGAACCGTCTCCAGGATTAAAGGATCCCTGGCGCACATGGGCTTCCATTAGACCCAGGACTTTAGATGAAGAAGGTAAAGGCAATACTTCACACTCCCTGGCCAGGTGCATTCTGCCAGAATAAGGCATATTCAATGCAGTCCGGCGCCCAAAGAAAGCGTCTCAAGCGCATCTCATGCCATCGGCCATCTTGGATCCTCATCCAGAATATCCTTCTGGATTTTTTACAGGAAGGACTCTCAAGGGGTTTGGCTCTTAGTTCCTTGAGGGGACAGATCGTGGCTCTTGCATGTGACTGAGGGGCCGTATATTGCATAGGCCCTTCTCTTCATGACTTGCTGTGGGTCATTTTTGGAGGAGCCATTAAGCATCTTAAGCCTCCACTAACAATTTCTTTCTATCTTGAGACCTGAATTATGTGTTGTCTTTTATTATTAGCAATGAATATGAATACGATTCATATGGTGCCTTTGTTTCCTCCTTCCTTTCCTTTGAATCAGTCTGCTTGACTTCGTTTAAAGGAGCTTGGGTTTGAGTATAGGCTGCTTCATGCCTTGGATATGAGGGAAGTTCTCCAGCAATATCTCAAGAGCACTCATGCTTCAGGCAAACAAATCATCTGTTGTACTGTATGGTGGTGCATGGAAAAGTGAGGCAGCTACTAAAACTATTACTAATTTACTTGCATATAAGGAATGACATCAACGAACCTGTAAGTGTCTTTCTCCATGTGCTGGTCAGTGACCATAACCCATTCATCTGGAATGTTCTGCTTGTATTCAAGGAAAGGAAATTCTTAGGTAAGAACTCATTTTTCCATAGTTGAGAATGAAGACTTATAGTGCTGAAGTATAATAGAGGCTGATTCTTATTGAGCAAGAAACCCAAAAGAACAGGAAGAAACTGCTGGGCTCTTCACCCCCCAAAAATTATGATAGTGTATACTTAATGTTGCCTTAACATTTGTTTGGTTGAGAACAGTAGTTCATGACATCATTGCTTTTTGCATTATCTGGGATTCTGTGGTGTTTTATTTAATATCTTAAAGTACAGTTATTCAATCTAACAAGGATTACATAAGAACATAAGAACATGCCATACTGGGTCAGACCAAGGGTCCATCAAGCCCAGCATCCTGTTTCCAACAGTGGCCAATCCAGGCCATAAGAACCTGGCAAGTACCCAAAAACTAAGTCTATTCCATGTTACTGTTGCTAATAATAGCAGTGGCGATTTTCTAAGTCAACTTAATTAATAGCAGGTAATGGACTTCTCCTCCAAGAACTTATCCAATCCTTTTTTAAACACAGCTATACTAACTGCACTAACCACATCCTCTGGCAACAAATTCCAGAGTTTAATTGTGCGTTGAGTAAAAAAAGAACTTTCTCCGATTAATTTTAAATGAGTCACATGCTAACTTCATGGAGTGCCCCCTAGTCTTTCTATTATCCGAAAGAGTAAATAACCGATTCACATCTACCCGTTCTAGACCTCTCATGATTTTAAACACCTCTATCATATCCCCCCTCGGCCGTATCTTCTCCAAGCTGAATAGTCCTAACCTCTTTAGTCTTTCCTCATAGGGGAGCTGTTCCATTCCCCTTATCATTTTGGTAGCCCTTATTATTGAGGAAGTAATATAAATAGTAAATATATTTATATATTTTTTGTAATTTTGTGTCTTTAATGTAATTTAAGTGCATAAGCTTGCCCCTTACTTATCCATGTGTAACATTCAGTTTATTTTTAATCTTATATTTAATAAAGGCCTTGTATAGTATAGGCTTTTTCATGGATGGATATTGCACATGAGGAAGGCCATCTGTTTTGAATAACAGCATTACCACTGTGGTTTAATTCAACTTGTTAGTGAATTCTTGTTGTTCCTTGTATTGAGTTAGTCATTAACAGGATCAGTTGTAAATTTGTAAAACTTATTCAACAATAAATACTTTCACAAAATCCTACAGAGATGCCTTTTTTTTTTCTCAGCCGGGTAAACCGTTTAGATGGATAACTATTATGTTATCTAACTAAATGGTGTTATAATTCTTTAAGGTTGTGGACCCTGGATCGTAGTGAGAGCTGACTCCACCCACAGGGAGGAGCCCTGTGGGGCCTCATCAGGATAGGCATGGCCCCTGCTGAGACAGACACAGGAGAGATGAGACTTTATTAGTCTAGAACGTGGGTAATACCCACCGAGGTGGAAGAAAGACACAGTCCAGAGTTGAATAGCTGCTCGATGATGATATCCCTGGTAGTGGCCCGCAGAGCGGGGTACGCCAGAGAACTCCTCTGATGACTTGACTCTCTGGAAAGATCCTGTAGTGGCCCGCAGCGCGGGATACGCCGAGAATAAGTTGGTAGGTCAGAGAGGTGCAGGAGGGCAGTAGAGCAATGTAGATGATGGTACTCACTCCGAGGTGTAGAAGCAGCAGTTGGGATGAGCACGGTAGTGGTCCGAGGCACGGGGTACACCGGCAGTTCCGTCAGCAAGTCGAGAGATGTACTTCACAAGGCTGAACACGGCAGCATCTTGGTATGGACAGTAGTATTCTCCAGGCAGGTAGACTCTCCGAGGAGCGGATAGCCAGAAGGTGACAAGGCCCACGAGGAGCGGGTACCTAAGGCGCTCTAAGTCCAAGTGTTCAGGAACGAGTTCAGAGTAGCAGTGAAGCATCTCCAAGAGGAGTGGAATAAGCAGGAAGGAAGTCCTTGCTAACTTGTAGGAAGCTTAGGCTGGAGGATTTAAATACAGCTGGCGGATGACATCATGCGGAGGGGACACCCCCGAGGTTCCCGCCATAAAGTAAATAAAAGAGGAACTGGCGCACGCGTGCCTTAGGTAATCCCCGATTCAAGATGGCGGACGGGATCGCCCATGCCGTCCTGGGGACGCCGAGGAAGGCGGCGTTTGCAGGCTGAGGCCGCCATGGCCTTGAGAATCGCTGGTGCAGGAAAAAGAGAGGCGAGCAACAGAGGTTGCAGCCGTCTGTGACCGACGGGCACAACAAATGGCTTTTGAATATGGGCCTCTAAGAGTTCTTACACTGTGACAGCCTGAACTTTGCTTGCCTTATAATTTTGATTTCTGGCCTTCCCGCTGCAGCTGTCGCAAAACATGGCATACTCTTTCAATAAATTTGTTTGTTTGAGAAAAGAAAGACACATTTATATTTTTTACCACACCTCTTGCCTTCTCATATGTGTAATCTTTGGTGTTAGTACCTACCATGTTTCTGCTTGTGGTTTGCTAAACTGCCATTTGTACTATTTCTGTGGGATTATTAGATGCTCATGTTTCCATCAGCCCCAGAAGATATTAGCAAGGGTTTGTACCTCTCGCCACTGTGGTTTGTAGTGGTCTTTAGTGTCAAATTCCCCAAGCAGTGCCAGATTCACACCAGTCTTTTGAGTGAAAAGTGTAGCAGGAGTCAGGATAACTGGAGAATCTGGATTGGTAGATACAGGAGCCAGGGCTTTTTGTATTAATGGCAGAAATTTAAACTCATGAGCGACTTGCATGTTGTAGGGCAGATATGATTACAGATAAAATCTGAAATTAAAAGTTACTTGAAAATGACAGCAGAAAAAGACACAAATGGCTCATCCAGTCTGCCCAGCAAGGTTTTTCAGGGTTTTAACTGCTGCTCTAAGTAACTCCCGTGGCTTTCTGTTTAGGGTTGTAATTGCCACTCCATGCATGTTACTCCAGTGCTAGGTCTCCTTTGTATGTTCATCCCATGCCTTTTTGAATTTTGGTACTGTATTTCTTTTTCCTACCACCTTCATTGGGAAGGCATTCCAGACATCCACCACTCTTTTTGTGAAAAAATATTGTATGACATTGGTTCTGAATCTACCTCCTTGGAGCTTTGAATCATGCCCATTAGTTACAGAACTTACCTTCCATTGAAAAAGGTTTGCCTTTTGTGCATTACTAATCTCTTTCAGGAATTTAAGTATGAATTGTATCGCACTTGCCTCTCCTTTTTTTCTAGGGTATACATTTTTAGATCTCTCAAGTTTTATCTCATATGGCTTCTGATGCAGGTTCCACACCATTTTAACTTTGCAAGCCCCGGGACGCGCATAAGACCCGGGGCTTGCAAAAAGGGCGGTCGGGGGCGTGGCCAGGGTGCATGGTTTCGGATCGGGGGAGTGTTCGGGGGCGTATGGGCGGTCTGGGGTGTGGCCGAGTGCCCCGACACAGCAGCCTGTGTCGGGGCCTGCTGCGCCGGTGCGCGTAAGTTACTACTGCTCGGAGGCAGTAGTAACTTTTCAGATAAAGTTGGGGGGGGGGTCTAGATAGGGCCGGGGGTGGGATAGGGAGGGGAAGGTGCGGGGGGGGGGGGGGGGGGTGGAAGGAAAGTTCCCTCCGAGGCCGCTCCGATTTTGGAGAGGCCTCGGAGGGAACGGGCAGCGCGCGCAGGGCTCGGCGCGTGTAGAATTATAAAATCTACCCCACAGTGTATATATACGAAGTAATATTTAAGTGAAGATTAGAGCTTGGAGTTACATTATGGTGACATTGTTTCATAAAAATTATAAAAAAAAACAAAAAAAAGAATTTGGATAAAAGGTGTGTTTGGACATTTAATAAGCTACTTTTTGATACAATGTTTGAAGATATTTTTTAACTGTTTTTCACGCTCAACAACCAAATACAAAAAGGTTGGTGGTGGATAGTTCATGAGTATAAATCTAATTTACATTGCCTGTGGGTAATGGGAATATAGCAATATATGAAACTTCCCACTCCTTTAAAAAATGTTTGTTGAATATATACAATTAAATGGTATGTGCATTGAGTTGATTTTTGTTCAGCCAGAACATTTAATGAAGATGAACAAGTGAAGTGATTATAATTGAGTTGATGTATTTGTATCGTGGATCCCTCCATAAGTGACAAATTTACATATAGAAACATAGAAATGACGGCAGAAGAAGACCAAACGGCCCATCCAGTCTGCCCGGCAAGCTTTCGCACTTTTTTTTTTCTTTCACATACTTATCTGTTTCTCTTGGCTCTTAGTAACCTTTTTTATTCTATTTCCCTTCCACCCCCGCCATTAACGTAGAGAGCAGTGTTGGAACTGCATCTCAGTGAAATAGCTTAATTAGGTAGGAGTATTAACCATCGCAATAAGCAAGCTACACCTATGCTTATCTGTTTAGCCAGACTATTGTTGGTTGTTGCCTGAATATAGATCCACTTTTCTTCATTCCCCCCTGCCGTTGAAGCAGAGAGCCATGCTGGCTATACATTGAAAGTGAAGTATCAGTCTTGCACCCCTGCCGTTGAAACAGAGAGCTATGCTGGATATGCGTGAAGTGTCAAACTTTCTCCCCTGCCGTTGACGCAGAGAGCTATGCTGGCTTTGCATTGAAAGTAGTTTGGTTTCTCTATAGATGTAGTTTGGTTTCTCTATAGATGCCTTCTATTATCCGAAAGAGTAAATAACAGATTCACATTTACCCGTACTAGACCTCTCATGATTTTAAACACCTCTATCATATCTCCCCTCAGCCATCTCTTCTCCAAGCTGAACAGCCCTAACTTCTTTAGCCTTTCCTCATAGGGGAGCTGTTCCATCCCCTTTATCATTTTGGTCACCCTTCTCTGTACCTTCTTCATTGCGACTTTAATCTTTTTTGAGATGCAGCAACCAGAATTGTACACAGTATTCAAGGTGTGTCTCATCATGGAGCGATATAGAGGCATTATGACATTTTCTGTTTTATTCACCATTCCCTCCCTAATAATTCCTAACATTGTTTGCTTTTTTGACTGCCACAGCACACTGAGCCGACGATTTCAATGTATCATCCACTATGACGCCTAGACCTCTTTCATGGGTGGTAGCTCCTAATATGGAACCTAACATCATGTAACTATAGCATGGGTTATTTTTCCCTATATGCATCACCTTGCACTTATCCACATTAAATTTCATCTGCCATTTGGATGCCCAATTTTCCAGCTCAGTGACAGATATTTCCCTAAGTCTGGGTCTTCATGCTACCCCTCCCCTCCTCAACTGGCCTATGGAGCTGCATTTGGGAACCCTGGGCCTTCGTTGAAGGTCAAGCAGGCAGGAGCTATCACAAGGATTGGGGGAATGAGATTACCGGAGAATGAGAAAGTAGAACAGCCTGATGAATCAGGAAGCACAACACTCCAGGCAGCAAAGGGGCAAAGAGAGACCTCGAGGGCAGGCGGTGAGGGTGAGGCTGTATTACTGGTGCTAAGCAATGTGATAATATCTTCTACTTCCCCAGCTGATGGCAGTTCTGTAGTTGCAAGTTTAATCGGATCTAAGACTGTTGCTTTGGACTCCATTTAGTGTGCAGTGGTATCCCTCTGTCAAGCTATTTCTTTTTTAGCAGTTTTAACCTCACAATACAGAGTGTGAATGTAGACTCAGGAGTCCAAAACAACTGGCCAAGCCTAGGAAATCAAGTGGATTTCTGGACAGGTTAATCAGTTAGCAGCTGTCCAGTCATCTTTAGTTCAAGATAAAATAGTTACTAGTTGGAAACTGGAAAACTTTTCAAGACACCTCAACCTTAGTGGCCACTTCTGGTTAATTTTCCTAAAGTGGCTATTATGTCCCTGTTGGATCTATTCAAAAAGTATTTGGTGGAAAGTTTGAAAGTACCTGATAATCTTATTCCTCCTCGCAACAACATTTGCTTTCTACCCAGTGCCAGAAGATTGGAGGGTCAGATGGATGATCAACCTGATTGCTTTGCTGTAACAACGTGTTGAAGGTGAATGCAGGAGGACTATATAAGAAATGGCATACTGGGTCAGAGCAAAGGTCCAGCAAGACAAAGATCCTGTCTCTCAACAGTGGCTAATCCATGTTTCAAGTATTACATGTATGATTATCTCCCAGTTGGTGAGAGTGTGTGCCTAGGAACTATAACAGGAGCAGTAAGCACTCTGATTGCAGAGCTGCACCACAGAAGAGGACCACCACTGCATAGGACAGTGTTTCCCAACCCTCTCCTGGAGGCCCACCTAACCACTCAGGTTTTCAGGATTGTCACAATGAATGTGTGCGAGATAGATTTACATAAACTGGATAACCCATCGTAGCAATCTTGTTTTCCAACCCTCCAGAAGAGGGTTGGAAAACATTGGCATAAGGTGAGATAAGAGAGTTCGGGCACAGCACCTGATGCACAGCCAGACATGAAGCAGCAGCGAACTTGGAGCCAGTGAAACAGAGGAACTACTGGAAAGATGGTTTCGTGGTTGGAGACTGGGATTTTGATGATCTTCCTCATGCTTTTGGATACTGTTTGAAGGAAAATAGGATATCTAGTAGGTCCACCAATAAGTTTTGGGGACCAGAAAATGTCCGATTTTTTGGATCCCATTCTGTCCGACCCTGTTCTTCCCACTCTCCAGATTTTGTTCTCTCTCTCTCAATCCTTCCTAATCCTAAAGATTCTCTCCTTTGGGTTCACTGCCATCCCAACTTCTCTTCCTCCTCAATCTTGAATCTTTCATCCCATGCATGCCCTTTTGCCACTGCCCCAGCATGATTCTGGGTCCTGCCTATCTGCCCATTTCTCTAGAGCAAATGTCATCCTGATATTGTCTGAGAAATTCTTCACTACATTGAGTTGTTCTGGTAAATGACCATCACAGAAGCTGTAGAATTTCAAGTTAGCTACAAATAGGAGGTGAGATGTAAGTAGTAGCTCTAGGATTAAGGCTAAATCTATAACCCAAAGGAACTGATGAGAGTAATCAGTGGATTCAGTGCCAGACAAAAACAAGAGTGGTGAGAGGGCCTCGGACTGAAATATTCTTCACTTAATCTTGTCAGGTATAACATTGTCTATCTTTATAATTCAGATGGCATTTAATCTGCCACATTTTCATAGTGAGCAACCCAGGATTTACATTGTAGATTAAGGCATTCATTATCCAAACTCACGGGATGTTAACAAAAGCTCTCTTATAGTTAATCCCATGCTACAATGAGGTTTCAACCTTCCATACAGCTGGCCATAATATCTTTATTCAGCATTAACTGGTCTTTGGTTCACATGCTTATTTTTTGCTACCTGTCTGTTTTGTTGTCTTGATGTTATAGGATTTGATGGGATCGTATATTCTGTGTCTACTGTAGTGAAATTATACACTGTAGCTAGGTAAGTTGTTGGTTGGTAATTTTTAGGAACATTACTTGGGTCTCCCTTTGAAAGAAGTGTTATTCTTCTTTAGCCAGTGTGGTGTTAGACAGCCAGAACTGATAATTGATCTTTACAGGTTTCTACAAGTTAACATGTTTGAATCAACAGTTGAAAACTATCAGGGCCAAGGGGCACTTCCAATTTGGAACTTTAACCTGGTTTCTAACTCTTGTTATTTCAGGTCACTGCAAAGGTTTAAGGTCTGCTTCTCCCTGTATGCTGTTTAGCCATTCTGCTTCTCTATTGTGTTCTACAAGATCCTCATATAAATTTCTACAAATCTTTTATGTTTTATTTTTGGCTGGTGGTATTTTAACGTTACTAAAGTTCTTCCCAATTCCCTGTAGGACTGCTTTGGGTTCTCGCTATATTTACTAAGCATTTTTCCAATACGCACAAAATGGAAGGAAACCTTTAGGGGCCGATGCTATAAAAAACGCGGAAAGCAGGTGCTGAAAAGTCAGCACCTGCTTTCTTAATGTGCGCATGGCGCCTGGAAGGGGGGCACCATGCTATAAGCTACCGAGAATTTTTTTTTTTTTTTAACTTAAGAAGTACAGAAAAGAAGAAGTTTTTTCTGCTTTTCTTTACTTCTTTTACATGCGCTCAGCTATTAACGCCTGCTCTAGGCAGGGGTTAATACCTGAGAACTAAATGTGCGTCTGAGGTGCACACTTTTTTTGAATGCGGAGTGAATGAGCAATAGCCTCATTCACATGCATGTGCATGTGAGGAGCGCTATCGCATTCACTCCGCGTCAGACACGCGTTAAGTTAAATAGGTGCTAATCCCCCTATTGCATTATGAGGTGGATTAGCGCCTATTTAAGCCACGTCAGACTGCGGGTTATACAGTGCGCTCGGCTGAGCGCACTGTATTGCATTGGCCCCTTAGTGTTTTATGTTGATGTTTCTCTTTTCTATTTTCTTAGAATTGTGCAACTTTTATTTATTTTTTTTGGTAAATGGTATTTTATTGAAATCGTCTGACATTATTATAATAGCATAAGAATTTACAAATTGAAATAAATTACATTTTCAAAAACCAAAATTGTCTCGATTGCATCATTTTCAGTGGCATGTATGATTGGAAATACAAAGATTGCATAATGTGTACCTCAATCTGGCTTGGTGGGCCTTAAAGACCATCTAGATAGAGGAATCAACCTAGCCTCTATACCTGCTTTATTGTGTAGCCCTCCATTGAACATACGGATTCCACACCTGAGAGAACCTGGGAAACGGGGGAGGTTTGCAGGCTGTTAGCCTATAAAGTTCACACATCTTATCCAGCTTAGAGAGTACCGCTGTTAACTGAGGGGCACTAGGTGCTTTCCAAGCTGCTGCTATAACTCATTTGGTTCACTAGTGTCCATTCATATTTAGAGCATTCTGCGGGGATGTTCAATAAAGCTGTTTCAGGGGATAACTGTAAGGGAAGATGGAGTACGTGTTGGATAAGATGGGATACTGCTCTCCATAATCGCCTTATGGAGAGGGATGTGGATAAAAGATCCTTTTTGTCCACATCCCTTCCAGCATAAATCATCACTGCTGATGTGAGCTTTATGTAACCTAAAACAGGTGTAAGATGCCATATGAGTAATACTTTTATAGCTATTTTCGGATAATAGCACAGAAATCGAGCTGTTTAGTTTGAAAGAATATCCAATCCTGGTATGGATCCTTCTGGAGGAGGCTATAAATCTTGGAAATTCCTCCTTTAAGCCTGTCTGCCTGCTCACACCAGTGATCAAACTGGGAGGTCCCTAGGACTAGATTTCCCTGACTGTACTGTTATTTATTTATTATTCGAGTATATAAATTAAATCTTCAATTAGTTAGGCATGTATCAGCTTTCATTTTGGATTTTTCTAATTATTTTTTATGTCCTTGAGGTACTTGTCTGCCTGCCATACCACTGCACCCAGTGCTTTAATGTTCTCTTGTTTTTCTGGCCTTGTGTCCTTTTTGGTAAAACTCTTTCACCATGAGTAGTGTCTCCAATTGGGTTTATTTTTCACATACCTCAAACTGAATGAACCTCATTTCTAAGTCAGAGTATGGTGGGAACCATTTCAATCTTTTCCTGTGTGGATGTAATTTCATGTTTTCTTAAAGCTTCTATCGGTCATCTACCTTATCACATTCCGAACATTTAAAGCGTTTCCCCTCTGCTATGGGTAATTTCATGTAGTCTAAGGCTTCCTTTGTAATGGAAGTGTCTCTCATTTTTGTTTAACTTTTTATTTATGCATTTCAAATTACAATACTCAACATCAATCTTGAAAAGGAAAACCAGGATTAGACAAATAGGAAAAAAAAAAGAAAAATTATATAAAGAAATGTACATGTTCAGTTCAATTCAATTCCCAATCCTCAAATGAGGCTTCAAAACCACAACCCAAAGCAAAGAAAAAAAAATATATATATCCCACCAACTTAGCAGCAGCAGCTGCTTCTAGTGTCTCATCCAAACCCTCCCCCCACAAAACATAATAAGAGGCCCTCAAATAAAGTTGATACAGCTAAATTGGTCTCTTCCACAGAAACAGAAGATAATACATGACATCCCATCTCTGATTCATCTTCCTTTCTCTTAAAGGAGGAAGATAATAAGCCTTAGATACTGGAAGAATAAAATAATCAAGCAGCTTTAATACTTTCAAGAAATATTGTTTGAACATCTCCCTAGGAAATACCAATGGCTATTGAGGAAAGTTTATAAACGAAGATTCTTATGCCTTATAATGTTTTCAAAAGTTTCTATTTCAATTGACAATGATTTTTGTTTTCACAAGAGGCACTTGAATATACTTAACATGGCCAATTTCAAATTTAAATGGAGAAATTTGCTGATCAAAATTAGTTAGAGCTTTCCAGAAGTTGAATACATTTTTCCACAAAGGAGTCAACAGAGGCAAGATGGCGCACCCCAGACTTTCAATGGCTTCCCAAATGGATGCAAGATTACACTGAGTTGGTCTTACCAAAATTAAAATTTCTCTGAGCAGATTGAGACAATATAACATGTCCATGCAGAAGGAGAAACCTCTTCAAAGCCTCTGTCTTTCTCCTCTCCGAGCCAGTGTCTCCTCTGAGGCCCCAGTAATGCTTGGGCCAGTCAATGCTGGGCAGAAACACAAGCTGCAGCAGGACTCATTGGAAGGGGTTCTGTTAGGCTCAATGATGCCAAAAAGCCTGGGGGAGATGAAAGCTCATCTTCCCCTCACAATCTCTCCAGCAGCTCAGCTTCTAGTGGCAGAAGGCCATGGACAACGTGGGCATCCATTGGTCTTAAAAGGGGATGCTCCAGTGGAGCCACAAGGAAGATACCATACTGAGCCTTCCTCTTTCATCCCATATGTAGGAACAAAATAAGAAAAAAAAAAACCCTGGAGGTCAAAATGAAGTCACTCACCATGTTGCCAGTTGCATTGCATTAAAGATCCTCCTCCTGGAGTAATTGTTATAATCAATGTATGCTTATAAATTCTTCTTAATCAGGCCAGTGGCATTCAATATAATTGAGATTATTCTGTATCTTTCTGCCACATTTGCATGGTCACAGATTGCATTTCATGGTACATAAGGAGCTTCACTATCTCCATATGATTCACAGAATAGTTGCTGGCCATTTATATTTCTATCAACTTCTTCTTTCGCTTCTGGCATTTTCTCCTGAGTGGATCATTTCATGCTTTTTCAAGGTAGAGTTCTGATTGAAACTTTTATCACATTCAGAACACTTAAATGGTTTTTCACCTGTGTGGATCATTGCATGTCGTTTCAGGGTACATTTCCGATTGAAGCTTTTATCACACCCAGAACATTTAAAAGGATTTTTTCCTGCATGAATCTTTTCATGTTCTATCAAAACACATTTCTGACGAAAGGTTTTATGACAGACAGAACAATTATATGGTTTTTCTCCTGTGTGGAGCATTTGATGTTCTCTCAGATGAGATAACCTACTAAAGCCTTTATCACATTCAAGACATTTAAATGGTTTCCCTCCCCTATGGATCATGTCATGTCGTCTCAAGCTAGACTTCTGATTGAAGCTTTTATCACAATTAGAACATTTATACTGTAGCCCTTCGCAATGGATCATTTCATGTATTCTCAGGCTTACTTTGGAACAGAAACATTTCTCACACTTAGAACATGTAAATGTTTTTTTTTCTGTGTGGATCATTTCATGTTTTCTCAAGGAAGATTTCTGATTGAAGCTTTTATTACATGCAGAACAATTAAATGGCCTCGCTCCTGTGTGGATCATTTGATGCCGTTTTAAATGAGATAATGTAAAGAAACTTTTATGACACTCAGTACATATCAATGTCTTTTTACCAGTGTGGATCATTTCATGGTTTCTCAAGGAAGATTTCTGATTGAAACTTTTATTACATTCAGAACAATTAAATGGCCTCTCTCCTGTGTGGATCATTTGATGTCGTTTTAGATGAGATAACACACAAAAACTTTTATCACACTCAGTACATGTGAATGATTTTCTCCCAGTAAATCTTGGAGGTTGTGATACAAGAGAATTTTCCTCTGTAAAGTTTTTGAGCAAATTAGTATACATGTGTAATTTCTGTTTTATTGAATTTGTATGGCATCGATTTGTGCCTCTTTTTGAAATAAGAGTCCATTTGTCTTGTCTTTCCGCTGCAGGACATTTCATTGCCTTGTTAATTAGAGACTCATTGTTACAGGCTCTGCTGCCATCTGATTTAGGAAAAGCCATGCAAAAATTTTCTCTCTCTTTGTCAGATGGCAGGTTGTTTGTTGCAATAGTTTTAGGATCTCTCTTATAATACTTAATTTTATTTTTGGGTCCTTTACCTGCTGGATAAAAATAAAAGGCAAGGCATTATTTCTTGTTTTTTTAAAAAGGGAAAAGTCTTAGTGCTCTACTGGTAAAGCCTTATTATTGAATATCCTGTGGACACATACAGTAAGAAAGCTCCTAGGTCATTCTATATAATTTCAATTTCTCCCTCATTAAGGCTGATCATAGAATAGAGGGGTGACCAACTCCAGTCCTCATGGGTCACAAACAAGTCTGATTCTAGGATATTCCTAATGAATATGTATAATCTATATTTCTATGCACTACAGCCAATCTAGTCTAGTCAAACATGTCTCATGCATATTCATTAGGGATTTCCTAAACAGCACATTGGTTTGTGGCCCACCAGGATTAAAACCGGACACCCTTGTACAGAGATTTTCATTTTACAAAATATGTAATGCTTTTCTCTTTTTAAATTCAATTTGCTATACAAGGCAATACTAATAAAAAAGAAAACCAGTTATCTCAGTTAGAAACAAGATAATATAAAATCCTCTATGTATTGTGTAACAATTCACCTAACTCAATTATGGCCTGCAGAAGGTGAAAATCAGTAGACTTCTGAGTTTTCCCCAACTGGTGTTGGTGCAGACAAAAGCTCTCATTCTCTTCAAAAAAGGTAACAATTTTATTAGTAACTGACTCAGACTATTACTGGTTACATTCTGTCCTTGTAGGTAATCATAAGAACACAAGATATGCCATATTGGGTCAGACCAAGGGTCCAACAAGCCCAGTATCCTGTTTCCAACAGTGGCCAATCCAGGCTACAAGTACCCAAACATTAAATAGATCCCAAAGTACTAATGCTGGTACTTATTGATTAATAGCAGTTTATAGACTTCTCCAAGAACTTATCCAAACCTTTTCTAAACCCAGCTACACCAACTGCCTTAACCATATCCTCTGGCAATGAATTCCAGAACTTAATTTTGCATTGTGTGAAAAAGAATTTTCTCTGATTTGTTTTAAATGTGCTACTTGCTAACTTCATGGAGTACCCTCTAGTCTTTCTATTATTTGAAAGAGTAAATGTGATTCACCTTTACCCCTTCAAGTTCTTTCATGATTTTGTAGACCTCTATCATATCCCCCTCCCCCTAGCCGTCTCTTCTCCAAGCTGAACAGCCTTAATCGCTTTAGCCTTTCCTCATAGGGAAGCCATTCCATGCCCTTTATCGTTTTGGTCACCCTTCTCTGTACTTTCTCCAGTGCAACTATATCTTGAGATGCAGTGACCAGAACTGCACACAGTATTCAAGGTACAGTCTCACCATGGAGCAATACAGAGGCATTATGACATCAACCTTTTTATTCTTCATTATAATTCCTAACATTGTTTTCTTGACCGTCGCAGCACACTGAGCCGACGATTTCAATGTATGGCACCTAGATCTCTTTCCTGGGTGGTAGCTCATAATGTGGAACTACAGCAAGGATTACTTTTTCCCTAAATTCATCACCTTGCACTTATCCACATTAAATTTCATCTATCATTTGGACACCCAATCTTCCAATCTCACAAGGTCCTCCTGCAATTTATCACTATCCACTTGCAATTTAACTACTCCGAACAATTTTGTGTCATTTGCAAATTTGATCACTTCATTCGTCATACCCCTTGCAAGATCATTTATAAATATATTAAAAGGCACCGGTCCAAGTACAGATCCCTGGGGAACTCCACTGTGAAAACAGACCATTTAATCCTACTCTCAGTTTCCTGTCTTTTAATCAGTTTGCAATCCAAAAAAGGACATCTTCTCCTATCCCATGACTTTTTAGTTTTCTTAGAAGCCTCTCATGAGGGACTTTGTCAAACGCCTTCTGAAAATTCAAATACACCACATCTACCGGTTCACCTTTATCCACATGTTTATTAACCCCTTCAAATTTGTGATGCAAGACTTTCTTTGGGTAAATCCATACTGGCTGTGTCCCATTAGATCATGTCTGTCTATATGTTCTGTGATTTTATTCTTTATAACAGTTTCCACAATTTTTTCCAGCCCTGAAGTCAGGCTCACTGGTCTATAGTTTCTCGGATTACCTCTGGAGCCCTTTTTATAGATCGGGGTTACATTGCCCACCTTCCAGTCTTCAGGTACAGTGGATGATAGGTCAAATTCCATTTTTTTATTTCTTTCAGAACCCTGGTATGTATATCATCTGATCCAGGTGACTTGCTACTCTTCAGTTTCTCAATCTGGCCTACTATAGCTCCCAGGTTTACCATGATTCGGGCCATTTCATCTGAATAGTCACCCTTGAAAACAGTCTCTGGAATGGGTATTACCCCAACATCCTCCTCAGTAAACACCAAAGCAATAAATTCATTTAGTCTTTCCATGATGGCCTTATCTTCCTTAACTCCTTAATTATCTAATGGTCCGACCAACTTCCTCGCAGGTTTCCTGCTTCAGATACATTTTAAAAGGTTTTTATTATAAATTTTTGCCTCTACGACCAACTTCTTTTCAAATTCTCTTTTAGCCTGTCTTAACATTTTACATTTAACTTGTCAACGCTAATGTTTTGTTTTTGTTTTTTTTTTTTTTGAAGGAAAATCTTTTAGCTAAAATAGCCTCTTTCACCTAACCTTCTAACTATACTGGCAATCGTTTGGCCTTCCTTCCACTTTTCTTAATACATGGAATACATCTGGACTACACTTCAAAGATTTTTTTTTTCAGAGTCCATGCCTGTTGTACACTCTTAACGTTTGTAGCTGTTACTTTCAGGTTTTTTTTCCTATTTTCTCATTTTACCAAAGTTTCCTTTTTGAAAGTTTAGTGCTAGAGCTGTGGATTTACTTATTGTCCCCCTTCCAGTCAATTCAAATTTGATCATGTTATGATGACTATTGCCGAGCGGCCACACCACCTTTACTTCTCACCAAATCCTGCTCTCTACTAAGAATTAGATCTAAAATAGCTCCCTCTTTCATTGGTTCCTGAACCAATTGCTCCATAAAGCTGTCATTTATTCCAACCAGAAACTCTCTCTCTAGTATGTCCTTATGTTACATTTACCCAGTCAATACTGGGGTAACTGAAGTCTCCCATTATTATTGCACTACCAATTTTGTTAGCTTCCCTAATCTCTTAGCATTTCATCGTCTATCCCATTATTTTGGCCAGGGGGACGGTAGTATACTCCTATTGCTATACTCTTCCTCAACATACATTGGTTTTCTACCCATAACGATTCTATTGTGCATTTAGTCTCTTTCAGGATCCTTACCCTGTTGGACTCTATGCCCTCCCAGACATAAAACTGCCACCACCCAACCAAATTGCTCCTTCCTCATTGTGATATAATTTATACCTTAGTATGGTTATCTTCAGATATGTCTCACATGCCAATTAAGTCTCTCTCATCATTCACAGCTATACACTTTAGCTTTCTGATCTTACTTCTTAGACATCTGGCACTGGCCTACAGAAATTTCAAAATGTGGGGGTTTTTTTGTTTGTATTAATAGCCTTTTAGCTCAGGTGATTCTTTACTTATAAGCACATGGACTACTTTTATTATTGGAATTTCTGTTGGAATGCTATAACTCTCCTGCTTTATTAGTATCCTTCAGAGATAGTACTGTTGAGCAACTATTTGCTTTCCCCTTAGTTCTAGCTTAAAAGATTAGCGCCAGCAGCCTGGTTCCACCTTGGTTAAAGCGGAGCCTGTCCCTTAACAAAAGACTCTCCCTTTCCCCAAAACTGAATCCCTCTTTCTTGCACCATCATCTCATCAAAGCATTGAGACTCTAGAGCTCTGCCTGCCTCTGGGCACTTGTGTGGAAAAGGGAGAATTTCAGAGAATGCTACCCTGGAGGCTCTGGAGTTCAGCTTTCTACCTAAGAGCCTAAATTTGGCTTCCAGAACCACTCTCCCACATTTTCCTATGTCATTGGTGCCCACATGTACCACAACAGCCGGCTCCTCCTCAGCACTGTCTAAAATCCTATCTAGGTGATGCGTGACGTCTGCCACCTTCACACCAGGTACGTATGCTACCAGGTGATCCTCACATACGTCAGCCACCCAGTTATCTACATTCCCAATAATGTAATCACCACCAGTGTATTCTAATCCCAAAGCCACGTGTCTTGAACATCTTTCTCGCTGTGGATGAAAAACTGCTCATCCTATCCTACTTTCCTACACTTCTATCAATGTAATTCAGACCATTACTGCCAATGTATCCTCATATTACAATATCACTGGCACTACCCTGCACAAGACTGCCAAAAATCAGACAATTGCCAGAAACAGATTTCTATGGATGAAAATCTTTCTAGGCAGAAAGTTGTGGAGTGACTAGTTATCCCCATGTGGTAAACAAGGGGTTTTATTTGTACTGTCATTTGTTTTGTCCTAGGATTTGTGGTTTCTCCACAGAAAGCTCACTTCTTTTGAGATGGCCTGCAGGTGGTGTTGAATCTTTATTCTTTACATTGTAGTTCAAACTGAGGCTTGGGATGTTGTTCTACTTAGAGTGAGGCTTGAATAGCATAATCTCCTAGTATCCTTAGGGAGTGGTGAGACTAACATCCTGCAGTGCCATTGGTCAGAAAATTATTATTGGTCAGCAAGCCACTGGTCAGAGAACTATTTCTAATACTTTGTACCCTGATTGGCCCTTCAGAAATCTGAGAACTAGCTCTGAAGTTTATTTTATTTAAAATGTTTTATATTCCGCGTAAGTCTCGGCTGGGGAAAAAAGGAGACAGATCTCTGTGCTGAGGCCCTGTCACAGCTGATGTGAACAGCCCATTTCCTGAAACTCCCCAAGTACTAAGTACAGCAAGAAGTGTTTAGCTAACGTATGTTGTTTGTGTTATTTTTACATTCACTGTTCCTACATTTTTTTTTTTTTAAGAAATGTCAGTTTGTTAGCTGTGCCTGTTTTGGACTCATTAATGATTCTATTATTTTCTGTATTTGGTCTGGAGGTGGATTTCTAGGAACTGTGTGACACCTCCCCCCCCCCCCCCCCCCCCCCCCATGGGTCATGTGCAGTCTCAGTGTCCCTATTAAAAGCTTGTGAGTGGGGATTTGCCTAGAGGCAAGTGGAAACCCAGCTGGTGAATGTGCACAGGTGCAGGCAGGCCTGGGCAGTGCTCAGTAAGACCCTCAGGAGTGACCATGAGGTTAACCCTGAGTGGATGTTAGGGGTAGGACTAAAGCATTACGCGACACCTCATGAAATAAACACAGACAATTTAATGTACACACGTCATAAATAAAGGGAGGTATGATAGACTCTCCTTAAAAGCCCAGGACCAGGCATTTAGCTTGGCCCACCTTAAACCTCAGACAGGAAGTTAGTTCTGCTCCTTAGAACAGGATAAGGTAGGCAGGCCTAGGGAGAACATGGGGCCTCGGGGGAAGAGTAGGAAACCTAAGGAAGGACAATACTGATTATCTATGAATTGCACTGCTGCCTTTTTGCTTTTGAAACTGCTAAGGTAAGCAGAGCTGTTTCTGTTTTATTTTTCTGGAATTGATAAAAAGTTTGAGAAAACAGCCAGAGGTCAGCCAGAGTCTATTCTCTTGCCAGCCAAAGCCCTCTCACAGTGTCACAGGGCAATATAAAGATTAAAAGGATTCACACAAGGGAGAAGGCTCCTGGCTCAGTTTTTGGAAAAAAAAACTCCTTTCCTTAAATTTTGTCTATTAAAACATTTATATTGCACAAAATACAATAAACTATTGTTCACAAATTAAATATGAAACATGACTAAAAAGTAAGTGCCGCCAATCCACTTACACAACTTGTGAGCAAAGACTTGAGCGTATCACCACTCTAAAAAGTTGTGCGCACGAAAGGTATGCCCAAAGCTGAGCGCACACAGACATACTGTAGAGGACATTAAGGCACACACAGAAGTGCATGAAAACACTACCATTTATTTATTTATTTATTTAGAATTTTTATATACCGACATTCTTACATTAAAATGCAAATCATACCGGTTTACATAAAACAGAAAAAGCAGGAAAAAATATTTCCATAGTCAAATACAGAGAACATT
Organism: Rhinatrema bivittatum; assembly: GCF_901001135.1. Classification (NCBI taxonomy): domain Eukaryota; kingdom Metazoa; phylum Chordata; class Amphibia; order Gymnophiona; family Rhinatrematidae; genus Rhinatrema; species Rhinatrema bivittatum. The sequence goes on along the minus strand of NC_042616.1, from coordinate 50,035,062 downwards.
TATAATAAAATTGTTAACAAAGGCATAAGGTAGGAACTTGAAAAAAGGTTACTTAACAGAAAACGTAAAAGAAAAAATAGTAAATGAAGCATAAAGAGTTGACGTCGGGGGAGGGGCATGGTCACACATCGCAGTCACCCATTTCCCCTCACCTCCTGATGATAGTTCCATTTCTTTTTTTATTATTTAAGATGGTGTTCACTTCTTGCGGGGGCCCAGGATGGAGGGTGGCCTCCCCGCTCGCTGGCGCCTGATGGTGAGGCCTACCATGGCCTACCACGTGGTGCACAGGCATAAAGCCTAGCTGCGGGGCCTAGCCCATCGGGGCCATTCAATCCACCAGGCTGCCCAGTTACTCTAATGCC